>NW_017728906.1:118293289-118318591 GCF_001723895.1 Crocodylus porosus | reverse complement strand
CCCCTTCTTGAAAATAGGGACCACATTGGCCCTTTTCCAGTCCTCCAGGACCTGCCCTGTGCACCACGAGTGCTCAAATATTCTTGCCAGTGGCTGTGCAATAATATCGGCAGTGCCTTCAGTACCCTGGGATGGAGCTCATCTGGGTCTGCCAACTTAAACACATCCAGTCCTTCCAAGTGACTCTGCAACATCTCAGGGTCAGCGCTTGGTAGTCTGGCACCCAGCTGTTGCCTCTCTACAATGTGAGACTTGTCTTGCCCCTCATTGAGGAAGACTGAGGCAAAGAACTGATTGAGGAGTTCAGCCTTGTCCTCCCTGTCTGTCAGAAATTGCTTTTGCCCATTCACTAGTGGTCCTATTCCACCTTGGGCCTTCCTTTTACTCCCTATATATCTGAAAAACAAGTTTTTGTTATCCTTAACTTGGGATGCCTTCCTCAGCTCCATGGTAGCTTTGGCCTTTCTAACTGCCTCCCTACAACTGCAAGCTGAGGAGGCATACTCCTCTTTAGTAATCTCTCTCTGTTTCCACTGCTTATATGCCCCCTTTTTTGCCCTTAGGCTGCTCTGGATTTCTCTGGTCAGCCAAGGAAGCCCCTTGGACCCTTTCCCCCCACATTGGAATCATCTCCCTCTATGCCCGAAGGATTGTTTCCTTAAGGCACAGCCACCCTTCCTGGGCTCCCATCTCGCCAAATCTCATACTCTGCAACATGGCATTGACTAAACGCCTGAGTTCGCTGAAGTCAGCCTTCCTGGAGTCTAGCACTTCCACCCTACTAGTTACCTTACCCACTCTATATGCCTTATGATGAATTCTATTATTTGGTGGTCACTGTCCCCCAGATGACCACTGATCTGTAGGTCCCCTATCATGTCATCCCCTGTTGCCAGTACCAGGTCTAATAAGGCATTCCCCCTAGTGGGCCATGTACCTCCTGCGTCAGGTGGAGGTCCTGTAGACAGGATAGGAACCTGCATAAACAGTGGGAATTTGCTGTCTGCGTCTCCCAGCAGATGTCAAGGTCGTTTGGCCCTGTTACTGGCACCTTTGTTGCCCCCCCAGCTCTGATGCCCAGTGGGCCCCTTACTGCTTACCTGTTTATTGCTTACCTGTGCTGTACTGCTGAACATCCCATGGAATACAGGTTCTTGATGATCTCCTTCTTCTGCCTCCCCATCCCACATCTGAGCTAGTTTAAAGCCTGATGTAGGACATCAGCCAACCTGTTGACTTTTACCTTTCGCTGAGAGGTGAAGTCCATTGTGCCCCAGGAAGTCCCTTGCCGGGAAGTGTGCATCGGGGTCCAGGAAGCCAAATCCTGCAGTATGGCACCAACTCCTCACCTCAGGTTGACCTCTCTGATGCAGGCGCTGTGATGCCTACCGTGGCCTCTGACCGGGAGGATGGACAAGAAGACCACCTGCACCCCATCTCCCTAAGCCTGGCCCCCAGAGCCCTGTAGTCACCCATGACATGGTCAGGACTAATCCTGGCCATGTCATTGGTTCCTACATGGATAAGGACCATGGGATAGTAGTCTGAGGACCAGATCATGTCAGGAATCCTAGTCGTGACATCCTGGATCTTGGCCCCTGGCAGACATATGTTATGTTCAAGATCTGTTTGTTTATTTCTTTCCCCCAACCAATGTAATACACTGGTGTATTTGTTACCTTATTCTCCAATTACAAATACCAGCACAAAAGATTGGGACCATCCAAGTTATGTAACATCTTATCCATGTAGTTAAGTAACACAACCTATATAAATTAACTCAAAATGAAACCTCCAAGTGATGAAGTTGGAGGATGCAGGTTATTATCCTATCCTAAAACTGAACTATAATGGTTTGGTGACAACAGTGCCAACAAAAGGAGTCATAAAGGCTAGGGCTGAAGTTACACATAAACTGAGTTAAGTGATCAGAATCTGGTTTAAACCTGTAACAGAACATAAGTTCAGTGCACATAAACCAGTTTCAAAATAGCCAAAACTGGTTTAAGATAAACCTGATTGAATGTAGTATCAGACTTAACTGATTTGAGTCAAACCAGTTTATGGAACTTCTGTCCCAGACCCCTTCCTGGTTTAAGTTAAATAAGAGTCCCTCAGCATCCCAGCACACTTTTGAGCCCTGGGGTGGGCTGGGCTGCACTGGGTTGACCTGGCCCTGCCCCTCTCCTCCCTAACCAAAGCTCCAGCTGGCTGAGAAGTAGGTGGAGACTGCAGCTGGGAGATAGCAGCATCTGCCTGCCTTCTCCCTGCCCTCCTTCCCCTCCACCTCTCACCACTCACTGCTCAAGCAGGGACCCCGCCCCCCCACTCTCCCACAGCATGGATGCCCGTGGCACAGACCTCAGCTGGCATCTGGTCATAATCATACCACCCCCATGCTAGCTAATGCTGAGAGATGTCTATAGGTGTGTGTGTCTCCAATGTTACTGGAACAAAGGCAGACAGAACAGTGTCTGCTAAGGGCTTTTTGGAGCTAATCAACAGGTCAGGTAGTAACTTCTCTCCATTCTTCCTTAAGAATACTTTGCAAAAAGCTGTTTAATAAGAGCTTGAGCTAATGAGAGATGCTTTTTTTTTCTTGATGGACTGATGATAAGCTTTGTGTTCTGATAAGCTCCCTGCTGGCTGTTGGCTTGCTGTCAGTGTTCAACAGGTGACAAAGAGAGGCGTGAGAAATGATCTGGTTTGCAATGAATGCAGTGCCTCTCAGTTTGCTTCAGACAATAGGAAGAGGGAGGTTGAAAAGCTCAGTATCAACAACAAATGCATTCAGTCCACAGAAGCAGTCCTCTCTCCCCCACGCCTCCCCCATACACCCTTTGCTTCATAGTATTAGCCAGGGGCCAGGGTCTGGCAACATTCTCTGCCCCATGAGCAACAAGTGGAGGAAAAAGCCTGGTGAGGGCTGCTTCCCTCTCCCCCTCCAGGCACACCCTAGCTGGGGACTGTTCAGGACAGGGTAGGATTTTAAACCCATCACTAATCATAGTGTCCTGCCAGGGCTCAGCCATGCCTCACTCAGCTCAGCAATATGGAAGTAAAGGGAGGGCTCACTCTAGCACCCCCCAGCTTCTAGTCTGAGCCATTTCAGGCATATGCGTGCATTTCCTAAATCAAAAGTGAATGTCTATCCCCTTGCAAATTGGTTCAATCTCTGCAGGTTAAACTAATCTGAAAAGATTGAATCAATTTAAGCGCAAACTTTTTCAATGTCTGTCTCTAGCCTAAAAGACAACAAAAGCACTACATGGCCCACCATGTGAAGACCAGCTCACTATGCTTAAAATACTCTTCTGTGAGATTCCACATCATCTGTTGGCAACCTGAATGAGAATCAGGAGTTGAACGAAATTGCCTAGCTTTTAATGCAATAGCTATAAACTTCAGTATTTCCTCTGAGAGGTCAATAAAAGATCTGATGATGTGTTTTTATCTGTTTGGTATACCTAGAGAGAGTTCTAAAGGTGTTTGGACTAGTTTACAGATTGAGGGTATAACTTATACCAAACTGGCTGGATTTTCAACCCAGTTCAAAACTGAGTAATAACCTGCATCTTCCAACTATGTCTCTAGGAGGCTATATCTTGAATTAATTCCTATAAGTTGTACTACTTAACTGTGTGGAGGAGATAAAATAAGGATGAGTTTTTATTGAATGTCAAGTTTTCCAGCAATATATAATATTACAAATATTACAGTAATCTCTGAATAAGTTTAGGAATTTTGCTTCTAACAGCAAAATTCTGTATCAGACTATGTCCAACACCTCCTCCCTTCTTTCTGAGGTACAAGAACTATAATAATTTTTTTTTTTTAATTTCTTTGTATGCAGCCTGCTTGTATGTTCTTTTGCATGGAGGATTTTAAGGAATGCTTTTAAAACTGTAAGCTCACCTGAACACAAGCCACACCTTTCTATGTATATTATACATTCCTGAGCATACTGGCAGAAGCTTTCAAATAATAAAACCTCTGAACAAGGGACAACTTTTAGCAGCTTTACCCAGACAGATTCTTTATGGGTCTATCTGGGAATATAATTTAATTTAACTGCTTTCTATATGAGTAAATATTAATCAGTAGGGTTGTGCAAAGCTTTGGTTGCTGATTTGATATGGCCCAATTTGGTGTCCAAGTCTCCGAATCAAATCAGGAGAACCCTTAATCTCTCCAAATCAAATTGGAACCCTCTGAATCAATTCAGAGAGATTTGGCAATTTGGAAATAAACACAGCTTTAAATGTTTTTTCTACATACCTCAAGGGTACCAGGTGGCTCATGAATGCTTAGATGGGCAAATGGGGTGTCCCACAGGAGCATGGGGAAGTCCCCAGAGCACTTGGCAGCAGACCTGGAAGTGGACCAAAAGCACTTCTGGTCCACTTCTGGGTATTTTGTGGGGCCCACCCCATGCACACCCCCAGCTTGGCAACTGGTGCCTCCTGGATCTGGGGGGACACCTGGGGCCCACTTCTGAGTTCACTGCCAAGCTTGCGAGGGGCCTCCCCATGCTGGTACCTCAAGGTATGTAGAAAAAACATTAAAGCTGTGTCTATGGTAGAATCACTGATTCTCTGAATCAGCATCAAATCTTCAGATTCGGATTTGGCCAAATTGAATTGGGGAAAGTGATCCGAATCAACAAATCGAATCACTGTTCTTGATTTGGGCCAAATCCAAATCAAATAGGGCCCATTTTGCACACCCCTATTAATTAGTATTACCTTGTCTGATCCGGAGTTTGTATATAGAAACAACTGTATGATATGCTGACTTATTATTAGAAATCAGTTTAAGGTGTATCTGTCACAGTAATAATGACCAAAAACCCCCCACTGTGTTAGTGTGTCACTAATAGTGGGTTAATAAACTTCATTTATTTTCAGAGTTAATTAGAAGAACAGCAATGCTTGCTGGTCCACATAGGCATGGGCTGTAGCAGCATGGGGTCCCTGATGGCTGCCACACCTGTGACTCCCCAAAATAAGTACCCAGGAATTGTGCCCTGCTCACCCCCTCCATGTCACACTTCTTGCCTGACCCATGCCTCTGTAGCACAAAACTCTTATTAAACCATGACACTAATCTCACAGGGTCCTGCAATGCCTTAGTGACTCTTCTAAAAAACACTGGAAGTCTGGGAGCACATAAATGTGTCATGTCTGTTAAAATCTGTTTCTTGATGTGATGAGAACTGATAATAGAGAAGATGACAAGGTTAACAATTTTTCTTGGCCTTTTGGTCAGATCACCAAGTTTTTCTCTGGGAAAAAAAGAGAAAAGGCAGGACAACTTGTTAACATTTGTTCATCTCCAGTATTCTGTTTGCTACTTTAAAAGCTCAATATATGGCCTATTTCCCAGAGATCTCAAGAGAAAAATCAATCTTTTTTGCCACATTTTTTTTTCATTTTAATATGCTATTTTCAGAGATACCTGCACATATTTGTTGTTAGTACACCATCTCATTCTGAAAACAGTCCCTAGATGCTTTGATTGGATGACTACATACACACAAACAAATAACCTGGAAAATTCTTCCAGGTTTGCTCTCTGGATAAAGAAACTTACCCACAGCCACATGTACAGATGTTCAAATGCTGAGGCCCTGAAGGGTGGAGAGCTTGCAATGCTGACGCAGTGCAGCTTGGAAGGGACCCAGAGGGAAGAAGTGGGGTTCACATGTGCATATATCTTAGTAAGTTCTGCAGGGTTTCCTTAGTCTTCCTGGTGACAGATTGCAGCAATGCATAGGGAAGCCCTTATTGGCTGACCCAGACTGACCGTGAACAGTCTGCATTTCCTTGGAGCACAATTTGGGCATTGCAAAGGGGGAATATTCTGAAGTACCAGAGTCCAGTAAGTGGCATGCAGTCTCTCTTGGAGTGGAGGGAAAGAAGCTGGAAGACTATGTTCTCTTCTGAGAGCAGCCATGGCATGTACAGACATTTGCTGTCCCTGGAATACCTCTCCTGGGAGTGATTCAGCACTGACTGTCTTCAGTAGCAATTCTCCCTAGAGAAAGTAAATGTCTGTACAAGACCTACATGAGTAACATGTACCTGTTCTTTGTGTTTCTCCATACCAGTACAAGGAAAATAAGATTATTGATAGTTATTGTAGGAACACATAGGTTATTGAAGACAGACGTGAAGATGGATTTAATCATTATATCATATTATTTTTTAAATCACCATGCCAGACATTTAACTGAATCCACTGTCTGAATGATAGGATCCATGTGTATAACACAACTCAAGTAGATGCTTCACCCCTCACCCATAAAATGCACCTCAATCTTTGGAATCCTTCAATCTTTCTTCCCTTGACTCTGAAAGGAAACAGAGGGAACCAACTGGAAAACCTTGTTCTGCAAAGACTTCTTAGCTCCCTCCTCTGTCAGGGTCAAGTTCTGTGAGTTAAAAAACAAATTTCCCTTTGATTCAGGGAGTCTATAGCCTTTTAGTCTATATCCACAATGGCCACTAGCCACAAATTAAGTTATTTTCTGGAAGTTTGTACACAGCAAAGTTTTGCTAAAACATATTTATTCTGGCTAAACATAGTTTTTATATATATATATATATATATATATAAATTCTTTCTCAAATAACTCTTTACATTAATTGTATTTTGCTAACAGCTAGCTTTCTCAAGGTTTAAAACTAAAAGATGCCATAGCTTGTCACAGTTAAATGAAATGTGTCTCACCATTGATCAAATAAACTCAATTTATTTTTTCTTATAAGTGCTTTTCTTTTTCTTCCATTATGCCATAATTTTAGTTCTAACATTTGGTTATTTGTTCATTTTCCTGTTGATCTTCAGCTAAATTCTGTGTTGCATTCACATAGAGGTTGTGGAAAACATGAAATCTATAGTAAAGCAGTTCTGTCTAAAAATTTGGTCCAGTCTGTACTAGCCTTTCAAATCCTTTTCAACTGTATTGAAGTGGTGACTGAAAGATTTAAAGTCACTTACTTTAAAACATCTCTAGACAATAATAAAACAGAAACAGGGTTTAAAATGTAAGAAAATAGTCACTTATCTTTTGAAATCAACTTTTGAATGTGAAGTAGCTTCAGAAGGGCATTCAAGTGCATCACTCAAATGAACTTAAGCAGTTTCAATCAATGTGTAAGTCTTCCAGGGGAGCAAAATAGCATGCAATCATAAGGAGGGTGAATGATAATTATGAAGTTTATTGGAGGATTTTGTTGAACATCACATTTTTCATGTTAATGATGTCAATGATTGGTGATATTCAATGATAATTTGTTTGTATAACTTTCAGGTTGTTACATGATTTAACTCTTAAAATTCAAACATATGGATGGCCATGTCAAAATGCAGGCTGCGGTATGTAAACAACTACTCTGTTAAGAGTTCAACTTTGGCATTTGTTGCCATTGCAAAAACTACTTGTCACATGTTCGGGATCCCAGAGATGGCCATGACCTCCTGGTGGCTCACTGGCTAAGTTTGTGGATGACACCAAGTTATGGGGAAGTGTGGTCACACTTGAAGATAGGCTGAAGATATAGGTGGACCTAGGCATGCTGGCAAGTTGGGCAGATCAGAACCAGATGAAGTCCAACATTGACAAATGTAAAGTGCTCCACCTGGGGAGAAACAATTCCCTGCACACCTACAGGCTTGGTAAAGCCAACCTGACCAGCACTATAAATGAAAGGGACTTCGGGCTAATAGTAGACTACAGTATAAACATAAGCCAGCACTACAATGCTGTAATTAGCAGGGCTAATAATACCCTGGCATGCATCAATTGATGCATCTCCACCAAAACCAAGGAAGTAATTCTTCCACTCTACTTGGCACTGGCGAGACCGCAGCTGGAGTACTGTATCCAACTCTGGGCACAATATTTAAACAAGGATGTGGTAAAGCTTGAGAGAGTGACTGCTGGTGGTGCTGGGAGGGGACTGCAGCCACATCAAATTTCACTGCAGTTCTGCTCCCAGCACTGCTGCCACTGCCAGCTGCCCAGTACAGCTTTGGCTTTTCCCAGCACATGGATGGAGAAGGAACATGGAGCTGGGCTGCACCTAATGGCATGGGGCTGGCAGTGGAGCTGTGGCAAAGTTTGGGGTGACTGCAGCCTCTCCCAGCACCGCTGGTGCCCACTCTGAGCCTAGCCCCTGCTGAGAAGAGCCCCGCATAGTGCTGACTCCAGCCCGCCCCATGCAGATCCAAGGGGCACACCACCCCCATGTTCGTGGGGTGCAAGCAGCAGAGGGAGCCACTGCCCCCACAAGCTGAAGCTCCATCCACACCCCCACCTCCCTGGGCAGCACATGCCTCTGCCTGCTCCCTCACCACGGGGCGTTGATCTGCCTTCTGACTTACTAGGTGGAGGCACGTCTCTACACTGCCAGCTCTGCTCCATCTTGCACTGCGGCTATGCCAAATTATTGGCCCCAGTGGCTGATGTCTGATACAGCAATTTTTTTTTATATCAGTACCGATATGATATTGAACCTAGGTGTTGGTGCTCCTCTACAATCAAGCCTTTTTCAATTTGGTCTCAAAAAAAGAAAAAAAATACCTTGAAAGGGTAACATACTTAATTTCTACACCAGAACAATAGAAGGCAATGAAGTCATGGCTGAAGAGAGTCAGAAGCCCCAGAAGATCTGAGCAAAATATTAATGTATTAATAGGGGGAGAGAAGGCAGGGAATCAGGTCCCAGCTGTCTGGCCAATAGAATGTGGAAAGCACTTGAAAGAGGTAGGCCTTACCAGTATACTCCCCACAATTCTTCTACCCTTATCCTTTTGGAGCCATACATCACGCTGTAGTCCAATAATGTTTTCTTATATGATAAGTCAAAGTGACGGGGGGGTGAAGGGGGTGGGGCATTTTTTCTCCCAGGTTAAATGTAGTGATATGAATATTATTGATGCTTCTCTGAAATCAGGCACCTACCAATATATAACTCAATAATGAAAGCATTAAATTACACATTCTCATTTGCAGTAAAATCCATTTCTGCCCATACCCCCCTACAATCTTAATAACTTTAAAGGCCTCAGATATCAGACAATGATTTATCATTCTATACATTAGCATGGATTTTGCAGCTGGTAGAAGTAATTGAAATAAATCATAAGACTTTGTCTACATTTATGCTCATCATACACTGTGGGCCAAATTCTATTTCACCTTCATGTGATTAAATGGTATTCTTGTAGCTCTTGTCAATTTATGACACTTACCTTGGTAGGTAGAACTCCCTGTTCCATACTGAGGAAAAAGCAAAAAAACAGAAGAGAAGAATCAAAGAAAAGGAAAATGGATGAGTACATAAAGAATACAAAAATGATAAGAATGGAAATTAAAAAACAAATTGTATGTCAGACACTAGCCTGAAAGAATAAAAATTATATTGTCAAAACATAAGTAATGTGGGTTGGTTAGTTTGGTAACTGTTGATTCTTCCAGATCATGGTGTATGCACAAGAGGTCACCCAGACTTTCTATGTATATGCCTAGGCAGGAGTATTTTGGAAGAGTGGAAGCTGCCCAGACCTTCCATCCTCCCTTTAGGCCATTGAAAAAGAATCCAAAGGCCAGAATGCATTCAGACATTTGGTGCCTGGGTTGCTTAGTATCTAGTGACTCAGAATACATGAAACTACATGATCTGTATGGTATTAGGCACAATAGATATTCCTGATTTTTTTTTTATTACCGTGCCTCATCCTTAGGTGTTTTTTCTTCTCCTCCCCCCTCCACCTAGTCTTTTTTCTTAATAGCTACTGAGTACCCAAAATATCTCAAATTGTATCAGAGGCATTCCTCCAGACACTCAGCAATGGGGGCTCATAGAGAAGTATCAGTGACTGCTATTTTTACACACCCAAACACAACTTCCAGGGCTGGTCCCCTGGTTTTCCCCACTTACCTACTCTACTGATTGCTGTTCTTTCGATTTAAACTTACAGCTAACGGATTTACCCAGCTGGTTATGTTTCAAAAACTTGCCAGCAGCTTCTGAAAATTAAACTTATTTCAGTTGTCTCACTTTGGCACCCAAACTCACTAGTAAGGTTAAAATTAATTAGAACTATGGTAAAAGCTTTGTTATCTGGCACCCATGGGGAATGGAGGGTATCAGAAAGCAAAGTCTGCCAGTTAACTGAGAGGCCTGAACAGGCATCTTTGCCTGTTCAGGCCGCCATCTCTCCCGCCACATCTGGGGCATCACTGCCCCTCCTGCCGCATCGCCTCCCCTCCTGCAGGCCTCACAAGTCCCAAGGGGCAGGGGGTTGGGCCCTGCACAGGCTGCAGGCATAGTGGGCACTTCTGGTTTTGCTTTTACCTTACAAGCCAGCATGCCAGGTAATAGAGCATGCAGGCTTGTAAAGTGCAGGATAACACAGCTTTGACTGTATTAAAGGACACCATAAGTTTGCATGTGTGTAAGCACCTGCATATCTGGGTATGCATGATGGAGAGAGAGAAATCAGCTACTAAAACTAGATGTTTTCCCTAGCATAATTCCACTTCTGGCAAGAAGATTGTTACTGTTCTGTGATTTACAGATTTTGACTAAGCATCTTTGTGCTGTCCTCTAGTTGTGGCAGATAATTATGTAAAAATGATGAGCGATAGTGTAATGAATTTACTGGACAGCTACCTGAGTTAGTGTGGACTATTCACTTTGGATTAGATTCACTCTCTGTTTTGGGTGTGCCACTGTACCCTGAGCAGCATTTGGGACAGAAGGAGATTTTACTATTGTGGAGAAACATACAAAACAAACTGCTGCTGCTGCTCTCCTATATGGAGAGGTGTCTTTTATATTAATTGAATCCCTTCATTGGAAGATATGTAACCACTGTGCTGAATCTGTGTATTTTCACAGTCTATTGGGGTTTGTCTTGTCACATCCTCTCTCTAACCAGCTCTACTCTGAAGTTTTCATTGGTTCTTCCTGGAGTTCATATGCCCACCAGTGCATCCTCATTCCTCATTCGGATAGCTGTGTGTTTATTCTTAGTCTAGAAATGAGGTAAGAAGTGACCTGCTAAAATCCATTCATAATTATTACATATTTATAGGTCCCAGGCACTGAATAATTACTTTTTTATTCTATATATTGGTATATATTCCATAGAGAAAAAGAGAAGAGGGAGAAAAAATGTGAAATGGATGATGCAGGTCACATGGGGTAAAGCTGAGTTGAAAATACTGTGAGGAAGGAGGTGGGGTACCTTGGAGCACAATGCCAAATAAAGAAGCTGAGAGAATGCTCCATCAACATAACAGGAAAGAATGACAAAATCACTGGTGTCTAACGGTCAGTGCTTGACTGGTTTTATATCTGCTCCTGCTGGCTTGAATTTCTCTATCTGGGTCCAAAATGGAATTTCTTTCATCCTAGGTCCAAAGGAGTTAGGATGGGATCCTAAATACTCTAGGAAGGGAGTGCAATCTCAGGTCAGAGGAATGCTGAGGAAGGAAAAATATGTCTTGAGCTGATCATCTTTCCCATTCCTACCTCTGAGTCACCAGTACTTGCAGGGATGTCTGATAAAAAAAAATAAAAATCCCCAATTTTTGGATTAAAAAAATTACCCCAAATCCACATTTTTCTGTGATTTGAGTTATGAGATTATGAGATTTGAGGTCATGAGAAAATTTGGATTGTGCATTACTTTTTTTTTTTTAATCCAAAAATTGGGGATTTTTCTTTCCAGAGAAAACCAGGATCCCTGATTATGAGTCAAGATTAGGGTTAAGTGTTTTATTTGTATACTTCCTCCATTTCGTAAAGGTGTAGTATCTTGTTTAGATGTGTTTGTCATTTGGATTTGATCATTAATACTCAGGTTCAATGGTACTTGACCAGAGAGGTCCCAATCCAGTAAGGGACCTAGGCACATTCTTTAGCATATGCTTACATTTACAAGCTAACATTTAAATAATATTTAAATAACTTCTGACCAAAAGGAGGTTAAAGAGGGATTTTGATTTCTATCAGTTGATCACTGATGTGGAATGGTTTCTTAGACCTTAGGGGTTACCAGCTGTTACGTGTCCTTGCGTCTTTTTTCCTTATTTTTTATTTAATTAGTGAGTAATCTTATACTTCACAAATCATAATGATAATCCTGTGATTATCACCATTGCATGTTTCCATTTTAAAATCCCACACAGTGTTTATGGTAGCTTGTTTTTTTCTTAAAAGCTATCTAGTGCCTTTCACTGATGTCTCTATTGTATTCTTACAGGAAAAAAGCAGATGTCTAGACAAGTATTATAAGAGAAAATTGCATCACCAGAACTGATTGTTATGGCCTGCCGTTTATAGACTATTTAAATAGCTTTCATTTGACAGAAATAGTTTGTATTTTCATCAGAAATTAATTTTAGCAAAGAGAAATGCTTTGTACAAATGTTCATAACATTGTTGCAATGAAAAGGATTAGGACAATTCTGATACTTTGGGCATCCAAAAAGTTAAAAGGAGTTAAAGATGGAATCTGAATTCTGCAAGCTGTGTGAAAACAGATGTTAACTTCTCATGGGTCCTCTCTCAGCTACCTGCCAGTCTCTGAATAAAAACCAATATGAAAATGTAACACACTTTCACTTCCATTGAAACCATTTAGAAAGATTAAAGTCTGATGCTCTCTTTTCTTCATGCAAAAAATTCTCCTCCTCCTTCTATGTGAGATCTCATCTACAATTTTTTTTAAATGACAGTTGATACAGTTCATTGTGTTTTTCCCCTTTCTTTTTCTTCCCAAGAATAAGAAGCAAAACTTGTTAAAATTAAAAAGGAGTGGCTATAAGCTGACATCTGTGCCAATGTGAAGAACAAGGACACTTTCCATCTTTTCCCTTTTAGAACACAGAGGGGGGTTTTTTGGTAGAAATTCTGAAAGCACTCTAAAGGATTACACATGTAGCCGTTCTTTATAAATGAAAGATGAAAGTGCTGTGGTAGAAATAATCAACGTTGTGTAAAAAAAATACAAGCTCTCCTTTGGGAGAAGAATCATGACAAAGGCAAGAGTTGTGTATATTCTCTGTGATGCAACATTCTATAGTATTTGTGTCTGCGTGTGTGTGAATGCATACACTGAATAATATCCCTGTGTGTGTAGAAAGTAAGAGAGAACCTACTACTGAAAAAAATATAGAAAAAATAGAATTATGCTTTCCTCCTATCTTCTCAGTAGAAACCCGATGCCCTTTTCAACTGTGGATGAAAGCTGGCAAGCGTGGCATTAGATTATGTCTGAGTGCCTCATGAGTGTAAAGAAATAGCACTTTTTAAAAGCAGGTACAATACAAACTACAGCAGCAACAAAGATCTCACACTTGCCAATGAGCTACTATTCCTGGTTACATCATAAATTTTAGGCAGTATAGAGACAGATACCTTTGGGGAAATAATTAAGAGACAGAAAATGAAGAAGGCTATGATATGGATTCTGAGTCATCAATGTGACAAAATGATCAATAAAGCTAACTGCACTTTATCATACATTAGCAGGTGCATGACAAACAGGTCCAGGGGGGTGATACTTCCCCTTTATGAGGCGTTGTTCAGACCACAGTTGCAGTAGTTGCACCAGTTTTAGGTGCCACACTTCAAGGCATATGTGAACCATCTCAAAAGGATTCAGAGCAGGTCCATTTGTATGGTTAGGGGCTTGTGAGTAACTACCTAATCAACACTTTTTGGACCCATTAACTGGTTTTTCTTCCAAGCATTGCCTAGAACTTGGCCTACATGTCTCCAATAATTGGGCAAAATTCCAGTTTTAGGACCTATGTCAGCCACTTACATCAAATATAATATCTATTCCTTGTCATACCCTGGAAAGGTTTAAAATGAAATATTTAACTTAATATACATTTGTATTGCATATGTTTGTGTGTGTGTTTAAATTAGAAGAAAATAATTGAATAGGCAATGAAGTGTGGTACATTCATAAAATTTAACTTCTATCTTCTGACAGAAAAATATGACTTAGGTATTTCTAGTAATAAAGTATTGAAGTTACTGAATAGGAAAAAAATAATTTTAAGGCTGATCTATTATTTCAGGTTGTTTTATTAGACAGAAGAAAGAGAAAAGACTGTAAGTGTTCATTCAAAAGTGTTCAGAAAATGTTAGAAATGCTTCTTTGACATGTTTCATATAATATGAACTTGGACATATTATAGTAAGTGTCTTCTGATTAATTATATGAATCTAACATGTATGAACTTACTGTGAAATATTCAAGTAATCAGAGTGGGAGATACCTGTTAACCATGGCCCAAACACATCATGCTTAAAGTTAGGCATGTGCCCAATAACCTTGCTGAACCAGAACCCAGATGTAATCTGGTTCTAGGACACTTGTCTTTAGGTCCTCCACATGAACTAAATTTGATCCAACATAAAGGCTCCATTTTGTAAAGTGCTCAGCACTCTGGAGCCAGTCCAGTAAAGCACTTAAGCCCATATGTAGTCTCATTGACTTCAGTTAGTTGCCACCAAATTCAATGGGATTTTTAACATTAATCATCTACAAAGGCTCACAAATGACTAACAGCTTTACTGGATAAGGGCCATATTGCCCCCAAGTAAGTGTGACAGAATCTGTTTGTCTGTATTTAGCATTTAACTCATTCACGTTAAATATCAACATCCTGTTTGTATAGATAGTGGTGAGAACTACATTTGTATAACTTTTCCTCTCATTAACTGTAAATCTGTAGTAATAATCCCAGGAAAGATGGTGAGGATTTCAAGTCTTTTACATCCTTGAGCCCTGATTGAATCCCTGCTCTAATTAATATTATTTTATACAAAGTGGAACAACTTTAACAAGAAAAATTAAGGAAGTTCCTACCCTGGAATAGACTATTAGTTAAGGTACTGTCATTGAAGTGATTGAAGGAGTAGGTTAAAGTCCAGAGGAGAGATATGAAGACCAGTCTGTCATACCATCAAGTATGTGCTGTATATACTGGGCTATTGAATAATAGAGGAAGTAGCAGTAACATCACCTACTCCTAGACTTGTTTTCCAAGTAAAGACTAAAAGGTTTATGTCTGTGATGCCTAAGTAGGGGGTATCATTTCCCTGAATCCTAAAGTTATGCCCTTCACTCTCTGAAGGACAAGGTTCAAGACTCATACTTGTCCTCAGCATTGCATACCAGGTAGTTTAGGTAACTCTTCAATCATCATGCTGGCCTTTCAGGATCTTGGTCTTAATTGCCTTACTTTCTCTATAAATTGTATATGGATACTTGATGCCAAACTTGGGCTGTGGATTCCTCTAGTTCAGTGCTTTTCAACCGGTGTGCCATGGCACCCCAGTGTGTCATGAAGAGCGTACCGGAATTTATGGTGTGCCATGAAAATTTTGGAATAATGAGAACTTAGTTCTCCAGCCACCTAGTGCTAATAAATAAGCTGGGTTGATGAGATATTAACAAGAGATTTGCACATGTCTTAGCTGTGGGGGAGAGAGGGAACCACTTAAGCAGGAAATTCATCTACTGCTCATGTACTGGCTGGGGGGGATGAACAGTTTGCAAACTTCTGAACAGCTGTGCTGTGCAATTTTGCCATGGCAATGAGGTAAAATGAGCTCATAAGTATGGGGATGGGGAATGTCTTAACAGGTTTGCTGCAGGAATTCTTTTTTTACTGTAAGCATGCCTTGGTCTGGAAAAAGGTTGGGAAACACTGCTGTATTTAGCACAAGGTACCTACAAGCTAGGAACTATACAACAAGCATTTATTGATCTAGTCCTGGGTCTCAAATGTTTTGTTAGTAGGATGTCAAGTAAATGAGAATCTGGATTCCTGATCTCAAACTTTTTGTATCAGTTGTTTTCAAGCTGCTGGTTAACAGCATAATAAAAGTGCTTCCTTGATTTTCATAAATATGCTTTCTAGTTTGTTTCATATACGGTTTTAGAAGATAGTATTCCTAGTAATAAGAAAAATATGTGTTACTAGCAAATTCCCCATCAAGAATGATGGGGTGGGGGGGTGGGCTGGAGCACTGCCACCCACCACCTGACACCGCCTCCCAGGAGCTGGGGAGGAGGGAGCTTGCATGCAGTGACCACCGGCACCACCCACCACCCTGCACAGCTGCTGCTCTCCATCTAGCTATGCACCAACTCCCTGCTCCACATCTGGCCCTGTGCCAGCTTCTCCCCCACCGTGCCCCCGCAGCACACACCCTGCCTCAGCTCTCTGTCATTCACTTGGTGGATAGCTTTTCACTACCCATGGTCTGTCATTCTAGGATACAGTATGATCAGACTCCATTAGAAGGCAGAAGTTTATTGAAGGCCAAGTAATCGTGTCTTAAGTAATGACCCGGCCACCTGTTAATGCATGATAAAACAAGGAATAAGCCACAAAGTTATTATATGAAACATATATAATAGCTTCATGGCTAGTGCTGATTACACATTTAAACTTCACATGTGGCCAGGCTGATGGGGGCTATAGGCCTCAGGAGTTCATGAGCCTCTGAGGCAGCAGGTGATTGGGCATCCCAGCCTCTGGGGCACAGATGGATTCAATAGATCTGATGTGCCTCTGTAGTTGGGAGAAGCTGGTTTCCCCTTTCCTGGGGAATGGCCCAAAATGCTAAGTTTCTTTAGCTGCATAAGTGCTGCTAATCCATCACAAGCTAGAGACAGATTTTTGGCTATAGTAGCATAGTAGAGCTGACTGGAAAATGGAGTGTTCTATTTATAGTAAATTAGCTCAAAGTTTCTTTTTACTTCAAGTGAGGATAAAAATCCATATTGTAAAATATTTTTTCAAATAAAATATCAGATTTTTTTTTAATTAGACATGTCACATGGTTCATTTAATCAGTTCAGAAGTTATCTGTGTCTCCCTGAACATCATAGTATCTTATGGAATTTGCAGTTCAGGGGCTTCAAGAGACAGTTATTACCAAGGATCCTGTATTTTTCTGATTTAAAAAAATCCCATTGCAGGACAATGTGGATTTTGGGTTGCTTTTTTTAGCCCAAAAATTGGTGGGGGTCTTTTTTTTCATTAGAGAAAACCAGGATTCCTGATCATTACTACCAAAATGTATCATATTGCTCCAGGCTGTTATCCCTGTTCCCTACCAACTCAGTGTCTTTTCTCTTCTCCATTCACTGTGAAGAAGCTTCCTTCTCTTCCATATTTGGGAGATAGCCATTAAGATGACAGAAGAGAGGGCCTCCCTACTCTCAGGTGGTATGTCTGGATTCTGACAAGCCTGAAGCCACTCCAAAACTGCAGTAACAGGGAATGTCCTGTTCAGCCCCTGCTCAAACATACTCATAGCCTGCACCTTTGGTGGTTTCTGTTGGTAAAATCTAAAACATTTCTGCAGAGGAACTCTGAACTATGCTTATTCAAATATTGTAACTTGACCAAATTTGGATGGATTTTTCCAAGGGATACAAAAAGGCCTGAGTAAAAGACCATCTTTTTGCCATCTTTCAACATTCTTTCCCAAAGCATGTGTGCAGAACAGTTTTAAAAACCCGATGATAATTATTAGAATTTTTAATAAAGAGTCAGATATGATAAGAGATGGAACTCAGAGATGGATAGATTGTAAAAGAGAAAGTGCAATCAAGTCTGGAGAAAATGAACAAATGAGTTTGTTCCACAGAGGCACTACAGTCTAGAGTGTGAGTGGAACTTAGCAAATACCTGAGAAACCAATTGAAAATGGTTTTCTCCCCCACTCAGTCCTTACCACTGGCACAGTTTTTATGTGATTATAGGGAAGTTATGTAAACCAAACCCATTTCATGGGTGCTTACTAAGTAGGTATTTCTAATTTGGGGGGTATAATAGTTGAGATTCTCATGCTGATTACAGAATTGAAGCTGCTAAACAAAGAAGTCAATTCAAAGGAGCTATTCTTTGAATATATTATGTCAAATAAAGGGCAGGTCCAAAATATCTCAAAATTCAACATATATTCAAAATTAGTGAGGACTTTCTGACTTTCGTCTCTGTATCTCAGTGCCCCATATGAAACACTGGTGTTGAAAAAATATATGTAAAAGTGTGAACTATTCATTTGCTGTTGTGATAACTAGGGATCCTGGTCTTCTCTTATTAACCTCCCCCCCCTCAATTTTTAGGTTAAAAAAAGTAACCCAAAATCCATATTTTTCTGTGATTAAAATGAAACACCACTCTCTCTCTCTCTCTCTCTCTCCGTGTATACATATATATCCAGAGAGAGAGACAGATCTATATCTATCGATCAATCTATAGATACAGATAGATAGATAGATAGATAGATATTAATAGCATTTCATTTTGATCATGGAAAAGTGTGGATTTTGAGTTATCCTTTTAACTCAGAAATGGGGGGGGAGGTTATCAGAGAAAATCAGGAACCCTGCTGATGAGTGTCATATGAACGCATGATGAAGAAAGTCCTGAAAGACAGTAAAGATTACCTTCAAAACAGACTTTGAATACCATACAAAACATATAGGATGGAGACATAAGGTAAATAGTGAAGAGATAAAAATGTGTGTTAGGGTGACTGTATTTGGATCTTGGGGAGCACTGGATTTAAAGATGAATAAAGGCTTTTTTTGTGTCTCACCAAAAGCTGCTGGTCACAAGGAAGAATGATGTAGTAAAACAATTTTGCAAATGCCTAGGCAAGTAGTTTCTTACCAATGGGGTAGTGTGTAGCGTATATGGAGTAAGAAGAACAAGACACAGCCCACCAGCTATTGTCAGGAGATAAAGCAGAAGCAAGACCTTGGAGATGAAGAATGAGTCATCAAGAAACCAGAAAGAACCAGCAAGTTACGAAGACAAGCCAAGTTCATGGCCGTATGCAGAAAGGCATGTAAATGAATGAAATGCATAAGCAATACCATGCTAATGAAGTAAACAGTAAACAGAGGCAGAGCTTGAGATTGGAGGAAAAATGTGTGGAACAGAAGGAAGGACAGAGGTGGAACAAATGTTAATATGTATGAACCAAGGTGTATAAAATGTAAAAAGAACGAATGTTCAGTGCAGGTCCCCAGTTTGTTGGTTTTTTGGGATCTTTGCCTGAAGCTGTCTCCATTCTAAATAAAGCTGTTGCGAGCAATGTGTGCAAGTAGCATTTGCTCCCTGCTTTCTCTGGCTAATGAGCGATTGGATCATCGTCTCTCTAGTCATTGGGTGCTGCATGGAGTCAGGGTCTAACAGTAAGCATTGTCCATTTCATGGGCTTAAATGAGGCAAATTTCATGGGTGGAGGTAGAATATGTGATCATTTAATTACATAATAAATAAATGCAAGAAAAGGGGGTGGAAATTAAAGTTTCACAGGTAATTTTGTTCCTTGTTTTATCTTGTAATGTAATGTTCTTTTAATTAAAAGTATTGTGTTGCTAATATATGAATAATTTAAGATTCTGGTTCAATGGTATAGGTGGCTGTTTTGTGCTACTGGTTTATTTTCCAAGTCAATTTAGGAATAGAAGTATTACTGGAGTTTGCATTCTTGTAACAAAAGTGAGTATCAGATATCAGTCTTCTCCTGCAACTTTGCTACCTCTGAGTTTCTCAAGAAAAGCAGTGAGAGATGTGCTGATGAAATCCCATATTGTAAAGATTGCAATTCAGTGGGTGGCCTTTGTCCTTTATAATTATCAGCATCCTGAGGTGTGGCTTAGCAGTTGTTTTATTCTTGGTGTTTTTTTTATCACCAAAGTATCACCTTGAATGCAAAGATTCACTGAAAGTTTCAGCACCACTTAATGTTAGGCAAGTTATTAACTTCAGCATCCAGATTACACTCTAATATATTTTCATTTCCAGTGTAACTTTTAAGTAAAGATGCTGGCCCTAAATTACTATTACATGTTACATGGTTTGACTGGGTGAACTCAATGTGGTCTTCAAAAAGCCTTGGTGTCTCAGGAAGACATATACTATTAATCTGTTCTGGCAACCTTTGAAATCAGTGCGTGATTTTCCGAATACTGATTTCAAGGAAATCATGTCAAAAGACTATATGAATATAGAAATAGTATTACTGTTAAAAGAGAGAGACTATTTTTGTAGATGTAGTGTGTTTGGCATAGAACTACATAAATAACTCTAATGGTCAATGACCAAAATCTGGCATATAGGGAAGGGAGAGTGAAATAAATGATGCTTTAAATGATTATACAATAAGAACTGAGGTCAGCTACAGTATATGGGCCATTCCATAAAAAAATGTCTGTACTGGAATTAAAGATTTAATTCTTACATCGAGATGTAAATTTTAACAGTGTGTTACAAGTTGCATTTTTATCTCTCTTTTAACATTAATCATATTAGTCTGATATTACAAAACTGACAAATTAGCAGGTATGTGATTACTTTAAATATGAGAGCATAATTTAAATATTGGGGGGAGGGAGTTTTTATTCTGTTGATATTTTTACATGCTGTTCAAAACCCCAAATACCTTAAAGGAAATTGCACCAAATTGTAAAATTCAAGAGTTAAGATATGACACAACTATTTCCTTGAGCATTATTTCATCAGAGAGTACCAAGGAGATGGCATGTTACAGATGAGGTACTAACTATTTTTAAATAAAGTTTGCTGTGTATTGATTCTTTAGGGAAACATTTTTTAGAATAAAACAACAGAATAAATTAAAATGAATAGAATAAAATAATTTGGCCACCGTATTTGCCGTAAGATTTAAATAACTCAAAAAGTTGAAATAGATGTTTCAAAAAAGTGAAAAACTCAAAAATAGATATTTTATCTTGTATGCGTGTTTTAAGCAGCCCACTTTTAGGGTACATTATCCAGAATATAGCCACAGATTTTCCACAGACCTCCAAAAACTAGAAATAATTTACAGTATTTCCAATTCCACTATCTGCACCTCCCTTAGCATTGCCTCATGCACAGGCTAGTTAACTGTGCTCAGAAGCACTATATGAATATGAACATAGCTGTACTGCTTTCTAGTCCAGGAAATAGACTGAAACTAAACTAGAAGCTATGTATTGATTCATGGCTGCACCCATGCTAAGTAGCTAATGTAGCCACTTTAGTGTAGCACTACAGGAAGGCCAATAAACTCCTCCAAGCCAATTAGCCTGTCTACATCACTGTAGGCATGTCTACACATGCATTAATGCACTGTAATTTTGGTGCATTAAATTTAGTACCAGTAATAATAGATCAAATCTTTAAGTTGTTTTTTTTTTTCTCTTTCTACTTTTTTAAGCAGCCTGAATGGGCAAAAAGGGGAAATGGGTCTGAGTGCCAGAGACCCTTCCCAAATAATAAAAAGGGGTAAAGACTGAGTTGGTCAATTAGCCCTGCTGGACAAGGGTGGGGGAGCCTGAAAACGTTTTTTCTTTTCTTTTCTTTTGACAAATAATTTTTCCCACAAGCAGTGTGCAAACCCTCTCTGAGGGAGAGAGGACACTGTGTTACCCAAACTCACATGAGACTTACCTGTGGCTGAAAGAAAGCTCAGTAGTCCACACTGTCCCATTCTGTCAAGGTAGGTTGCAATGAAGTCACAAACCTACATGATAAAATGAAAAATTAAAGAAAATTGCCCAGGAAGACCTAAAAGTGCATACAGTGGCACATAACTTCTGGGTTGACCTAGGACAGGGTGTGGGGGAGGTTGGAGCCCTAGAAGAAAGTCCAGAGCATTTGCCATTGATCAACTATGGTGAAATTGAACACCTCCTAATAGTTTACTTCAAAGGACCATCAAGACACGGCAGATGAGAGTCGGGACTCACCACTGTGGATAACAGTCAGGGCAGGGAAGGTACTGGGCAGCCATTCTCATAGACCTAGCAGGGTTAAGCCCCTAAAAAGGTTTTTGCCATGATGCACTGAAGCACAGTAGAATTAGTCTACCTCACTTTTAGTGTCTTGTTTAGATGTATTTGTTAGGGTGACTGTATTTGGGGAGCATTTGATTTGCAGCTGAATAAAAGTCTATTAGCTGTCACCTAGCAAAGCCTAGCAAAGCTGCTAACCACAAGGCATAACAGTATGTTAAAAGTAACCTCACAAGATACTTAGGCAAGCATTTCCTAACAATTTAGTAGTGTTGTAAGACATATAGCCCATTGTGTAAGAAGAACAGGATGCAGACCACCAGCTATCATTTGGAGATAAAGCAGAAGCAAGACCTAGGAAATAGTGAAGAAACAGCAGAAGTCCACAAGTGACCAAAAAAATCTGGGGTCAGAGTCTTAGGCATGCACTCATAGCAAAAAGACATGTAAATAGGTGAAATGCATAGTTAATTCCACACTAATGAAGTAAACAGTAAACAGAGGCAGAGTTTAAGATGGGAAGGACTAAGGATGGAACACAGGAGGGACAAAGGTGGGGTAAATGTTAGTGAGCATAAACCAAGATGTGTAAATATGGAAAGAACTAGTGTTCGTGGCAGTTCCCCAGTTTGTTAGCGCTTGCCCGAATCTGTCTCCATTTTGAATAAAGCTGTTGATGAGGAATGTGTGAAGGTGGTGTGTGATGGCATTGATCCATTGTCTCCCTAGTCAATGGGCGTTACATGGAGTTGGGGTCTAACAATACTCACTATAGCTAAACTTCTTCTGATCTTAGAAATAATTGTAGGTTTCTGCTGAAAGAGAAACAATGCAGTTATGTTTACTTAATGCCAGGGTGAATCCTGCTGCATCTTCTGAGTACTAAGAAACTGGATGATCCAAGATAAATTTTATGAACAAAAAACCCATTACAAAGACTTTTTGGGGACATTAGGACACAAGCCCCAAAATGTCAAGACTGCTTTTGGATGGTTGGTCCTTTTGATATGTATGTCAAAATATTGATTAGCATGGATCCTGGTTTTCTATGATAAAAAAAAATAATCCGCAATTTTTGGATTAAATAAAGTAATCCACAACCCACATTTTTCCATGATTAAAATGAAACACCCGTGATACATACATATAGATATATATAGTGGTGTTTCATTTTAATTATGGAAAAATGTGGGTTTGAGGTTACTTTTTTAATCAAAAAATTGGGATTTTTTTTTTTAAATCAGGGAAAACCAGGATCCCTGTTGATTAGTCAATTATATAGTTAATATTTCTTTAAGTAAAATTAAACTGGTAACTAAGCAAAACACGATTTTACCTACAGCTTCAACAACTCATTAAAGCTAATATATTCTCATCTTGTTTCCAGTTCTCAGCATGTCTTCTTAAAAAATGACCTTTTATTTGTTTGAGTTGCAGACAGCATGCTGATGTGCTTTCAGCATTGTCTCCCAAAGTAGTGATTATCCATGTTTTTATTTAATCTGAACTAATAAAAGACTTAAACTCTTCAATGCATCCTAGTCATTAAGAGTTCTGCTTGAAATAACATATGTTCAAGCTGAATGCAAAAAACAGATAGACTTCAAGATTGGAGTGTAGTTTCCATATTTGCTGCATATTCAAACCTTAACCACTGAGAGCAGAATTGTCAATATCAATTATACATTTCTAGGGTAAGTAATAGACCTGGCTAAATTAAATTTGTTCACTGTCTGATTTCTTTATTATTTTTGTCAAATAGCTTAAGAATGTTTCAAATGCATTTGGTGCAGAATGAGAAGGATTCATTCTTAACCCTTTACAGGGAGGCAGTCTTTAATTCTTTATTTTTTAACTTTTTTAAAAGCTAAGAGTTAACATGGAAATTTGCAAATTTAAATTGAATAAGTGAAAAAAAAATGAATCAATGAATCAGCAAACAAATAATGCAGTATTAGCCTAATCACTCTCAATCCTATTATTTTTTCTTCTAGTTCCTAAATGTATTCCTTGTACAATTAGCTAATTGGAAAGGCCCCTAACCTTAATTTTCTTCCCTTGGAAATTGTCAAGGAATTTATTGATTAAAAGTGCCCATTTTTAACAAAAAAGAAATATACTTATTGTGGAAGACATTTATCTTAAGTGGTGGAATGAAAATATAATAGTCCCAAATTTTTATACCAGTAAGAACATAACAGAATAAGAAGAGTTATATTGGTTAAACAAATAGTCCATCTAACTCAATATTTGTCTTCATCTAAAAGTGGCAGAAGTGGATGCTGTAGAGGGAGAACACTGAACTCAATATCTTTAGAGTAATCTATCCCCTATATTCAATACCCTCATTGGAATCTGCTGCTATTTGTTTAAAGATTATGAAGGAAACACCTACAAGTATTCTGTTCAATAGTCATTAATAGATATATCATCCATGAATTTATCCAGTCCCTTTCTGAACCTGGAGATGCAATTTGCCTCTACCACCTTCTGTGGCAATGACTTCCATAAGTTAACTGCACATTAGATCAAAATGTGATGAAAGAAAACCTAAAGCTAAGTGTCCTGTTACTCTTAGGTGTATGCTAGGTGAAATATTTTGGAGACACTTACTAATTTGCAAACATGGATTTCTGAAAATAGCATTCTGGGAAAAGGACAGGCCAGTTTCAGAGAATGCATCCACGTATATAAAAAGACAAAATAATTTATATGTATCCTCCATAAATCTAAAGAAAGTTTTGGATTCCATAGACCAGTTAAAATAATGGAATAAACTACCAATGATATCAACTGACAAATCTCTTCTACAAATAATTGTTTCATACTACTCAAAGACACTATCCAGGGTATGTTATGAGATCAGTAGTACCCTGTTTAGTAGGTTTCCAACAAAGACAGGAGTATGACATGGATAGCTGCTTCTTCTGTTGACTACAAGGACCAGCTCACAGGATCATAATACATTCTAGTTTATTAGACAGAGTGCAATACCATTAATAATGGTCTCTCCTTCTCAGGAAGGATACTGCCAAACAAGTAAGGGCTTCAGAGGATGGTGATGAGAACAATTAGGGGTCTGGAAAATCTCATTAGAAAAGCACCCCCATGGCTCACCAAAAGCATCCAGGAATGTCTCCTACCTAAAAGGGAGGTGCACACCCAATGGAAGGGAGGAGCCATCACCAGGGACAACTATACTGCGGTTACTCAGGAATGCAGGGGGGACAGTCAGGAAGGCCAAGGCGGAGATGGAACTGGGACTAGCTTTCTGGATCAAGGACAACAAGAAGTCATAGAATCATAGAATCATAGAAGTAGGGTCGGAAGGGACCTTGTAGATCTTCAAGCCCGACCCCCTGCCTGGGTGGGAGAAAAAGACTGGACTCAAATGAGTCCAGCCAGGTAGGCATCAAGCCTCTTCTTAAAGATCCC
>NW_017728906.1:118275887-118284134 GCF_001723895.1 Crocodylus porosus | reverse complement strand
CGGACTGGAGAAGCTGGTACCTGCTCGCTGCGAGCTGCTCCGGTCCTGGCTGTGACCGTCTGCCACTCTGCTCACAACCCAGCATTAAAGCTCACAACCCAGCTCGGAAGTTGGTATATTTATGTCTACTTGACATATTAGCAAAATATGTAAAGCAGACATGATATTGCAAAGTAGACATTTACATACTGCAAAAAAGGCAAATGATCTGCTAGGGTGCACAAAGCAAATTAGTGGCAGGGTTGAACTACAATAGTTTCTCTGATGACATCTATTCTATTTAGTCTAGAGTACAGAATATCAAAACACAATTTCTCATATGAAATGGGATAAAAGAATGTCATGTTAGTGGGTCAGATCATTTGGGTGGAATTATATGAATCATTATATAGAATTCTTAGGGGCAGGTTCTGTTTCTTTGGGTGGGTTTAACTGCCTAGCAACTTTTAAAAACAAAGATCACAATATTGAAGGTAACAGTTTACTAGACTCATTGTCACAAAGTGTTACGTAGTTTTCAGAATTAAGTTTAATTTGTATGTCATACACTTTGCACTTAATAAAATACTGATATCAATTGATAAAGTTTGGTGTGGTCATAGTGAAATTTAGTTTTAGCACTGTTCTTTAATGCTTGTCTTGAAGAGTTCTTGTTCTAATACCATTTTCCATAGTATGGTGAAACTTCTCCATCTGTACTACAGTTAAGTAATACAAACTTTAAAAATACTTGAAATTTACAGAGATGCAAAGAGTTGAGGGCTGAAGATCTGTGGATTATGCAAGGTTGCATAACACTGCAAAAAATGGTGAATTGCTTCACAATGCTGTACATGCCTGCCTGTTGAACCACAGATCATGTCATCATGTGTGGAGTGACTGCCCTCTGATCTGCCCTGCAGCCCACCTTCAGCCACTGGAGCATCAGTAATTTTGCTATTGTTGGCTCACTGCCCCCAGCTTAAACTGACTTCGCTCAGAGGAGAATCTCTGAGCACCCAGTAGAAACTCCCTCTGCATGGGGTATAATTAACTCTGTGATGATTTGTCTGTATATAGTCTTAGGAGTAGGTGAATATGCCATTTTGTATGGTTCCTCCTCAAGAGCTCTGGCCTACTCCCTTTTTTTATATATATATATATATATATATATATACACGCCTTGGGTTATTTAATTGTATTGATGAGGCAGTATGTATAAGCATTATATGAGTATTTACACACGTGCTCTAGGAGTGTAGGCACTTTAATTAGAGTGGCTCTGAGAGCCACTCTTATTAAAGCACCCAGATCATCATGTGTATCAGTGTCCCTGTGCTGAAAAATGGTGGTAAGGGCACTTTAACTAACGCTGATTGAACAAGCTTTAGTTAAGAGCCCAGACCACCATTTTTCAGAACGGGGTACATGCTAATAAATATATATATACTTCATGTTCATAAAAGCACTAGTTATAGGTTCCAAAGAGGAAGTCCCATAAAATGCTTATATAGACACCTGCTTAAAGTCTTAGTTGCTCCCCACTTTTCTGTGGGAACATTTTTATACCTGTTACTTTATTTACCATGTTCCTGTGACCCTATTTATTTTATTGCTGCATTATTTCCCTAAACATACATGACTACTTCTTTTTTTCCCCCTAATCTCTATTTGGTACAATTCTTCAGCAAGACTATAAATTAACTTGTTTCCAAGATGTCATACCCAGAAACAAAAAAAATAAAAAAAAAGAAATTCTTAGTTCATGTTCAGGCAGACAACAGACTTGGAATGTGCAGCATGAACAATTTAATAAAGGACAGAGGCCAGGCCTGAAAACTTCTCTGAAACCACAGCCAGTTTGGTATAAAGAAAAAAGAGATATTTAAACTTTACAATAAAAGCACTTCCCTGGGCTTCACAGCAATATAAAATTTCAGTCTCATTATTTATTACAATTACGTTCTATGGATATGCCATTTCATATTGATATACTGAGTAACTTCTGTATATTTAATTAAATCTCAAACATCCACAATTAAACTATGTACAATGTATAATACACACAAGACATAATCCATTACATAAGAAACAAACTATTACAGGTACATGAACACACTGTTTTGCCATCATAACATAGAGCAAGGGTAGCCAACCTGTGGCACGTTTGCCACAAGTGGTGTAGGTGGTCTCTGTGGGTAGGTGGAATGCAGCGGCTAGCCCAGGGGGAAAGCAGACTTGGGAAGAGTATTAGAGGAATTCCTGCCTCTCCCAGGTCCAGCAGCCAGCCAGCAGAGCCTACTGGTGGAAAGTACTGATGCCCCCTTTCTAAAGAAAGGATGCTGAACTAGAGGGATCATTGGTCTGACCCAGCATGGCAATTCTTATGTTCTTACATTTTTCTCTTAAATAATAAATTGTGGCACCAAATGAAAACAAATCTTAAAAAGAAAAATGATCTGGCAAACTTCATGGATTCATTAATTCAAAACTTAAAATTGCTGAAAACTGAATCTTATATGCAGAGGTATTTATGTGACCAGCGATTACTTTTATTAAAGTTTATTTGTAAATAAATCACAATAAAATGCCTCCTAATAATTAATTTGTCTCACAGTCATATAATGATTATTGTATGGTAGTATGGAAATAATAATGTTGAAAAACAATTAAATCCATCCCTTTTTACCTCCCAGGAATATACACAACTTCTTCTCTACCCTCCTTTTCCCCCAGATTCAAGTAAAATAAAGGCTTTTCCTAGCATTCCAGAAGGATAAGCAAGGTTTTTCAGCCTTTAAAGAAAGGAAGGACCGCCTACTGCTTAGGCAGCAGTGGGTCTTAAGAGACTTTGACTGAAATCCTTTGATTTGCCTTAAGATTCCTTTGTAGTCTTGGATAGATCAGATACAATCTAGTTCCCAATTTGTAAAAAAAGAAAAAGAGTTTAAAAATACTGTCCCACTGTGTTGTTTTGAAGTTACACAAATTGCATCTAAATTGCTGAAGTTTAAAAGTAATTTGGATCTTAGGAACAACCAAAGTTAGACACCTATGAACCTGAAGAGATAGGGTGCTGGAAGACATGAAAAAATGAAAATTAAAACAAAAAATGTGCCCCTCAGAGACTTTTACTGGGAGGGTAACATATCAGTATACAGGCATTGCACTCAGGTGCACTTTCATAAAGATTCTGCTGTATTTGAATATATATACATATGCATATGCACACACATACACACATATATATGTATATACACACACATATATATATATATATCCCCTTTCTTAAAGATGGGATACATAATACACATATACATGTACTTGTATATGTATGTATTCCCATGTAACCCTGTATTTAAGAAAGGGAAGATTGTATTATGAGATGACAGCCTCTGTGGATGTGGAAGGGGCAGTGGACATGATATATCTTGACTTTAGCATGACTTTTGATACCATCTCCCACAACATTTTCACAAGCAAGCTAATAAAGTACAGTTAGATGAATGGACTGTAAGGTGGATAGAAAACTGGCTGGGAGCTAGGGATCAGAGGATAATAATCAATAGCATTCTGTCTAGTTGGCAGCCTGTCTCAAGTGGCCAATTTTGTTCAATATCTTAATCAATGATTTGTAAGTTGGCATGGAGTGTACCCTCAGCAAGCCTGCAGATGACAAGAAGCTGAGGGGAATAGTAGATACACTGGAGAGTTAGGGCTAAGATTCAGAGACACCTTGATAAATTGGAGGATTGGACCAAGAGAAATCTCATAGGCTAGGGACAGACATTACACATAAACTGGTTTAAGTGATAAAAAACTGTTTTAAACCTGTAACAGAACAGACATTCCATGCACATAAACCAGTTTCAAAATGGCCAAAACTGGCTCGAGATAAACCTGGTTGAATGTAGTATCAGACTTAACTGATTTGGTTCAAACCAGTTTATACCATTGTAACCTGGGCAGTACTCCAGAGTTGTACTGGGGGCAAGGAGTACAGCCCCACACAGTGTGCCCGGCTGCTTCTAGCCCCACAGCTCTGCACCATGCCTGCAGCTCCTCACTCTCACAGGGAAGCCCCGTGCTGTACTCTGTGGGGAAGCAGGGGGTGGAGCTCCCTCCACTCCCAAAAGAGTGTGGAGCCCTGCACAGTAGGGACTGGAAGAAGCAGCTGACTCTAGCATGGGGCTTCCCCTGCTGCAAGGGCTGAAGCTCTGGGAGCAGAGCAGTGGGGATAAGGCAGGCTTCACTCCCTGCCCCTGCAGTGTGCTGACTGGAGCCGATCCTGCATCGAGCACAAACACCTTGATGTCCTTGCCTTCTGCTGCTGCCAAGCAGTGGGGGCTGCACACTATGGGGAGAGTGTATAGGGGTCCCTACACCCCTCACCCTCCCTCATACCCCACACACCCACACCCTGCCCACATGAACTCTTCACTCCTACTGCCCCTCTGGGAAAAGGAGGTGGAGGGGAAAGAGTTCCCCCCAACATAGAACAAAGCATCTCCTGGCCCTGGGTGGGAGGAATGGGGGGCAGAGTCCTCCTCTGGGGCTAGGCAGCATCCCATAGAGCCCCCTTTCCACCCTGCAGCGATGGGGGAGAAATAGGGGGACAAGTCCCCCTCTGGGGCCAGACAGCCTCACAGAGCCACCCACCTCACCAGAAGTGGGAGGAGGATGGAGAAAAGCCCCCCCAGCACTGAACCAGGCCCCTCTCCTGGCCCTTCAGTGGTGTGGGACAGGGAGGAGGAAGAAGAGTTCTCCTCTGAGGCCAGGCAGCCCTGTGTTCCTGGATTGCTCCCAGCTGTCAGGGTGGAACTGGGGTGGGCTCGGCTTAGCTTCCCTGTGGAATGAAGGGTTGCTGTAGCACCCTCAGGTTTCTGACTTGAGCTGCTGCAGGCATGTGCTGAACATCTATCCACCTGCAAACCCATTCAGTCTCTGCAGGTTAGACTAACCTACAAAGACTGAGTCTATTCAGGCTCAGGCTTTTTGAATGTCTGTCCCTTGCCATAAGGTTCAATAAAGTTCAAAGTCCTGCATTTAGGATTGAACAATCCCAAGTACTGGGATAGGCTAGGGACTGACTAGCTAAGCAGAAGCTCTGCAGACAAGGACCGGAAAATTACAGTGGACAAGAAGCTGAATATGAGCCAAGAATATGACCTTGTTGCCAAGAATGCTAATAACATACTGGGCTGCATTAGTAGAAGTGTTACCAGCAGATTGAGGGAAGTGGTTTTTCCCCTCTATTCAGCACTAGTGAAGCAACATCTGGAGTACTGTGGGCCACACATGACAGAAAGGATGTGGACAAATTGGAGAAAGTCCATCAGATGGCAACAAAAATGGTTAGAGGGCTGAGGCACATGACTTCTGAGGAGAGATTGAGGGAACTGGTTTTATATAGTATACAGAAGAGAAGACTGGGAAGGGATTTGATAGTAGCTTTCAGCTACCTGGAGGAGGTTCCCAAGAGGAAGGAGCTAGACTGTTCTCAGTGGCAGCAGAAGACAGAACAAGGAACAATGGTCTCAAGTTCCTGAAAGTCCAGTGTAGGTCAGATAAAAGAAAAGAACATTTTCACAAGGAGGGTAGTAAAGCACTGGAACAAGGTAACAAGAGACATGGTGGACCTCCCAAGGTCCCTATTTTTGTGTGATTCTAAAAATTGAGATGCACTCAATCCAGACTGTCTGCACATTTACACCTGAAATTGATTTTCAGCACTTGTTATATGGCTCAAAGTTATTCCACTGTAGGGCAGGATTTTCCTGATCTGTGCAACCCAGATATTATTACACCAGGGGAGGCAATTATTTTTGGTGGAGGGCCACTTACCAAATTCTGGCAAGCTGTTGAGGGCTACATGGGTAGCCGCACCCCTTGACAGGTCCCCTGCCTCCTGGTCACCATCTTCAGACTGGAAGTCGCACCTCCTAACTCTTAACCTTTGCCACCAGAATTCCCTCCCCTTGCACCCAGAAGTACAATTTTTATTTTTTTTTGCCCTGGTTTACATGTGTTTGTGTAGTGTACATAAAGGTGATTGCCCAATAGCTTAAAATGAAGTCTTAAACTTGTATATTGTGGGGAGGTGTGGGTGTGTGGGTATGTGGGGTGAGGGAGCATGTTGGGGGAGAGTGGCTGAAGTGTGGGAGGGGGTGTGGATGCAGGGATCTGTGTGTATGGCAGTGCGAGGGGGTGTGCGGGTGCATGTGTATGGTGGGGTGTGAATATGGGACTCGCCCTACATACACACACACATACTGTCCCTGCCATGCACATGCACACACCCCCGTACCAATGCGGCCCCATAGTCCCCGGTGATACAGTCATGAGCCACTTGTTACTGGATAGGGGCAGAGGCAGAAATCAGAGAAATGGCTGGGGTGGGCAGGGCTGGGCTCCTGCCTCCTGCTGCTGGCTCCCCCCTGGTTCCTACTGCCCCTGGCTCCTATCATGTTTGACAGGAAGCCAGGAGCAGATAAATATTTTCTAAATTTTTTAGAGGTCCCATGGGCTGGATTGAATGACCTGGTAGGCCAGATCTGGGGGGACTGTCTCCCTGTCCTCCCTAACACCCCAGATACCCACTCATTACCCCCCTTCCCCTGCCTTCCCCTCAGTTTACTTGTGATTGACCACACTGAATGTCCTGGAGGAGAAGGTAGGAAAGGGTTAAATTGCCTGGTTAGATGCCGCTGCAGCTTTCTGGCCCAAAAGAGCAACAGCCCAGGAGCAGCAGCTGGGCAAGCAGGTTAATCCTTCCCTGCCTGCTCCCCTGGGACAGATAGTGCAGGCAGCCACAAGTAAGTAATGCCTAGGGGAAAGTGGGAGGCAGGATGGGGGTGGGGGGAACCCTGAGGTGCAGGGGGGGAGCCATAGAGGTAGGAGGGAAGCCTGGAAGAGGGGAGGGGGATTCTTAACTTTCAGTCTTCTAAGCCCCTGCTGGCCTGATGTGTGACTGCTTCAAACTTGGACTGTCACTAACATCAATTGACATTTGTGCAGTTCACAGTGTAAAGTGTAACAAGGCCCTGAAACAATATAACTTCTTTCCTCTATTTACCTCTGGGATTATTTCCTAGCAATGATGCTAAAGAATTAAGAAGAATAGTTATTGTTGCTGTTATTATTATTAGCTACATATTGACTAGACCTAATACACAACCTTGCAGGTGAATAAAAAAAGATATACTTCTATTGTCCATATTTCCTGTGTGACCTAATTAGGTTACCTAGACTATGGTTCTGGTTCCTGGGAGTGAAGATGAGGTAGAGAGAAGGATACTCTCCTGTATTCAAGCCAGCAGAACTTCCTTCAAAAATTCAACATTTTATTCCATGTAAATGTACAATCTACTCATGAGATTGATGGTAGTGGTTTTAACAAATCTCATGAATGGAAGAACTGGGCTACCAAGGGGGAACTGAAGGAGAAAATAGTACTGAAGCTGGTAAGGACATTCTGTGTATACTGGTCAGCTAAAAGTGCGTGCTCACGCATACACTCAAACACGCACACACATACACTGCTCATTTATTTTCTATCCTCAGGGGAAGTTCTATATTTCTAATTGTAAACTTGATATTACAAGAGAGAGATGTTAAACTGATCTATTAGTTAGTTTCTGAGCTTAGAAGGTAACTTATGTTAAGTCTTATTTTAACAAAATTGCTGTTTTGCGGTGTTAAAAAAAGAAGGAAAAAAGAAAAGCATTTCAGTGTGGAACAATACATGAAGACTATGTTAAAAAGGATGTGTTTTAAATGATTTTGTGAATATAAGCCCTGCAGTCAGACATAACTGTAGAATTCTGAATGAAACCTGTGGTGACAGCTGAAGAAGCACACTAATTTAATAACAGTTGATGAATTAAGAAAGTGTATTACTTTTTAAAATCACTTAGGAAGTCTCCTTTCAATCCCCTTGATTCTGTGCTTGATTCTTCTAGACAACATGTCAAAAAGATTTGGAAACACGGAGCCAGTACAAACCATTATGTCTGGTCTAGCCTCTTTTCAAATTTCTAACAAGAGTTATGTCAAAGTGTTATATTTCTATTACAATGTATGTTCTCTATATAAGATTGTTCCTTGTGGGAAAAATGCTGGAGATGTCATCAGACATTGTAAAATTGTTCATTTCATTATATATGTAATCTTTTGGAACATTTGCTTTTCATCAGATATCTATTAGGGGGGAAAAAAATGTTTTAATAATACAAAAAAATTAAGGTTCCCTAAAGTTAACAATGATTT
>NW_017728906.1:118269981-118275417 GCF_001723895.1 Crocodylus porosus | reverse complement strand
GGAAGCGATTTCTGAAGATGTGCAGCAGCACGTAGCAGCAGCGTAGTGGTAACTTCCGGTTGCCAACATGATTACAATTATATTTGTGCAGCTGCCAGTGGCAGCTGTTCTTTATTCATCCCCAGGCCCAAGTCAACTCCCAGAGCAGTTGCCCGAGTGATCTCATCCTAGTTGCACTGCTGGATTTCTGCTACATTTTTATCAGAGCGAGGGGCTTAACCTTTGCCCAAGAGATTTCTCTTTTGGACATACACGAGAACCTCTAACTGTTTCTACAAACTCAGTTTCAGTCCAGGATCAAAAAAAAAAAATTCTCCCATCTGTATCAAATAAAAAAGAATATTTTGAAGGAAAAAGCAACAACAGTCATGAGTCTATGTGTCTATGTGACTGAAGCTCCAACTTTGTTTCTTTCTTTTGTTAGGGACCACATTATGTCTGGAACTGCATGACGTACAAAAGGAAAGTGTGAGACTGAAGAACACTAGCTGCATCTGTGTAACTATAACATTAAATGGAGAATATATTATATTGGTTCTCAGGTGCTGCATTTGTTTCTTATTTGCTTTTAAAAGTGATTCAAGGTGCTGACATTGGCTTGAGTCCTAGCTAAATGAGACATGTAAGTATCAGTTCTTTACTCAAGCAAAGTAATTAAATTGAGTTTAGTGTAATATGGGACAATGCATAATTCTCAGTCCTAATCCTAGTCCTGTGTTACTGTCAGCGAGTTACCTAAAATGTAATGGTGTTTGGGATAGCAGCTACACAAAGACAGTGATTTTTTTAATCAGCACATGCTCTCTTACATTTATTGCAATGTATGTTTTGCTTTTTATATAGAGTGAGTGGGAAGCTGGCCAGAAAGTACTAAGCAATCACCTTGTTAGCGCTGAATATGTCTCTTAGCACTGGTGGTTGAAACCTACATTTGGGTTGCTGAAAGCTCCAAGTTCTATTATTTTTAGCTCTTGTCTAAAGCTTAGTTAGGGACTTTATGTTTGGCAAGCTGATAAAGCTCTGAAACGCTGGGTTGCTTTCTTACTAATAACTAGGGCCTAGACTTAATTGTGGGGTCAACTCACTAATGTCATGACCTGATTGTGGTGGGGGCTACTATTTTCATGCCCAGATTGTGGCATTCCCCTCCCACCCCTGTGCCCCCTGGTTGGCTGAGGGGGCAGGTTTAGGGCCAGGTTTAATTGCAGCAGCACAGGCCTTGTTCCCATGGCCTGTGATTACTGATGAAAAGCCCACATCCTCACTGCAACAGGCAGGAACAGCAGTAGCAGCTCTCTGCCCCACATTGTTTCTGGCAGCCAGCGAGGAAATTCCCTTTTAAAAAATGCCACTCTGTTCTGTCAGGCTTTGGGCAAACAGCTCTCGGCATCAGGCAGTCAGCATGGAGGGCTGTTGTAGGGAACTGCTTTACCCGGCCCCAGGCTGAGATATTCTTGGCCTACCTTGATTTCTTCTATTTGAAGGCAGTCTGATTGGAGCAGGGAAGTAGGGAGGCAATGATGTAGGTGCTTGAATAATCATGCCAAAAGCCTCCTGTTTCCTTGACTGGCTGCTCTTATATCTGTGTGTGTGTGCTGGCTTCCTGCACTTTGTGTCTCTATGTGGTCAAACTGCTGCTGCTATCCATTGAATATAAGAGGCTTTTTCCTGGACTTGGAAGCTTCTGGCTGCCTCAAGCAGAAGTCCCTAGCATTGGGTAGGGCTCCTACCCAGTTTGCTCCTATATGCATGTGTTGTCTCCCCCGACCTCCACCCCTCCATACCCCTGTTTTCCCACCCACAGGAGCAAACAGACCTTACCTTACCTAGTGCCAGGGCCATCTTTAAGGAAGCCCCCAGGCACCCCTAATTTTCCACGTCCCAATTTTCCTGCCCAGAGGAGCAACCAGACCCTCTCCTATCCATCCCCAAGATCTCTCTTCCCCCAACCTTTTTTTGTGACCCTCTCTTCCCTCCCCAGGGCAGCTAGGCTTTTGCTGCTGGCTAGGTAACCTTTTTCCCAGCTTGCAGCAGCTATCTTGTTGCAACAAAATGTGATGATATGACTGCTTGCTGGGGAATTTCCCAGAAAATAGCCATATAGTGGCTTTTCATGGCAAATTGCATTTTTCATGAAAATCACTTAATTTCATGATTTTCACAAAAAAAGCAAAATCATGATTTAAACCAGGTCCCACTAATAACATTGTCAAGAATTCGAACAATGGATTTTTTTCTATGAACCAGAAATAACATAGTTTGATTCTCAAAGCTCAGAGGGCTGTGAATTATAAAGCTTTATTTTTATTATAAGCTAATCAAATATTGTCATTTCAAAATTGGAAAAAAAAAAAGATGGGATGCAAAGGATTTATATTAGTTCTATTAATTTAACCAAGGGCTTTTCAGAAAGGTTGAATCTGGAAGAAATTGTTTCAGCCCACTGTCTACTCATCATCTACATAGTCCTTAATATATACAAAGGTAAAATAGGTAATATTTAGGACAATTTTTATATTTCATATATTAAAAATAGGAGTGCACCAATAAGGATTTTCTTGGCCAATACCTTTAGCTGATTATTAACCAGTGAGATCACCTGATACCAATCCAATAACTGACTTCCAGGAATGCAGTTGGGCAGCACAAAGAGTAGCACCATGCAGGTAAGTCCGTGGAGGGAAGGGGTGCCTCGGAGGGCAGGGGAATGGGAGGGGCAAATCTAGGCCCCACAGTGAGGGCCAGCTAGGGCTGGGGTGCTGCCCAGCCGGGGAGGTAAATGGGACCCAGGGTCAGAGCAGGGAATGGAACAGAGCCATGGGTAACTTGTCCAAGGGATCAGTGTCCTTGCACTTAAAAATGGCAGCAATGGTACTTGAACTAAAACTCGTCAAATGCTCCACAAGCTCATTTGACGAGCTTTAGTTCAAGTGCCACTACCACCATTTTTTAACAAGGGGACTTTTTTAAGTGGAGTGGAGTGAAGTGGGATGAGGTCAGATGAGGGCTGCTGGCTGTGGGCTCAATGCTCTCTGCTCTGCTACCTTTCACTTGGGCGTCCCAAACCAGCTGTGCAACCTCTGCATGCCCAGCAGCAGGAGGCACAATTCCCCGTCCCTAGCACTGCTGAGTGAGCAGAGGATGCTCATCCAGTGTAGGGCTCTCAAACGAAAGGCAGCAGAGTGGAAAGCCCTGAGCCCACTAAGCAACCCACCTCCACCCCATTCACAAATCTAGGGGAGGGTATCAGCCCCTCCCATGGCTTGCCCAAGGGTTGCATGCAGCAGTGTATGCCCACAGCTCCATCCTGCTTCCTGCCTCAGCCTTGGGTCCCATGCACTGCCCTGGTTGGGCAGCACCCCTGGCTCCACTCCCTGCCCCTGCCCCTGCCCCACTACCTTCCTCACTGTAGGGGCCTGGATTTGCCCCCCACCATGTCCTTTCCTCTCCATTTGCAGGGCTTATTTGCACGGCTCTGCTCTCCACACTGCCTGGCTGCATTCCTGACCATGTGTGTGCATGCAACTGCGTACATGCACACAGTGTCCAGGAGCCACAGCCAGAAGGCATATTGTATTTATCAGTGACTACACTACCCAAATTATTGGCTACACTGCCCAAATTATTGGCTACACTGGCCAAAAAATGTTGATAGCTGATAATGTAAATTTTCCTTTTGTCAGTACTGATCCGACATGCAATCAATATATCTGAGCACCTCTAAAAAATATTTCACACATATACACATGCATGTACATGCACACACACATGCACATTCCAATAGCTACTGTCTAATGGAGCACTTGTTCTTTTTCCCTATATTTTTTCCTAGTATGAATCAATATCATCATCACTGGAAGTCATCAATACAGGACAACAGTCTTACAGTAAATAAGGAAGTTATTGGTGACTCTATAGGTGACTGAAATAATGATTCAAGTTCTTCATGTTTGCTTGAAGATGTGGCAAATAGTTTTGGAAGGATAGAGTAGATCCTGGTGATGTTGGGACATAGCTGTTTCTATTGGACTCGACTATCTGCCTCCACAGTGAGATGAGTTCGCTAGAAATTAGTAATGCCTTGTCATACATTACAGCACCACTGGGGACATTTCAGTGCTTGAATGTCCCAGGTATTGTTGTTAATATTGCATTTCTTCAGATTGGCTGTCAAGGGGTCTCTGAATTTCTTTTTTTACACACCTCTAGAACAGTGACCATCACAGAGTTGGGAGCATAGAACATATTTTGGATGCTGTATAAATGTGACTTCAGTGCTGGTGGTATTTGTTTGAGCCAGAACTCTGGAATTCATTTTTATCCTTCCAATTAATATGAAAGAGGGTCCAGCTGGTTCCAGTATGGATGCAAGTTTCACACCCATACAATAATGTGGGGAAAACAGCCTGGTAGATGAGAAGTTTGTTTTGGGTCCTAATATCATGATGATCAAAGACACTATTTTGGAGATATCCGAAGGCTCCCCTCCTCACCCCAGCTTTTGTGCAAATGCAGCTTCTATCAGGAAGGGAGATACACTGGGGGCAGGCAGCTGGAAGCTGTTACAGTGCTGTTCCCACTTCTCTTTTCCCCTGCCCCCCTGCTACCCAAACCTGCCTTGATGCAGTTCCCCATGGGCTGGAACTTGAGCTCACCCTGCAGCTCTGGGAACAGGGAAGGCAGAGAAAGGGAAAAGCAAAGGTAGCATAAATATAGCTTTCATCTCCCTGTCCCCATAGCATCTCTCTTCTAGCTGGAAGCTGCACCCACACCAAAGCACTGGGGAATGAGAAGGGGGAAAGGGAAAAGGGGTTAGAGAGAAGCAGCAGCTACACGAGCACAGCTTCTGACTCTCTAGCTTCTTGCTGCTTAACCCCAGCAAAGCTAGACAACCCCGGGATGGATATGGCAGCTCTCAGCCACCTTCTTGCTCACTAGGTCTCTACTAGTAAGTCACACCTATGTACATTAGAGATAGTATTAACCCTTAACATGCAACTACTCACAACATGCTAATTTTACTGTCACCCAACATTCCTTAGAGTTAGCATGTGTGAATTATTTGGGAGTTATTATACATTACATAACATCATCCCCAAGGGACTTACTATCATCAACCCTCTAGAGAAAACATTCAACTCCAAATATTGTATATATCTAGAGCTTCAGAAAATTGGGAGACCACCTTCTTCCCCAGCCTACTCCAAAAGAGAATAATTCAAACAGGACACATTTACTTCACTAAACTAGGAGCTATAAACATATATAAATGACAAGGTATACTTTGTCATTATCAGGGATCCTGGTTCTCTCTGATTTAAAAAAAAATCCCCAATTTTTAGTTTTAAAAAAATTACCCAAAATCCACATTGTTCCATGATTAAAATAAAACACCACTACACACACACACACACACACACACACACACACACACAC
>NW_017728906.1:118266926-118269881 GCF_001723895.1 Crocodylus porosus | reverse complement strand
TCCATGATTAAAATAAAACACCACTACACACACACACACACACACACACACACACACACACACACACACACACACACACAGAACTGCCACTAGTGTGTGTGTGATGATAGAAAATGTGGATTTTGGGTTACTTTTTTAAACCAAAAATTGGGGACTTTTTTTTAAATCAGAGAAAACCAGGATCCCTGGTCATTATGCAGCAGTCCCAATCCTTCTCTCAAAAAAACACTAATGATAACAATCCAACATAAAAAGAAAAAGTGGGAATACATGTTATAAAAGCCACCCCAAAGACAGAGCACCACAGGGGAGAAACAGGACAATACCAATATCAGAACAATGATGTCATTATTAAAATAACCCCTATCCCACTCTGAAATATGTGTAATTTCCAAAGGCCTGAACTTCTGCCTGGATAAACAACCTGCCAGAATTCTAGTGTGTGGTCAACTGGAAGAATTCTCCCATTGGTTTTGCCTGAATGAATACTTCAACAATTGGGACAAAACTGCATCTGCGCACTACAGACAAGATGAAAAAAAAAATGACAAAATGACTGGACACCGTCCAATGTATGTAACCACATATTGGACTTCTACGTCTTTAGGAATAAAGTCAACAGTGAACGACATCAAAGTTTGTCCCACACCTCTCCCAACTAACCAGTTGGTACAAGAAAAGACAGTACAGCTGGTGTAAGAAAAGTTCACAGTTCTTGGCCCCTCATCCTATTACATCCCACTCCTCCCCTGAGAAACTATGGGTATGGCTACACATGCATTTATAACATCTTAAATTTACTGTGCAGTAAGTTGCTGTGGAGACAGCGGGAATAGTCTGGCATCTATATGTGAAGACAACCTCTGACTAAATTTACTTCAGGTCAGAGCAGCCTGCCATGTGTCTCAGCCTCTGGCCACATGGCTGACAGCACTTGGAATTAATTTTAGTCCCAAACTGAAGCCAGGAGAGGCAGCCAGCCAGGAGCTCTGTGGCTGGGATTAGGCTGGCCTGCTAGTGGTTGGGCAGACCAAGCAGGGAGGTAACACATATACATGGACGTTACTGTGCAGTAAATAAGTGGGTGTAAATTTGATACCTGCATGATACAGGTATCAAATTTAAACTCAAGTTGGCATAAGGCACCATATTTACTGCACAGGATGGGCATGCACCTGCAGACATGCACCCATACTGCACAGTAATTTTGGTTACTGAGCAGTAAACATACATATGTAGATGTGCCCAGTTAATATAAAAATGGGTGGATTCTTTCTTCTTTCCGCTTTTTTGTGACTCCATCTTAATGGCAAAATGATGGTGGGTTACAAAAGTAGATGCATTAATGGATTTTCAGGGACTTAAGCTGGATGACATAGAACTATGTTTGGTACTTAAGACCTCTTATGCACCTATTGGTGGCATAGAATGTGCTCTAAAATATTCCACAGTGTCTTTTTATGGGGGGTCTTTTTGTTTTTTGGTTTTTTAAACTTTTGCTGAGGTTATTTTTTTGATCTTCTAATTATAATTTAGAGTTTGAAGAGCAGAGAGCTTAGGCCATCCTTCCGTGTGATTAAATAAATCTTGCAATCTCTTTTTAACATGTTTTTGTTTATTTGTCTCCACCAAACCCCAGCATACATGAAACATCCCATAATATGTAGCTGTGCTGCTGTCATTATCCCAAACTGTTAAGTTCACAATTGAATAGGATCACTGGTATCAAATATCTGCCAGGAATGTGATTTTCTGCATCTACTGTCAGGGTTGCTGCTGCTAACACATGATAAGCACTTCTGCTTCCCATGGGGCTGGAATTATAAAGGGACTGACCCACAATTGCTACTCTTATTCAAATGATCTGGTACCCACTGCTTGGAGTGGCTTCCAGCAGTGCAACAGGATCTTGCACTCTGTGGTTCCTCTGCTACTCATTCATAAACTATTGAACATGAGTAAAAGAAACAGCTATGGTGATTGCTGAGTGGTTGAAAAATTTAACTGGGTAAGACTGTATTAAGAATTGGCTACAAAGGGAAAAGTATTTTTTCATTAAGGGACCCAAAGAAGATATAAAGATAAAAGAAGTTTGAGGCTGGGTTTTCCATACACAAGGATTATAAACCTGAGGCCAATTCATATTTTATCCTCCTTGTAATGATTTATTTTCTTCTTACGCAGTAATGTCAATATTGGGTTCATTCTATTCAAGTCACATAATGACCTATTAAAAGACTTCCTGTGTTTTAGTTTCAAAATTAAGTGCCCAGTTACATAGGGATTTTAAATAAACATGGAATGATTTAGTAACCTGGCCAAATATTATCTTCCTTTGTACTTGCTTTTTGAAAAGGATACTTGTAGTATGTACATAACTTGGAGAGGAGGATGAAGAATTAAATGGGAAAACAAACAAACAAACCAAACCAAAACAACTATAATGAATCATACAAAAAAAAATAGTGATATCTGGAAGCTAGGGGACAATTTGTATTTTTTTATTAAAGATAGAACATATTTAAACATAAGGGCAAGTAGAATAGTTGCTTAGTATGATGGTATTACCACTACATAGTTAGTTGTCTATTCAATTTGCCTAGCAGCTGTTTAACTCCATTCTTTGATCTGTCTCAAGTTTTAATTCCACAAAATATTTGCTGATTTTCCTCTTCCCACCAGAACAGCTGGAAAACAGCATGTGAGACAAAGAATTTTTTTTCTGCCTGCATTAGCATCTGTTTGCTGCATGTGCGTGCATATATGTTTGTGTTTCAGTTTATTCATCCATTGATCTTTCCAATGCTCTAACATCCTGAATGAGAAGCTTTTTTATCCCAGCAGCCATCATATATATTCCCATGCCTAGCACAAAGGGTGCTAGGGTACACAAGCTGGCTGACATGTCAGAAGTGTAAGTTTCCAAATGGAGAGAATGGAAAAGGGATTCCATTA
>NW_017728906.1:118264955-118266346 GCF_001723895.1 Crocodylus porosus | reverse complement strand
TATATATATATATATGTATATTTATATATATTGTATATTATGTATATATGTGTGTGTATATATATGTATGTAGATAGACAGATAGATAGAGCTGTTTCATTTTAATCAAGGAAAAAATGTGAATTTTGGATTACTTTGTTGTATCCAAAAATTGGGGATTTTTTAATGAGAGAAAACCAAGATCCCTGCTGATCATCTTTTGTATCAGCATTCCACTGGCAACAGTTAGGCTCAGGAGTAGGGAACCCTAACTCCCCAAATTGAAAAATACAAACCTTGAGAAGAAACTAGACCCAATTTAATTTGCTAATTAACTCTTCCTATGAAAATCCAATTAAACAGAAGGTATGGCAGGGGGTACAAGGGAGGGATTCTTTTTATGAACAGTAGGAATTCTGAAACTATTGAACAAACATAAAAATAAGAAAATATCACTAGAACAAAGCTAATATTAATAGCACTAAAATAAAATCACACAAAATCAATCCAGCTATTGACTCAAATCAAATTAGGATCAAATCAAAAAGCTAATCTTAATATTATATTTACTGCATTGTCAAATTAGTTAATCTTTAGATTGATGCAACATATACTTTTTATAAATCCCAAAATGGTATCTAAAGATGTAGCATTCTTTTAAAAATAAAACACAACTAAAATATTTCTTGAGTAAATCAAAGGATATTTGAAAGGATATTTCAGGCAACATGACCCCATGGCATGTAAGGTCTGCTGCCTGCCCAGGGCTCGGATTCAGGATGTTACAGGCATGATCCTGGACCTCATTCGACCCTCAGACCAGTACCCCATGTTCCTAATCCATGTAGGAACAAATGACGCAGTGGGGAGCAATCCAGACCAAATCATGGAGGACTACAAGGCCCTGGGGGCCAAACTCAAAGAGACGAGGGCAGATATGGTATTCTCCTCTATTGTCCTGGTAAGTAGATGTGGATGGCGCCATGAGGCCTGCATCAAAGTGGTCAACCAGTGGCTTCAGAGTTGGTGCAACCTGCCTGGCCTCAAGTTCTGTGACAACAACCCACATTTTCACACAGGGGGCATGCTCAGGTGGGAGGGGCTTCACCTTTCCCCTAAAGGCAAGCGTGTCTTCCCTTCCAGGTTGGCTGATCTCGTACAGCATGCTTTAAATTAACTTAGCCGGGGATGGGGCCACAGGAGGACATGAGGACACTTCCCAGCCAAGACAGGTGACAAGCACAAGAAGTACCCAGGTAAGTGACAGGGGTCTGGATAGTTCTAGGATCAGGGGGGAGGTGCATACACCCATAATAGGACTTAAATGCCTCTACACTAGTGCTCATAGTAAGGGGAACAAGCAGGAGGAACTTGCCCTCCTGCTAGCTAACACAAACCCAGACATAGTGGGG
>NW_017728906.1:118263561-118264828 GCF_001723895.1 Crocodylus porosus | reverse complement strand
GGGAGGTAAGTTGGGGGTGTGGCGCTCTATGTCAAAGAGCAATACATGTTCTCAACAAACAGCACAGGGTCAGAGGAGGGACAGACTGAAGTGCCTTGAGTTAGAATACAAGGGGGTCAAGGAGAAAGGGACTTAATGGTGGGTGTCTACTATTGACCACCCGAACAGGAGGAAGAGCTGAAATGGGAATTCTCAGGTCAGCTCACAGAGGCAGTTAAGTCAAGGGATGTGGTCATTATGGGTGATCTACACTATCCAGACATCTGCGGGGAGGAGCAGTCAGCCAGGTCTGACTGCTCACATATGTTCTTAACTGAAATACATAGGTTCCTAACAGGACCTTCACTTAACTCAGGAGGTTCATAGTCCCAGCAGGGGAAATGCCTTGCTGGACCTGGTCCTGGCCACAGGTGATGACCTGCTGAGGGGACTGTGGGTTCTCGACCACCTGAGCAATAGTGATTATTGCCTACTGGAATTCATCACCCAGCACACCGTGTCAAAGGCGGGCAGCAAGGCAGCAGCCCTGGACTTCAGAAGGGCTGATTTCAATGAGTTAAGGAGATTAGTTGGGGAGGCACTGAGGTCCTGGAGGGTAGGGGAATTGGGCATCCAAGATAAGTGGTCGTTCCTTAAGGAGACGATCCTCTAAGCCCATGGAGTGACAGTCCCAATGTGAATCAAAGGGGGCAAGAGTGCTCAAAAGCCCCAATGGCTTACCAAAGGCATTCAGGACCATCTGAAAGTTAAAAAGGAGGCATACATCCAATGAAAGGGAGGGGCCATCACCATGGAGGATTGTACCTCCATTGCTCAAGACTGTAGGGGGGCTGTTAGGGAGGCTAAGGTGGAGACAGAACTAGGACTAGTGACCAGGATCAAAGATAACAAGAAGTCCTTTTTTAAATATGTAGGGAGTAAAAAGAAAGCACCAGGTAATGTGGGGCCCCTGCAGGACACACTTGGCAATCTGGTGGTTGCACCAGATGATAAAGCTGATCTCTTTAAGGAATTATTTGCCTCCATTTTTCTGAGAGGGAACCAAAACATCCCCTGCACTGGGACTCCAGACCAACTCAGAAGAGGCACAGCTAGGCCTAGGGCCAGTGAGGACCTAGTTAGGGAACTTCTGGTGGGGCTGGACATGTTCAAATCAGCAGGCCCAGACAATCTCCACCCCAGAGTGCTGAGGTCATTGCAATCCCCCTGGCATGGCTTTACAAGCACCTGTGGTGCTCTGGCCAGGTGCCAGAGGACTGGAAAAGGG
>NW_017728906.1:118261277-118263056 GCF_001723895.1 Crocodylus porosus | reverse complement strand
GCAGATGAGAATAGGATGGGTTTCAATACTGAAAACTACAAGGTACTGCACCTAGGGAGAAAGAACCAGCAGCATACCTATAGGCTGGGGAACTCCCTTCTCAGCAGCACAGAGGCAGAAAAGGATCTTGGTGTCATTATTGATTCTAAGATGAACATAGGCCACCATGTGAGGACACGGGCAGTAAGGCTAACCATACCTTGTTATGTATCCACAGATGCATCATAAGCAGGTCCAAGGAGGTGATCCTCCCCCTTTATGTGACACTGGACAGGCTGCAGTGCTGTTGACAGTTACTGTGTCCAGTTCTGGGCACTGCACTTCAGGAAGTATGTGGACAGCATCGAAAGGGTCCAAAGGAGGGCCACTCATATGGTTAGGGGGCAGCAGGGAAGGCCCTACAAGGAAAAGCAAAGGGACCTGAATCTGTTCAGCCTCCAAAAGAGAAGGCTGAGAGGGGTTTGTTGGCCATCTATAAACTTATCAGGCAGAGCCAGCAAGGAACAGGAGAGTCCCTGTTCTCCCAAGCACTACCAGGAATAACTAGGAATAATGGCCACAAGTTCATTGAGAGTAGGTTCAGGCTAGACATCAGGAAGCACTACTTCACAGTCAGGGAGGCTAGGATCTGGAACCAACTTCCAAGAGAAGTGTTGCTCACTCCTATCCTGGGGGTCTTCAAAAGAAGGCTAGATAATCACTTAGGTGGGGTCATTTGACCCTAGCATTCTTTCCTGCCCCTGGCAGGGGGTCAGACTTGGTGATCTGTTCAGGTCCTTTCTGACCCTACCAATGATGAAACTATATAGTGGACATGATGAATTACTGTAATCCAGAAACCAAATGATCTAATAATTGAACTACAACATTAGATTAATTTGTTTTTAAAAAGCTACCTCAATGATTGGTTCCAGGAGTGGGGTAAGAGAGGTGTGATTACCTCATGTTTTGGCTATGTGGCATATGAGCTCTTTGAGTAACTTGGCTTGTCAGCATGGCTCCTGCTAGAACAGCTACTCTGATGTGGCTCCATAACCCAGTCCACTTCTGTACTGCCCCTCATTCCTCAAAGGCTAGGGACAGACATTCCATATAAACTGGTTTAAGTGATCTGAAACTGGTTTAAACCTGTACCAGAACAGATGTTCAGTGCACATAAACCAGTCTGAGAATGGCTGAAATCAGAGTGAGATAAACCTGGTTGAACATAGTACCAGACTTAACTGATTTGGCACAAACCAGTTTATGCAATGTCTGTCCCAGATCCCTTGCTGTTTCAAATTAAACCAGACTCCCCCAGCATCCTGGCATGCTCTCTGGGGCTGGATGGGGCTGTCTGCTCCACAGCAGGGCTGGCCCCTCCCCTCTACTCCCTGGCTGCAGCTTTCTCTGCTAAGCAGGCATTCCCCTGTCCCTCACAGGCACCTCTCAGCATTAGCTGACAGACCACATGCTGGTTACCTCTGAGCTGTGGCACACAGAGCTAAAGCAGGATCAACAGATACCTACTAATGTCCCTCTGTTTTCTTAATAGGGTGATAAACACTGAGTTAAGGTAATAAATATTCTCCTCTGGGCTGTTTGGGGAGGGAGGGGGTGAGCTCCCTAATCAAACTATATGGCCAGGGCCTGGCCACATCCCCCTCAGCTCATCTCTGTGCAAGGGAATTTGGGGTGGCAGAGGTGTTGCCCTGGTGTCCCCGGCTTCTAGCCTGAGCCACTACAGGAAACTGCCTGCATTTCTAGTATGTCTGTCTGGTTACAAAACTGATTTAGCCT
>NW_017728906.1:118251680-118260120 GCF_001723895.1 Crocodylus porosus | reverse complement strand
AGAAAAAAAGGGAGGGGAAAGGAGAATACTAGCAATAAAAGAGAAGCTTTCAAATACTTCAATCTGCATATATTCTAGACCAGGGGAGGCAACTGTTTGGGGAAGAGGGCTGCTTGCCAAGTTTTGGCAAGCTGTCGAGGGTCACATGGATAGCTCCCATCCCTTGAAAGGTGCCCCACCTCCGGTTATGATCTTGTGACTGGAAGTCATGCCCCTTAACCCCATCACCTTTGCCACCAGAAGTCTTTCTCCTTGCCCCCAGAAATACTCCTTTTAGTAAGGAATTTTGCCATCTCGGAACCAGAAAAATACAAAATTATATTTTAAAAGTCAAAAATCTACAATATTCATTAATTTGATTTTTAAAAAAGGATTCTTGTCCAGATTTACATGTGTTTGTGCAGTGCACATAGAGGTGATTGCACAATAGCTTAAAATGAAGTCTTACTCTTGTATATTGTGAAGGGGTGGGTATAGGTTTGTGGGAAGCTGTGGCTGTGAGGGTATGTGGGGTGAGGGAACATGTGGGTATATGTGTGGATAAATGGGGTGTGAGGGTATGGGGTTTGTTGGTGTTTGTGAGGGGATGTGTGTGGGGGAGCATGGCTGAGGTGTTTGAGGGGGCATGGGGGTGGGGGTCTGCATGTATGGCAGTGCGAGGGGGGGTGTGGGTGTATGCGTATGGGTGTTCATGTGAGACTTGCCCTACAAACACACACACACACACACTTCCTCACGCATCCTCCCAGCATAGCCCCATGCAGCAGTGCAGCTGGAAGGCATGTGGTGCTGAAGCAGGGCAAAGGCAGGAAGCAGAGAAATGGCTGGGGGTGGGGTGGGGTAGGGCTGGGCTCCTGCCTCCTGCTGCCAGCTCCCCCTGGGACCTACTGCCTCTGGCTGTCATCTTTGACAGGCTGCCAGAAGCAAATAAATATTAATTTACTTAATTTTTTAGGGGCCCCGTGAAGCAGATAGAATGGCTTGCCAGGCTGGATCTGGCTTGTGGACTGTATTTTGCCCACTCCTGTTCTATACTCATGAAGTTGATGCTGAAAATGCAGTCAAAAAGCTAGAAGTTGACTTTTCTGGCACACTACTTCCCACTAATGGCCCTTGGCATGAAGGAAGGGAGTGATCAAACACTTTTGTGGCATGAAAGTTTACATCATAACCTCTTCTCCCCAAAATAATCATTCTTAGAAATTCTGTGATGTCACTCTATTTTTCTGGTGGCTGGCTTCTCCCTTTCCTTACTATAAAGCTTTTTACTTTTTGCTAACATAGAAATAATCTTAATATAGAGTTATATACTTTGCTACAATAGGGTTTGCATCATGCTATCTTTACCTATTATAAAGTGGATTTTATATAATATCTTAATTCACATTTAGCAATTTTTTCACATCATAATTCCTAGACCACCTAGTCATGTGCATTTTGTGCTGTACAAATGCAAAAAAATTTCCCTCAAAGAAAATATGTAGTTCCCCTCAAAGAAAATGTAGAAACATAAGTAATGGTAACCTGTATATGGTAGCATTTTTTTAATTATTATTTTAAATAGACCTGGTTAAAAACTGAAAATGTTACTGAAGAAATCCCAATAGTTCAATTTTTTCTAATTCTAAATCATGATGAAAAGTTCTTTGGGGGAAAAAAATCAAAATGAGACATTCTGATATTCGCAAAATAAAACATTTAACATCACCATGTCAATCTTGAACTGCCTCTTTCTGAGTTGCCAAAAGGCATCCTATAATTTGTCTTCATGAGCAGGGCTTCCCAGTTGAACTGCATCTTCCATGACACCATAGTCCTAGAATGATACATGCAATGACATCATATCTTATGACATCAGAGTTCTATCCCAAAACCATCTTCAAGAATGAAATGCTTGCCCTTAGTCCTTTCTAACCCCTGGCACAGTAGCTACAGCACTTTTAAAAAAACCCTAAGTGATAAGGATTCAAATATCTGATTGAAAGCCTAGATACTAGATTTCACACTACCTAAGCATGTATCTTAACCACTATGCTATTAGATAAGAGATGGGTAGTTTACCCTATACTTTATTTTATACTGAATTCAGTGCTAGTGCAACATATATCTAGTGGCTCATGTAGAATCATCTCCTTCTGAGTAGGATCATGACATGATGGAAGTACATAAAGCTGTCTATTAAAGGAATGAACAAATGGGAGAGCTATGCAGGGTTCAGGGAAAAGTAGCTGCTAAATTTTAGCCATCTAGTATACAGAACAGGATCTGTTTGAACCTACTTGCGAAACCAGGATATTTTGATTTAGATCATCCTTACCTGCAACAAAATATTTCATTTGATTTTCCTATTGGAAAATGAAGGGAAACAAAATGGCCAAAAATGATATTATTGATAGCGCAATTCTTCATGCAAATAAATGTGGACTTGAAAATCATAAACAATTTGACTTTTATTTTCCTGTACTCTGATTCCTATTATTTTCTGGATTTTTCCTTTCATCCTGATACATAAAATGTATGTGTTCATTTCTGTCTTACTCTTTAAAAACATTAAAATTAAACTATTCTCTATAGCCTTCAGTCTTTGCAGCACAACTCCTTAAAAAAGTGGCCAATCTACAGTATTATCATGCTGTATACATTGGGCACATCTACACATGCAAATAATGTAAGATCAGTTTACTCTAGCAAGGTCCTACCCGCTGCTGCTCAGGGAATTGGAAGCAAATGTACTCCCAGTCAGGTATCTACACATGCACTGCTGCACAGTAATTGAGTAATTGAGAATAAATTTGCTGCTTGTATTTACAGGTAGCAAATTTACTTGTGATCAGAACAAATTACTGTGCAGTAAGGATCTGCAAGTATGGATGGTGACACTTACCACACAGTAATTAGCTCTAATCTTGAGTAAAGCATATTGTATAAATACAGCCACTATACATCAAATTTGTTTTCTGTTCAATTGCCTATTTAACACTTCTTAGAAAACATTTTTGGTGTAGAATGGGAATTCTTCCCTCCCAAATTTAGGCAAATTAACAGCACTTATCTGGTTTCTCAATGATAGTAATTGCATGCTTGAAGTCCAGTACACTGACTTAAAAATGTAACAGTAAGCAGTATTTTCTGTTCCTGAAAATGTTTCAAGGTCTCTGTTTTAACCCAGTGTAACAGATGCTTCATTAACTTTTTATGGATTCATTCTCTGTGCTTATTTTAACCATTTCCATGTTGCCATTTACCAGACTGTGAGCTAAATAACCAATCAAGCAGAATCACATGTGAATTCTCACTTTTTTCCCAAAGTTTCAGTTTACACTACATTATATTGCCCATTTTTAGTTGCTCTATTTTTTAGTTTTCATGAGAAATATCCAATTGCACATGGTAGGCTATACATTATGAAGGAAAAATGTGTGAAAAGACAAATTATAAATTAACCCAAACAAGTACCAGAAAGTCTTTCATCCCTATCCCACAATCATGGTCATACAATGAAGGGGTTGGGAAGCTTTCTAGGGCTCATCCCTAATTTCCTATGATTTTATGATAAATCACATTAATGTGCTCTGTTTTAAAATACCTGTTATTTCCTCTACTTAATCCAGACAAAATCATATTAAAAGTAAAAGGATTTTCATTCCATCCTTCACATGTTCCTCAGTAGATTTAGCCTTCATAAATAGTTACAAGAAGGAGCTGCACATCTATACTAGTATCAGTCATAAGGAGACTATAATTATTGGTTTTTTTCCTTATATATTGGTATTTCTTAAGACATTTTTAAGTAAACAAATAATATTGGGGAAAATACAAAACTAAGAAACTATGAAATAGTATCTCCTGCAATTGTACAAGACACAAAGGAACAATATGGCAACTATAGAAATGCATCGATACAATAATACTACAGACATGCCTCTGCTAATATGTGCTCCAAAGGACTATATTTAGTTTGACTTAGTTTTGGAAATGATTGCAGTAAAAAATTCTACTTTCTGATATGTCAGGTGTAGAAAGCTTGGCCTGATAGTTTTTCTTATTAAAGAATGGTTAATATTGATCAGCATTCTTTCCAGAAAGATGCAATGTGGTATGGCTTAAAGATTTTCAGAATGGTGGCTGAATCTACACAAGATGTTAACTGCACAATTGTTACTGAGGAGTCATTTAGTACTTGCATACACAAGTACTAAATGACTGTGTAGTTGCTGAAGTTACTACATAGTAGTAGCCCCAAACAGCTTTTTGATGATGCTGACTGCAAAGTAGCTCGTTTGTTAGTACTGTGCAGTAGCCTTGCATCATGCTTAGCACTATGCTACTGCACACTGGCAATGAACCGCTGCACTGTAGTAACAAGATACTGTGCAGTAAGCATCTTGCATAGACACAGCCAGAGTTGCTAACGTCTTTGGAAATCACAGCCAGAGTTAATGTCTTTGGAAATCTGGTCCTATTAAGAAGAGACAAGGCATCAGCTATGACTTGCCATGGCAGCAAAAACTGTGAGTTAAAAATCTGTAAGCTAAAAAAAGTAACCATGTTCCATATCAGAGAAAAAACCATACAAAAACCTCATATGCATTGATTGCTGAATTGATTTGTGGGAGAAATCTATTTCTGCTCTCAAATCTGCAATCAGTTTGACTCAGAGTATAAGCAAAACCTCCCAAAGAACAAGTAAGACCACCAGCTCATACAGCTAAATTCCCATCTCCAGCTGTGACATAAAAATAAAATAAAATATTTTTTATAGTATAGGATAAAATAAAGTAAAATCAAATAAAATAATGTCATATAGCAGACAATAGCAGACAGCAAATAAAGAATTCATGAAAGGGAAAAAATATTCTTCCTGGCCCCTACTTGTTAACAGCAAAAGCTCTGAAGCATAGGATTACCAGATGCCTTCCATATGGAGATCCAGTTTCCCTTAAATTCCACCACAGGATACAAATTACACAATCTACACATCACATATTTATTACTGGGCAAATAAATTATCATACCAGCCCTTCTATAAACTATTTTCTTTTCATTACAGTAATTGTAAATGTAACTTCAAATGCTACTGAATGCCAGAGTGCAGTATACTTTTCAGGTTGAAAGTGTTTTTCAGATCTCTAAGCAAGCACTTTTTGAACTGTTTGGATGTAGAAACCTTAGCTAAGTGGAGCCTGAGTTTTGCAATATGTGTGGTAAGGAATAGCATGCTACTGGCAGAAGTCCAGGCACCTTACACCCTGAATGCATTTAAAACACACACACACACACACACACACACACACACACACACACACACACACACACACACACCCCCTATGACCTGTTATGTGATTAAACCTCAGATGTGATTCCTACATCTCAAAGGAATTTTAGCAGAGCCATATATAACCTACTAGGTTATCTTACAAAAACTGGGTTCATGGAAGCAGCATACACAATGAAATTCACAGTAGAACTAAGTGCTTTGCCTTAGGATTTTTACCATTTTCATTTCTCCATGTCAAATGGAGAAGCTGATTTGCATAAATTAATTACATCTAAAATTGCTATACTGTAGGTGCTGCTAGCATTTTCAGAATACTTCAGAGTTTGGATATTATATTTCATGTAAATAATTTTCATGTAAAAATTAAAATTTTCATTAATCAAGAAATCTTGTCCACAGCCTGCATATGGATTGGACTAATTGACGAATAGAATACAGGCATAAAAAAAATGAAAGCCTAGAATACCCTTTGAAAAAGTGAGATAACCACCATCTTTGAAATGTATGCAGAACTGTAGCACCAATCTGTCAAGAAAATAGGCTTCATAATTCAGCTGGTATATGAATGGATAACATCCTAAAGAGTTTTGGATAGTCTCAATATTTTATTCAGTGATTTGAGATCATCTATCACAAAGAAAAAAAAGAGAACGGAAAGATAATAGTAGAGTTAAAATAAACAAATAAATTCAGCAAATTATATGCATTTTGTCAGAAGACCTGAATTCATTATTTAATTTTGTGGAACTTAGGTATTACAGATTTTCAGCTGGAGGGTAGGAAGGGAAAAGATATGCCATAGAATCATTCATTTGCCTTTTTCAAAGTGGAATATAGCATCTCTCTTTCCTTCCTTAACTCTAGTCTCAAGAATCCTATATTTAGAAGAGCAACAGTTTTCTATTTTACTTTCAAAATATTGCAGGTGTGTGTTATCAAAATCATCCTTTTAATTTCATTGCATTCTGGTTTGCATGTTTTGGAAAATTGCCCAAGCCAAAAAAGCTTTAGCTATTTCAGCAAAATTTGTCATAGTCATTTTGATAAATTATTTCTGTGACAAGAACATGGAATTTTAAATTCATGTTTAGGCCTGCTTCAAAGTCCAGTGAAACCAATAGGTTTCAATTAATTTCAGTGGCTACTAGATCAAGCCATGACAATAAGAGAAACAAGTTTTAAAAGCATTCTTCTCTGGAAAATACTGCTTATGTTTCTCTCTGTCTCTCTCTGTTCATATATTGGTCTGTGTGTGCGTGTGTGTGTGTGTGTGTACTATATAATACTGTAGAGTATATACTATATATTATGTAATAGTGTATGTACACACACACACAAACAGACCAATATATATGAATAGTATGTTAGTAAGTATGAAGCCTTACTATGATAGATGAAATTGTTCAGAAGGGGGTTGGGTGAAATAACCGAGTTCACCAATGTGTGCATGTTGGTGAGGTGCTGCCTGCCAGCCAGGCTTATGTGCAGTGTTACCCTTCAGGCCATTATGGTACTGAACATTCTTGCAGGGCATAGCCCTGCAAATGCATGTCAAATGCGTTAGTAGAGGAGCTGTACTATAACTGGCAGGAGCAATGCCAAATTGCTCAAGATTCACTGCTATGTATGCTTCCAGGTCAGCAACAAATGGTGGATGCAGTCTTGAAAGCAGTGGAGAATCAAGAGCTACTTTGTGCATTGGTTGATGCACCTCACAGTACAGGAAAAACATTCTGCTTCAACACAATTCTTTAAGAAGTGCACAGGAAAGGGAAGATGACATTGGCTGTGGCATCCAGTGGAACTGGTGCTACCATGCTTACGGGAGGCAGGACTGTGCACTCAAGGTTCAAGGTACCTCTGAATATGTTGAAAACCAGCACTGCAGCATATCAGCACAGTCGAACCTTGCTGAACTGATTCAAGAAGCAGCTATCATCATCTGGGATGAGGCACCAATGGTTCATCAGTACATGCTGGAGGATGTAGAACAGACACTGCAAGATTTACTGCACAGCAATTTACCTTTTGGTGGCAAGGTGATAGCACTTGAGGGTGATTTTCAGCAAATCTTGCCTGTTGTGAAAAATGCCTTTTGGCTATAAATAGTAGAGGCATGCTTGAAGTGATCTGAGTTGTGGAACCACTTCCAGATTTTCCAACTTCATGAGAACATGCAAATACGTAAGGAAGGTTTGAAGTGCAAAATATGCATGAAGTGCAAAATATGCTCAATGGCTTTTGGATCTGGGAAATGGCCAAATTCAAAATATTGACAAAATCATTACCCTGCCTCCTGAGCTCTGCATGTCTCTGGATCTATCAGCAAGGATAGAATGGACATTTCCAAATCTATTGGATAATTTTCAAAATCCAGGATGGACATATGAAAGAGCTATTTTGGCACCACATTACTCCATTGTACAAGAGATCAACAATGCTATCGTGGCAACATTTCCAGGCCAAAAATGGATTTATACAAGCACAGATGGTCTTTCAGAGGATGAAAGTGTTATGGCTGAAAGTGTTCGGGACCTGAATTCCATGGAGGTGTCAGGTTTACCTCTACATTGGCCTGGGATGCTCATCATGCTTCTGCAATACCTTGCCCCTAAGATATATGCAATGGAACGCTGCTATTGGTGCAATCCATCAGCAGCAGCAGACTACTTGAGACAAAAATTGTTGGATCAGAAAGAACAGTACTAATTCCTTGGATAGCACTGAAGCCATCTGACTACACATTTCCATTCACATGGACACGTAAACAGTTCCCTGGGCAGGTAGCATTCAGCATGACAATCAATAAAGCCCAGGGGCAAACATTAAGAAGAGCAGGAGTGTTCCTTCAGGATCCTGTCTTCACCTATAGACAACTATATGTGGCTGCTTCCAGAATCCCCCACCCAGAAAACATCCAATTTGCAGTCACTGCTGACTTAAGTAACAAAACCAGGAATGTTGTGTATACGAAAGTATTCTAAAGCTCTTACAGTAAGAAAGTGTCATATGTTTCAGGATTTTCTGTATGCTGAAGTATTGTGAAGCTGTTGAAGTGCAATAAAATGTGATCTCAAGCAAAAATTGGTTCACTGGATTTTATGCAAGCAATGCTGCATGGGGCATCTAGTACACACACACACACACACACACACACACACA
>NW_017728906.1:118200798-118249038 GCF_001723895.1 Crocodylus porosus | reverse complement strand
AGTTTGCTTTTTCAGTTTATTTTTACATGTGTAACCTTTTTCTAACAGGAAACAAAACAAACAGCTGAAATAATCAAGTGTGTAAATAGTAAATAACAACACAAACAAAAATCTGTGATCTTTCCCCAAACCTAGAAAAGAGCAGCCCATCTTTTTTAGTCTTATACTTCGCTTCTAGAACTTTTTAACCTTCTTTGTTGGTTTTTATTTGTCATCATTTGCAGCTGGCTCCCTGCCTTCCCACTAGGTAGACTATTAGCTGTTAACTACCTACACCTGGGTTTTAGCCCCTGAAGTCTGAACACCTCCTGACCAGTGTCTGTTTCTGATTGATCACAGAGTGTATCTCTGCAGAGGTGGCAACCAGTTTGGTCAACAAAGTAAAGGAAGCAATCAACATATCCAGCTAAACCAGTATTAAGATGAAATTAAACAGAGTGCAAGTCCTGAAAAGAGACATTATAAGGGAAGACCATATATTTAATAAACCAAATATACTCTTTCATAGCTTTAGCTTATAGTAACTGATATAACAAAATGTGATAGATACTGTTTTGCTATAATGGATGTATTATATGCATTTTTGTTACATTTTTAGATAAGTTGGGGAAAAAAGCTGTTTCCATGGAATTATCACCTTTTACTTCCACAAGAGAACTGGTTCAGTCCAGTTCCAAAACTTTCAGTGGAACAAATACATTTAAATACAACCAATCAGCAATAATTTATTAGAATATTAGGATAAGACATCTATAAATATGGGCTATAGGCAGGAGATAAATGTGGAAAACTTAGCAAATTCAGGGCTGTTGAATTTCCCCAGTCACCATAAGTAAGAATATACATTGTGTTATAACAGGTAGAAAGATAAACTTTGGGATACAGATTTGTTTCTGTGTTTGAAGGTACAAGCAATAAAAGGTTGGGCTGCAATTCTGTTTCTGCCTTTTAAATCAATAGCCAACCTGCAAGATTACCTGTAATCCAGGTGATATAGCCAAAACCTATGAAGACTGCTCTTAAGACTCTTGTTCTTAGAGAGACTTCGTTGCTTCCATGCTAATTCTCTTCTTAGGATCTATTGAGCATGATCAACCTCAACATTATAAAATATGACAGCATAAAGATAGATATCCTCAGCCTTGAATTTCCCTTTGGGTGTTCTGTATGCTTGAAAGACAGCATTGTTGTGTGTTTTTATTTTCATCATACAAATCTTTGTAGTTATATGTGATTTAAGGATATGTACATTATCTATGAGATAGCTGACATTTGCAGGCTTGATTCTCCACATCCTTTCACTTTGGGTAGTCTCTTACACTTGAGGAAAGTTGTTGTAGAATCCTATCCTTCTGATTTGAATGTTACAGCTACCCTGTAATCATCAGATGTAATGCACTTCTTAAATAAAATTAAATTTCAATTATAATCTGCTGAGAAATAATATTTGCCATGTAAATCAGGTAACTACAGTATCTCAGCTTCTATCTGGTACTTACTTTAGTCACTTTCCAGTTGGCACCATTTAATAGTACTTAAGACAAATTTAAAACAATGTGAAAATGCTGTACTGGCTCTTATTACAAGTGAATATTGAGATGTAGTTTTATGAGCTGACAAAACCTTATTTTACTGCTGAATTTAAAATGCTAGTTTATGCTAACACTTAACAGAATTGATTTCCCCCAGATATAATCTAAATGGTAAACTAATTACATCTGCCAGTTTTGTAAAATCCTAAAATAAATGACCTCAAACGTGAAACAATCTTCGATGTTTGTCTGCAGTGAAACTAAGCTACAACAATGAAAAACCAGCATTGCAACCTGAAATCAAAAGAAAAGAAACAAGGGCTTTTATTCTTTTCTTTGTGTCTTTACCAAAAGTATGAGCTACAATTAGTGCTTTATAAATGTAGGCACTTTGTAGTGTCTTGAAAAATAAAACTATAGGTAAACATTTTAACTGTATTGCATATACATTTATACTCTCTTTGCAAACAAACTGATGTAAAGAAATTATTCTAACTGAAGAACATTAGTCCATCACGTCATAATGACATGGAATTGAACAGCATCTGGTGTTTTCTTTCAAGTCTTTACTGTGTCTTGAGGTTAGATGGTTTTCATCAAGTTGTGGCTTTTAAGAAATTGTTCTGTTGTGTCAAAAAGCCAAAGTTGACTGTTAGCAGATGAGCAAGAAAGAAAATGCTGTGCTTTATCTTTTTCAGTTTGACAATTAACTTCCCCATATTGATTCCAGTGGGTATCTAAAGTTATAGTCTATTTTTTTCAGGGCAAGAAGGATTAAAATCTATTACTGGGATGAGATCAAGAATATCATAAACTTAAGAAAACCATTAGGGGACAAATCCTTTGAACCTCAAGTAACAGATCCATAAGCCCCACCCTCAGTCTACCATGGTACAGTCACCGACCAGGTACAGGCATTACACTTTTACTGGTATAAGTGATCAAAACCTGTCTGTACCCTTAACAGAACAGAAGTTGGACACACAAAATTAGTCTATACCAATAACAGAACAGAAGTTTGGTGCACACAGACTCATTTAAAAATGGTGGAACCCAATCTAAGATTTCCCCCATCACCAAAGGGTGAATGTGTGTTATATTTGCTACTGATATGAACTTTGATGCTTGCAGAAAACAACATAATTTAGATTGATTCCACCTTGGGCTCCCTGAATGTCTGTACACCTAGTGAGTCCTAATGGAATTGGAGACAGCAAATAATACATGCATCCTTTAGGATCTTTCAAAGGTCTCCAAATTCCCATAGTGTTCAACAGAAATGCTTTCATTTTAAAGGGTTCTCCAGAAATACAGAGGAAGGAGAAAGATGTATCAGTGAGGGAAATCTAGATGTGGCAGCATGCTATATTGGGGCAACAAAAGGAGATAAGGCAAGAATTGTCAGAAAATCCCTCAACTGATCTCTTTTCTCCTTATAAAAATGCTTTCCCCTCACAATGTATTCAGCAACTCTTCAAGAATATTGCAAATTGTGCCAGTGTGATTCATAGAAAATTGTGCTAGTGTGATTTATGCAGCTCACACGTACACAAATTGATCGATGATTTCAAAATTCAAAATTGAATAATTTCATATTCAAAACTGAATAATAATCTCAAAATCAGCTTTTTATGTGGATTTTTAGATTAATTTCCATCACTTCAAATACGACTATTATTTTTCCTGTAAAATATTAGCTTCCTCTACAGCAAATGCTTTTTTTATAAATATAGCAGAAATGCATTTTGTTAGGTGTGTGAATATCCCAGTCAGACTCATCACTTTATTTTCTCACTTTCCACAGGTAAGAGGTCTTCAGATAAGTAAGTGTCACACAATAAACTTCTATCATATCAGGAAAAAATAGTTTTTTATTTCACCTTATCCTCAGATCAAACACTCCTGCAGCTGGGGAAAGCTTGGATTCAAGAACATTTCTTGCAGCACATGCACATCCCTTTATAAAGTATGCACTCATACTGAAGATGTCACTTTAAAGGAGAAGAATGGAAGGAGACTATACGACCAGTCCTTGTATTCAATGAGCCATTACACTAATTATAATGCTATGGTTGATGTTTGAAGTCTTTTCTGTTCTTTGCAGAGACATCTCTTTTGGTAATATATGCAAATAACATTGCTAGGGGCCTCTCTGAAAATACCTATAGTAGGAAGAAAATATAAGAAAATACGCATTTGATTTTTATGCAAGTAAAGGATAGAAACAAGTTAAAATAAATATCTTCAATAGATCATTTTAATGTGTTTCTTTAGCTTCTATTTTTATTTTAAAAGGTTTGTTTTGCTGACATGTAAGAAGAAAAAAATGATAGTATCTGTTACCTTGATGTGCCCTAATGTACCAATTATATAGCTGCCAACTGCACCAATATGTCTGATGAGGTACTGTTCTTGCACTCAATTAAACTATTGTACTGACAGGAGAAAAATGAATTCACTTTGTTTCAGACTGTTAGACATGCTTTACCTTCCAGCCTCTACTGTACTGTCTAAGTGAAACACATAGGAACCATTTACATTTTCTTGTCAGTTAAAAAAGAGGATCAGGACACAACAAAATCTACTCTACTAAGACCCTCCCCATAAAAGTTGGCAATACTCTGAGGGGCAAATTTCTAATTCCTATGATGGAAAAGTTTCACTGAACCTCTAGGCACAGGTAGTTCTTATTTGGTTTTTCCTGGTTTATATATCCTTTTTATTGGTAAATATAGATAGTATTCATTTGAGGAGCCAATGTGCTTGGCAAGACTCTCTGATCTTATGAGGATGCTCTTTGTATCAGTCTCTGTATAAAAACTTCATTAAACAAATAACTACCTAAGAATTCCCCACCCCGCCATAAAATCTCTGTGTGCACCTTCTTTTAACCATTGCATAGAAGTCAAACAGGAACAAAAGGGAGCATGGATAAAATGCAACACACTCCAGTAATGCCTGGATGTTACAGTAGCTACTTGAAGTCATTGCAGTGAGCTATAATTTACAGTAGCCCTGAAGCTTTAATTTATGTAGGAACTGAGCGAAGTGCCAACAGTCCTAAGTGTTGATGGAAAGCAACGTTAGTTTAAAGCCTCCCCCCTCACCTGTGCTGAATGGAATTCTGGCACAGCTGTGCATGAGCTGCTGTGACATAAATTTTGCTCCACATTTTTTCTGATGCTTTGAATCTGTAGTGAAGAAGAATGTTTTACAACCTAGTTGTCCTCAACATTCTGCTAAGCAACTTTAGCAGCTAAATAAAGTGACATGAATGCATGTGGCAATTGTTTCTAGTCGGAAATCATTTCCCTTAAACTGAAGCCTGCAGGGCTGATTCTCCACTGTGTTGCTTCTTGGCAATTAGAAGGTGGTTTATACCTACTTGGTACTGGTGTAAATGAACATTCAAGTGCAAGGCAGCAAAAAATTTAGCGCGTGCTGTTGATTATGCCTCTCCTCTGACTTGAAACCTCAGAAGAATGGTGAAGAAAGGTAAATTTAAGGACCTCTTGCTTAAATGTAATTTAAGTATGCATGATTTCTATGCATATATAAGTATGTATGTATATGTTTACAAGCATTATATATATGTATATGCAGAGACACATATATTTATATATGCATACACATTCACTTTCATGGCTAGATACAAAGACTCAAAGCCCACCAATGTCAATTCCTTTTGCCTTCTACAGATTTTGACTTCAAGTAGCTACTGTAACATCCAGGCTTTACTGGAGTGTGTTGCATTTTATCCATGCTCCCTTTTGGGCCATTAACAGTTTTAATGATCAAGTTTATCAAAGCTGCTTATTACAAGACTAGCCAATTGCCCATCGAGAATGGTGTGGGTCATGGGAACAGACAGGGATGGAACCCCATGCCCCCCCATCCAGGTGTGCTCCCCCCTTTCCTCCTGCTGCTTGGTATCCAGGCCCATTCCCCCACTTTCTGCCACAGGGGGAAGGGAGGAGTGGGCCTGAGCCTGATGCAGGGGAGGACCAGGCCCAAGGGTGGGGGAAGCCAGGCTGCCACAGCACGGTAGGGGGGAGCAGTGGGCCCGGGCTGACCCAGTGGCAGCAAGGGCACAGGAGGAGTGGGCATGGGGCTTATGTGGGGGAGGTGAGGTAGAGGGAGGAATGGGTCCCGGGCCCAAGACGAGAGGAGGCCCGGTCCTCCCCTCCCCCAGCCACTACTGTATTGGGCCACATTGGGCCAGGCCCACTGCTGCCCCCCACTGCTGCTCCAGGCCTGCCCCCCACCCCAGTGTCAGGCCTGGGCCCACTTCTCCCCTTCTCCCACCACCACTACCACCACTATGGTATGCCTGCTCCTTTCCCCCCCATGTCAGACCCAATTCTCCCCCCACTGCCACTGGGTGAGCCCTGCAGGTGGTGACAATGGAAGGGGGGAAGGGTGGGCCAAGGCCAGCACCAGTGGCCTCATCCCCCCATGGTGTCCCATGTCCCAGCCCCACTCCCCCTCCCGTGCTGCCACCACCGTCACCTCCAAGGAACAAGGGGAGTCCAGTGGCCTGTCCTCCCCCTCCGCTCCATCATTGCCACCTGCAGGGAGCAGGGTTGGGGGGATGAGGTCAGCTGTGTTCAGTCCCCTGTGTTCCCACCATTATGGCAGCATGTTGCCACCTGTCCAGATGCTTATTCACACTCTGATTGGCTGTTTTTTCAGCCAATCAGAGTGCAAATAAAACATTACAGATAGACAGATGGGTTAAAGCTTTAATATTATTAGAATGCTTTATGTCAAAACATATTTATCAGATATAATAGTATCACTATAGTAGAACTGTTCTAACTAGTGTCTTGGTCCCCCCCTCTCCTAAATACATTGCTGCTTTATTGAACTAGGTTGGCTCTTAATCACAGAAAGGGTATTCATTGTGTTGCTACTGCTGTTTTAATTCTTGGGAGCCAATAATTTTCACTCTCAGAGCAAAGCAATGATATCAAGAAAGTGCTAATAGGGAAATTTAATTTGGTAAAAGGAAGGACACAAGGGCCAGATCTTTATCACCATCTAAGTTAACATCTCTTTTCAAATTTCAAAGACCTCATAATGCAGCCCTTATTTGAAAATTTTAAGAAATTCCATGAAAATTATTTTAAAAAACCTTATGTAAGGAATATGGGCAAGTCACATTTATGACAATAATTAGGTAAGAAAATAAGCTAAACTAAAGCAAGCGAGGTTCTTGAGACTTAATATATTAAATCTAAAGCTGTTAAGTATATTGCATGTATTTGAAGTATTAATTGATTCAGTCCTTAAATATGGGGCAACTGGAAATCAGAAAAAAAGTCCATCATGTAGTTAGTTTACAAAAGACCTTCTTAAAGATATTTTTTTAAAATGCAGGTCAGTTTAGCACTCAGACATGCAAAGAAATGGAATGGTCTTACTTGAACATTGAACAAGAAGCTTCTGTCCACATGACAACAGAAAGAAGCCTCATGGTTGATTCCTGAACAGTTCTAAACTTGTCCATGGGCCTTGCTGCTTTCTTTTTTAAAACTGACTCTTAAGAATGCTGTACTTGGCTTGTTCTGATTAGACCTGATGAAAAATGTCTTGCATTGAAAAGCTTGTCTATCTGAATTATACAGTTGACCCAATAAAAGGTATCACCTTAAATCTTCACCTCTCACATTTTAAGAAAAAGACATTTGTAAAGAACTTTATTTCCATGTATTTTTTAATAGTGAGAATTTCTTTGATTTGCTTAAAAGGCACCCAAGAATATTTCTTTTTCTGAACTGAAAAAAATGCAAAACTATACAGAATAAATATTTAATCTAGCTCAACCTTTTGTGAAATAAAGATTCAGTGCTCCTGTTCTCATCCATTTTTGCCATTTACTATGAACATGTTTGGTTTTTTGTTTTTACTGCTGATTTGTGTCAGGTATAGAGCATTTATAATATAAACACCAAAACATTTTTTTTCTTTGTGTGTAAGGTGTTTTGTTTGGTTTTTGTTTTTTGCTTTTTGCACCTGAAAGCTATTGAAGTTACTGGCCACAGTGAATGTATTTCTGTCCAGGAATGTTGAAAGCCACAGAAGCCATTCATAATGAAAGAAGTCAAACTTATATGCACTGATATATTTACAACTCAATCCCAGTAGCCTTTCAAATTGCTCAGGACTAGGAGTCAAAACACCAGTGATGCACACATTTTATAGCAGCTGCCTGAGAGAAGATTGTCCAACCTTGAGTAAAACTATCAGATAGGGAAAGCAGAAGACGACTTTGTTTATATCTCTTAAATTCTTGGGTAAATATATATTTTTTTATATATATATATGTATACTTTTTTATCCACATACTGATACAGAGTGCATGTGATAAAGTCCCACATAAGATACTTAAATATTTGCAGGCACTGGTCACACACACAAATATATCTTTTTGTCTCTCTTTCACTCTTGAACTGACATTTAGGATGACAAAACTTTAATTCCTTTATATCTATTACAAGGGTATGATAAGTGCGTTTGTAGATTATGTTCACATATGTAGTGCATGTACTAATACCTAACCAATACATTTTATCCTTTATAATTACAAATTCAAGTGTTTTTAGAAAATAAAGTAATCCAATTAAATTGGGAGAAAAGAAAGGAGTACAAGTAACATAAATATTTCATCCTAGGTTAGGTACAGAATGAGAAGTGCCATACACACCTTTTAAAAAAAACCTAGAGGAATATGGCAATTTTCCTCCCACAGTTCAATCACAAAGAGTTCATGTTTAATTTGGGGCAAGATCTATTGCCTGCAAAATATCCCCATGGCTTCCCACAGTGATCCCTGAGGTTTGTTTTTGCTAGGATTACTGCTGTGCTTAGATTTTGACTGATAACACATTATTATAAGGCACTTTTATTTACAATGTTCCAACTTGAGATACAGTTACAGAGTATCTGTTCTAGCCCAAAGTTTTATCACTCTATGTTTGCTGTTCCAAGACTTCCAGATAGTCAGGTTCAGTATGCAAGTTAGCTTTGAGTTCAAAATATTCATTTTTAGTCTGTTCTAGAAAAACCTTTCTTGGTCTGGAGTACATGAGTGTCTCCATTAGCTTCAGCTCCTCATGTGTTCCAGGATAATGTACTTCCATGTCAGGTTGCAGTTGGACAATATTTTTCCTTAGGTACTCAGTAATCCCTAGTTGCTGGAGTTCTCTCTCCTTCTCAAGAATATTTCTGTACAAGGAGCTGGCATCCTGAAAGGACAGAAATTCAGCTGATTGGTCAATAGCTTTGTATTTGACATTTGAACCTGTAAGAGGTGAACTGTTCTCTCTCTCCAGGAGACTTCTACGGAGATGTCTGGAGTCATTTCCTTCTTTTTCGTTTCCCTCCTCCTGTTGCTCTGTATGTTTTGGGCTGAAGGATGGGCTTCTATAAACCTGAACCATGGGGCTGACTATACGTTGCTCATAAAGAGTTGTAGCTGGATGCTCAGTTGTGTGGTGTGTGGTTTTATGGCCATACATGCTGTACTGGAGGTGTACTGGGCTAGGGTCTCTCATCTGCTCATCTGCCTGTTTCTTCTTGAATCTCCTCCGTCGATGCAGAACAAGGACAACTATTCCTGCTGCACAAAATACAATAGTTATAAACAAAATCAGGAGTCCTAGGATTAAAACAGAAAGTGGGACAGCATCTGTAAGTGATCGTAGAATAGTATCTGCTGTATTGCTTGTTGTAGAAGATGTTGTCACAACTATAAAGCTAGCATGGGTTGGCAAAGCTGGGCTATTTATTAGGCCTGGACACAAGACTTCACTGTTCAGAGTTTTCAATTCTTTTTTAGCAAGGTGCCCTGGAGATTTACAGAAGATTTCACCTATGATTGTATTCTTACTGAGCTTTTGTATCCATTGCTGCAGCCCAACTGAATCACAAGTACAGTCCCAAGGGTTATCCTCAAGTTCAATTTGTACCAACATATCCAGTTCATCCAAAACATTGCTCACAGGCAAATGTGAAAACTGGTTTGTTTTCAGGTTTAGCCGGGCTAATGGCACCCCTGAAAAAATATGGGGTGGTAAAGTTTGAAGAAGGTTGTTGTTTAAATACAGGACTTTCAGTTTTGGCATTGTGTTAAATGTCCCTGGTAAGACTTCTTTGATAGCATTATATTCAAGATACAAATATTCAAGGTGTTGTAACCCAAGGAAAAGATTCTGATTTAATTTTGTAAGGTGATTACCATTTAGATAGAGTTTCTGCAATCTAGTTAGATTCATAAATGATCCTTCTTCTAGGATTTCAATGCGATTGTTTCCCAAGTGAAGCATTTCCAGGCTAGCATAGTCCACAAGATCTGATTTCAATAATGTTTGAATAATGTTTCCAGCCAGAATAAGCTTTTTAGGATGTGAAGGAGGGGGTCCTAAATCAGATAAGCTTTCAATATTTCGCTCCTGGCAGTGCATTAGAACCCCTGAGAGGATATGGCTGGTGCAGTGACAAGGTACAGGGCAATATATTCCTGGAGGCTGAGTGGCTGGCTTTGTGGCATGTAGCACTAAACGTGGTTCCTGGGTAGGAACTTTCAGGATAGGGATCACTCTGGTTGATAAGTGACTATCACTTACAGAGGTGGTTACTAGCAAAGGCAGTGATCCTGAAGGATCTTCAAGTTCATTTACGGGGTGAATAGGGCAGAGTGATTCTTTTTTTAATCTGCTTAGAATGCTACCTTTGATAATAGGAGGGCTGTTGCATACAACATCGCCTATTATTGACTGGGGAGGCATGTTTTCTAGCCATATCTTCAGCTGCAGTAATTCACAATTACAGACCCACTTATTGTCTTCCAACTGAAGATCCAGGATTCTACCAATATGTTCCAAAAAGCCAACATAGGGAAGTGTTTGCAACTGATTTCCACGAAGATCTAAGTGGGTCAATGGCACAAAGCGAAAGATATTAGGAGGAAGAAACTCAATGGCATTATCATTTAAAATAAGCACTTTAAGTCTGTTGAGCTTGCTGAAGGCACTTGCTTCTATCACTGTGATGAAATTGTTGTCTGCCTGAAGGAACTCCAGGTTTTCAAGTCCATTAAAAGTATCTTCTTTAAGTATTTCTAAAGAATTGTGGTTAATATGGAGTTGCTTAAGAAAGCTGAGACCATTAAAAGCTCCAGGCTCAATATCTGCAATATTATTAAAGCCAAGATGTAGAGAGATAGCATTGATGAGGCCAGCAAAATCATTCATATGCAGCATGGTCAAGCCGTTGTTTAGCAGATTAAGATGGAAAGGCCGTGATGGTGGGACATTTATTTGTGATATCAATTTAATATCTCTTTCTTCGCAGTTTATAATCATAGTATCATCCTTTTCTTCACACAAACACAAATTTTCACAAGATCCTCTAGATGAAGACAAAGAAGGCTGGGACTGTGGTAAATCAGAGGCAACCAAAACAGAACATAGCATAAAAATCCATAGCTTCATGGTTGCCCAGCAGATTCTGTAAAATAAAATAAAAAATAGAGCTTATCATTTCATTTTTTGAAAAAACCCTGGAGATTTTTGAAAATTTCCAGAACTTGTCACGGACCTATCCAACCTTACAAAATGACACCATGTGCCAGTAAACATTTGAATGAGTGATTTGAGTGATTTCCTAAAATCTGACTGCATGTTTAGTTGTAATCACTGAATGCAACAGGGTGGGCATAAAATAAAATTATGTTAATATGTTTATGCTGCTGCAAAATAAGCATTAAAAATTTATAAAATTGCTGTTCTGATTTATCTAGAAATACAGGTAGGTATGGAACTTTGCCTGAAGACACTGCGTGATGTGTTGCTGCCCCCAGTTGAATAGATTAAGGTTAATATAAAATATATCATCATACATAGGTATGTATGCCAAAACATTTAGAATCCAGCAGCTAAGAGACATTGACAAGTCATGTGACTGAACAGAAGTTTATAAGATTAATTTAACAAATCTGTTGCTTACCAAATGGCCATTCAGCCACCATAGGGAGAGTATCGTCTTTGTTTCGGTTTAAATGGAACTTACTCTGCTTTCTAATTCAATGGTTTAAAGAGTGGTATTTTCATTTGCGTAGATATGAATTTATATTTGGGATGTTTTCATATTATGCATATTTGTATAATATATGGGCTTAATACATGTAAATTATATAAACTATAGATTATGTCCATTCACCCCCACATTCATACTTTTTTTGTAGAATTATAGATAAATGTATGCATATATGCAACTTTGTGTGTGCAGTTAATAACTTGGGTACACAAGGAAGACAAAAATTAGTGTGAAAGGCTAATAGAAAGAAATAAGTAGGCAAGAAACAAGATTTTTTTTTTACATTTCTTCTTAATAATATTTGTATCATCACCATACAGAATGACACTTGGCATTAGCAGTTAACAATGTTGAATGGCATAATCTGCATGGTGTATAAATTAATGATCATTTTTCAAGCCATTTGCTCTAAAATTCTCAGACTTCAGGAGGTTGAGAAATGTCTCATCACTCTCCAACTGTTAAATCAGGAGCACAAACTGGTGAACATTACATGGTGTCCATTTGACAGTTTTTACTGGTATGAACTTAAATTATGTTACATTGTTCATATGAGGATTCTCTGTGTGTCTTTTTATCAAAGTTGTTGAATTACCAAAGAGCAAAGGTATTTCTTATTGCATAGGATGAAGTTACATATTTGTTTACAGTCTATTATTAGAATAAACACTTCCACATTTCCTCAAAGAAAAAGTTCGTGCTATGAAAAAGATTATTAGAAACACATTTCATGCAAGAACTTGCCTTCAGTGCACTGCTTATTCTAGAAATGAACACAGCAGATTGCTTGAAGAAACCTATCTAATAAAGGTCAGTCCATCTTTCTAAGCAAGCTATTGAAACTTGCTTTGGTGTGCAGAATGTAATTGCACAATTAACCAGATGAACCACTGCTTTCTGAGGAAGCTAGAATGCTTTACAAGGGATACATGTAATTATATGTAGGGACACACTTAGAATTTGGCCATATTCTGTAGCATAATATCAATTACAGTTAATATAATGATAATTTAGCTGTGTACCTAGTTCTCGAAATACAGTCAGTTATACTTCCCACACAACTTCTTCATAAGAAGGTATCTATGGTAAGTGATGCTAGAGGAATGTCTTCATATAAACAAAAAACAATTTATCTGTATTGATTAGTGGTACCTTCAATTATGGTGGAGTAAGGCATTTCATATTATAAAAAAAGTGATAGAATCTGTCCCTAAACTATCTAAAAAAAAATCAAGTCTTCATATAATAGTCCTTGAACACAATGTACACAATTAGCTCACTATATTTATGTTGTATAGTGTCCTGAGTTTCTGTTTTCCCATAAATATTAGGCAAGGCACAACATACAGAGGCCTTATTTCAAAGTATTCAGAATAATGTCAGTACGATATTATAAAGGTTTAGAACTTCTTTCTACTCATTAGTATCCTATTCAGTGACCTAAAATGGGAAATCAAGTTTCCCATGATAACTGTGAGCACCAAACCCACTCTGTTGCTAATTTGGCTTTAATTTTTATAACCTGTCTCTTTATAAGGACACCAGCATAACTCTGTTGTGTATTCAAACTGCACTTATTATGAAGGCCTAGGGCAAAATGAAGTGGAAAAAAAAAAACCCAAACAGGCTGCATTAATTTAAAATGCATGTGGCTTTTTAATTCACATTGCTAAAATCATTTATAAAAATGAGAGCCACTCATTTTTTCTCATAGATGAAAGTAAAAAAAGACATTTGTAACCAATTGAAACACATTTTCATTTTAATCATCATCATACTTTTGTGGGGAACACTGTTAGAAGTCGCTTTCTCTCTCTCTCTTCCCCCCCTGCTCTCTCTCTCATGCAGCACACATGCACTCATATATACAGATGCACCCATGTGCATACACACACATAAGCACACTAGAGATATGCACATGTATGTAGTAAGATGCTTGAAACTTCTAGTCATGCCAAAGTAATGGGAGAGGGTTTTATTTATTTTTTTTAGTCTTTTAGTCTTTGCACTCAGGAGCCTGTCAATCTTGCCCTCAAAGGATTATAATAGTACTGTAAAATGAAAATTACTTTTGTCTACCAGATGATTAACATTAAGTGCAAAGAATTTACAGTACAAGTCTAACATGCATTTTATTTAAAAATGCTTGACTAATGACTTTATTTTTTGTTTCATATCCAGAAGTGAATTAGGAAAGAGTTTTGTTGTGCTTTGTTCCCATACAGAAGTAATTAAAAACTGTTAACTATAAATGTGCTCTTTGCATTTGCACCAAAGAGCCCAAAATGCCACTGTCTTTCCAATATTTAGAGTACTTGCCGAAGTAATATATTATGTGTCATCTTAAAGCAAATTGTTATACGCTTAAAACAAATCTTTCCAAACATTACCATATTTTTAATTTTGCTTATCTTTTGATAACAATATGCAAAAAATGGGTGCTGAAGAGCTACAAAGACTCAGATAAAGAAAACAGATTTTCCAATATTGAAAAGTCTTCAAGCCTGCCTGTTAAATTCTGGGGAGAATTACTTCAGGGTGATGTATTTTAAGAGTTGTTATACTTCAGGAAAAAAATCTTTAATACATGATACCATGCAGGTTACTCTCCAAAACTACTTTCTACTGATAGCTGATTGATTGAAAGGATAGAAAAGCATCACCATTGTAAAAGGCACCTGATAAAATACTTGAAATAGTGGTGGGTGAATCTATGTGCGCTGCTATCATTTAACTGAAAAGTTGAGTAAAGTAATACAGAAAAATAAAATCAATCACTGCTATGGGACAGAGAGTAAATGAGAAAATTCATTGGAGTTAATTAGCCAAATGGAAGCATTCTTACCTGTACAGCAGCAACATCCTGTGACACGATCAATGGTGCACACAGTTAGAGCAGATGTTTGATTGTAATTCAGTCCTCCTTTATTAAAATGTACACTTTCTTTGGAGTTTTCACTTTCCTGCACACTCTGATACAACTACAGTTCCATAAAGTTAAAATCCTGAATCAGAAAACAAAGTGCAGATCATTTAACTGAAAAAAAATCTCACAGGCAGAGTCACTATCCTGTAAGCAGTTGTCTTCTTTCCTCAATTAAAATTCACAGCATACTTCACAGCTATGCTGACTTTTCTGCATATAGTTAACCGTTTGCAAGCATTTGGATTCTGTAAATAAACAAGATGTTCAGCAGAGCTCAGAATAATCACTCTTGGCTTGTTAGATTTTTAAATCCAAGCTGATTCTATCTTCTCTTTCCTCTTTCTAGTCTTTCGTGTTAGCTCAGTTTGTTATTAGTCAGATTGCCAGGGGCTGGGAGGTAGGCGTAAATAAGAGACTTCTTGGCTTTTGACTCAGCCTTTAAGCCCTTCCCCATCAGAGAGCTTTAATCTGCCAGTGTCATTTCACACAAGATACAGCTCCACCTTGAGACAGCTCAGCTCCTCCTCCTTCTGCAATTTGTCTCACCTCTTCTATCTCTTTTTTTTTTTTTTGTTAAACTGAACCTCCTGAAAGTAAAATTAATCTAAATCTACTGTAAATTACTTAAATCTATTAATGGCTGATTTTAGATGAACATAAATATCTACTACAGCTCCTGCAGCTTTTGCTGTCAGGCAGATCTCGCTTTAGTTTACATCTGCAAATATGTGCTTTATATGTTGGAAGTGTTCCATGCTGAATGCTCCCAACAACAGATATCACAAGGACAGTCTTGTTTTCTGGGAATTTTTAGTGTCTTAATGAAATGAAGTATTTCTAAAAATACTTCACCCACCAGATTTTTTGTCCCAATTCACCTATTACAGTAGCTTAACTAGTAGAGAAGTGTGTGTACTTTATATGTTTCACTTTTTGTGGCTTTATATGTTTCAGTTTTTGGAGCAAAGGCACTGTATAGCACATTGCTGCTTATGGTCACAGAATGATTGCAGTGCTCTTTAAGCATCCCATCTTTTTTTAGTAGAGAAGTATTGATTTTAAAAGACTGCTTTCCAGACATTATAATATATTGGCATTATTGCACATAGAGTGCTATTTTGTTTAGTATAAAACAGTCCATGATATATAAAAAAAACTATTTTAAGTTTTACAGTGGGGCTGTAAACACACAATGATTAGCCATTATGTATAGATTGAAGAATATAGGATTAGAACTATATAAAGATAGAGTTTAGTAGATCTATTACTAGCCAAATTCTGGTATCACATGCATGTTCAATTCAATGAGTAGCCTCATTGAATTGCAAAAGACTGTCACAAAGTATTGTTCCATCTGATCAGATTTCCCATAATCTGATCCAATTTTTGCAGATGAACGTTGGCTTTAGGTTTAGTGTACTTAGGTCTTCATTATTTCACCCCCCACAATTCAATTGTGATTGAAAAATAAAGAAAAAAATCAGAAGATTTAGAGCTATCTAAATAAATGATCCAAGTATTTTATTTGTTTTTTTGTTCATTTATGTATTTGTGTGGTTATTTTTCCTCCTGACAGAATACTAACAAGTTGATCTCCATTTATGTAATGTATTTGACATTATTGGACAAATGTTTTTGGGGAACATGTTTACTCTCAGGCTTCATTGCAAAAATCTTTGAGTATTGTTGTTCATACATTCCTGGTTTGGTTGTGATTGGTTAAAAAGGACCATATGATACTCTCTCTGGTATGCATTTAAAAAATGCCCCTAATTATAACATACATATGCTCCCAATATATTCCCACCTTATTTTGTATGATTCCTGTGAATCTTTGTTTTCATTTGTTCCTTGTTTTACTGTTCTTTCATCAAAAAAGGATGAAAGTTTTAAATACTTCACCAAGTCCTGCAGCTTAACCTACCACTTACATTGAGTCTGATGTCTAATGTGTTGCATACAGTGTAATTTAAATATTTGCCTTTGTCTTTCACATCTAATAGTAATCTTAAAATGCAATTAACTGGGGTCTGGTCCTGCAATCAGATCCATGTTAATAAATCCTTTTGTCCATTGACTTTAGTGAGACTTCATGTAAACTTGAGCAAACTATTATGAATGTCAGTTTGGGACCTTGTTTTTCTCACCTTAAACTATATACATAATCCTGATTTAATATAATTCAGTGTAATAAATATATGACAAATTGTTATACATTAGAGAAAAATGACCTGTACCAGAAAATATATATACTGTAAACCTTCTTGATTTCTGAGGTACCTTCCCTAAAAAGAGTTGTCCTTTAAACATATACCTTTTCAATTACTCTGACAGTTTTTAAAGTTTGTGAAGCTCCATTAATAAAATGCACAACTGTCAAACTCACTTATTTCCCAAAAAGCCTAAAGGTTGTATGTTACCTCCTCACAATGTACAGTAACTTCTGTGTACCAGAAAAGAGCACACCATACTCTGACTGTATATATATATATATATATATAGCCAGTATAACTGAAGTTCTCTATTTTCATATATACAAATTAAAAATTAAGTTATAACAATGTAAAACATCCAGCTCAAATTCAGGAAGTCAGAAAAGTTCAGAATTCAAGCTTTTTTTGTCTGATCCTTAATTCAGACTGCTGTGCTTTATTCTTCTTTTCACCATGGACATGATATTATGTTATGTACTGACATATATTTAGGATTTAAAATAAAGATCATACAAATAAACAAAGCTAAAAACAAAAATGAAAAATGATAAATTCTATTACAGTGTCCTTTATTTACAGCAAGTTTGTCCTTTCAAATCCAAAGTGGATCTTGATTCTGATATTACACTACTTTTTCTTTTTCTTTTTACAATGTAGGCATAGAATTTCCAGTTCTGAGTGATCTAGAAAGGATATAGCGCAAGAGTCAAGATTTGCCATGAAAATCCAAGAGAAAGGATGCTGAAGGGATGAATCTCTGGCCCATGTCATACCATGGCACATCTTCACTTAAAATGTGGAGATGTGCAGATGTCATACCATGGCATATCTGCATTCATGTGTTCTAGAAGTAAAACACATGCTAAGTATGATTGTATAATAGCAAAATTATGATTATATTAAGTCACACATATTCATCTATCATCAGACTGCTCTACAGAGATATTAGTAATTCAAGGTTCTAGTGTACTTCAGGGCCTGGGGCTGACCCTGGGATTATCAGTCCCATCCCCACATTGCACTGGATCCAGGTCAAGATTGCCAGAAGCAGAGCTCTCTCTCCCCTCAGATCCAGTGGTAGGAGGAGCACCATCTCCTGAGCTTGTCTTTCTTGCCTCCCTCTGCCCAATGCCAGCAGTTATCAGGTTCCTGGAACTGTTTGTATCTATCACGTTTGTGATGAAAACATAAGGGACACAGACAGAAGTTACATTTGTTGCATGATGGACCCCTTGAAAGAGTTCCATAGCTGTGCCATGACACATGTGCACAGTTGCAGAGTGTTTCTAAAGTGGCCAATTGTGTGACAAATTAACCCTCATTAAATGAGGGATCAGATAAAGGCATTCCACTTTGGAGCACCTTAGGGAACTTCTGTTCCTAAGCATAATCCACTGTGCAATTAGAGCTGGGCTGATGCAATCCAGCCCTGGCCCCAGTACTGTCTGGAGAAAGGAAGGGGAGAGAAAGGTGGGGAAGCAAAGTGCAGGCTGTGGTTTGCCTGGCCTGAACTGGAGCTTGGGGCAGGTGGATTGGAGCCCCCCACATCACATTTTCCCCCCAGCTTCCCTCTCCAATACAGGTAAATACCAGCCCTAAGCTGACTCCCGCTCCCTTCTCATTCCTTCATTCCTGCAGACAGCACCAAAGTTGGGGCATGGGATAAGGGAGAGAAGATTCAGGCAGGATCCTCAGCTTGATCAGCTCTGAAGTGGAGCTCAACACCCGCCCCCAACAGGTGAATGTATTTTGGGTCAAGGGGGGTGGTCTAACCCATGGCACTTTATGTAAGCATCATGAGTTAGAGGGGGAGCCTACATGTCTGTTAGTGTCCAAGATAAGTCTTTCTTAATCCAAATTGGCTCTCTCCTAATGACAATCTAAGATCTTCCCTGTTACTTCCGAACTGCTAATTTAAGCCTCATCACTCAATTATGTATTATTACATTACTGCTGAGACATGTTGTTTGTAATACTCTTGGCTAGGAAAAAAGAATCTAAGAGAAAGTCTTTCTCATCCCTACACTGTAAAACTTTTTAATGCATAGAGAGAAAACAGCATCTACTGAACTACCTTGATGTTAGTCAATAATTAAATTAACAGTGAAAGACATTAACTGTCCTAACTCTCCTAATAATATCTATAAGATTTTAAGTGATGCATCCCATGAAATAATTTTCAGTGGTTACTAACAAAGATCATGCAAAAGAAGCCTTCATGCAAAAATATGGATTATTGAAACTGCTGTGTAAAATAATTTGTTTTTTTAGTAATAAAAGCCTTTGTTGCTTTTCGGCTGTGAATAAAACATTCACGTTTAATGTTGGTATCCTACCTGACACGAGTTAGCTTCTACATGTTCACTCTGTGCCTTAACATATCCAGAAAAATGCATGCCTGTGCATAACCTAATTGCACATTGCATGTTACAGCTGTTTCACAGAAATCCAGCCAGTAAAGATTGTACCTGGTAACTTGGAAAAACACTTAAAATAGAACTCTCTAAGTAGCAGTTCAGTGTAGAACAATCTTAGGCTAATTAGTATGCTATTCGTTTATTAAAGACTCATGATAGTGAAAGTTGAGAGACCAAGTCCATTATAATGGTCCATTAAAAAAACCTAAACCAAAAAGTAATAGAGTACCATTTTATAATGGTAATGTGCTAATTTATGGATCCTACAATATAAAGTTATTTTTTAAATAAACATGTGTTCAATGTGATTCATGTTATCCCATCTCTTGTTGGGTTCTCAGAGTTTAATGCAGTGTTCATATGGCTGGGACAAATCCAAAAAAGTTCAGGACGCACAAAAAAGTCCTGTTACAAATATGGTATTTGTCCAACTAAAAACCTAATGAACTGCCACTACGTTCTGTGTCAGGAGACACTGTGGTCAGAATCCTTTTGCACTTTATGCCTCCAAATGACACTTTATCCAGATGCATAAGAGCTGGCATGTATGCACAATTTGCAATCCTACTCCATGTGCAGCATGGATGCATGAAAATTCGCTGATTGCTACTGAGCAGATGGAGTAGGCTTTGATCTGGCCAGGCAGATATGTGCCTCCATAATGTGTGCGCTAAGTAAGCATAATTCCACATATTGTAGTTGACCAAAAAATGTCTGACAGTTCCTTCCCACTGCCATTTTAGCCCAGTAGTCTAGTTAGACTACTCACCTAGGAAGCAGATGACCAAAGTTCAAGACCCCTTCACTCAGAAATTACATCTTACTTCCCAGCAGTAACTGGATCATTGGGTACCTGGATAATGCCTAATTTTCCAGTCCTCTTTTCAGCCCACCACTGGGAAACCAAGAGTGGGGAATGTGGGACCAGGAGCAAGAGAACAATCTAGCGGGTACGAGGCCCAGAGAGATGAACTGTACTTCAGAAAGAAGGATGCCAAAAGTTCTAGCTCCTGATCCTTGCTCCCAGTAGGGCAGGAACTTTCCTATCTATCTCCACCCACTTTATCTAATAAATATTAAATGAAAGGTGCAGTGGTTCAGCTTCAAGAGGAGATTTGGAGAAAGGATTGCAAACACCTGATCTATGGCCTGATGTTTAGATTACTAGACTGGAAAGTCAAAGCAGTTTAGGCTCAAACCTTCTTTAGAGAAGGAAGACCTAGAATCAGCGTTCTGTATTTTGTGGATGAATGTTCTAACCACTAATATATTGGGCTAAAACATTGGAGGGCCTAAATCCTATTCTCAGTTTTGTTCAGAGCCATAATATCAGGATTTACCCTAAGTATGCATACCCATACAGGGCTGTATATCTGCCTGACTGCTGTGCATGCTCAGGAGCTACATGGACAATTACATGCACACATGTATAGGTAGAGTAGGATTGCAAACTATGCAGTCCCAAAAAAATGGCAATCATGCTGTTTGGTAGGTTCCCTTTGGACACACAAAGCAACATACAATTTTGCCCAAATAACTTGCCTAAAATCACACAGGAATTTTGTGGGAAATGGAACACTTTTTTAATGTTAATCCCTTAACCATGGGACATCTCAGCTGTCTTGATAATGGATAATATTTTCAAAAGTTCCTAATGGCAAGATCAAGAAAGGCCATAAAATGGAACTGAGGTCCTTATATTTAAAAGAAAGATATGGAATGCTATTCCTCCAGCAGATTGAAGCCCCCATTAAGTGCCATTAGGTTCTTTTGGAACCTAGGTGCTGCTATTCACATGCAGTGGGGCTGCTATGACACGCTGTAATTACATGTGTATCAGTGTCCCTCACTGAAAAATGGGAGGGATGGGGGGGCTTTAAACTAAAACTCATTCAATTATCTTCAGCTCAAAACTCCCCAGTGCCATTTTTCAGCATGGGGATGCTCATACATGTGATTCTCTGGGAGCTTTTAATTAATACAGCTTTGACAGCTGTGCTAATTCAAGCACCCTCCCTCCACCTCTCGGACCATGTGTATAAATGTCTCATGTGCCTAAACTTAGGCTTTTACATATAGCTAGAAAATTCACGGGAGCAAGGAGACTAGCACCACATTAAGTTTTCCAAGGTGGGCATGACTAATGGGCATAAATAAGGTCCAAGAACCACTTTCACTCAAAAATACCCTAACCAGTTGTTATACCCATCCTGGTAAAATAACTCTGGCTTGGTAAGTGTGTTACTCAAATTGCCAAATTATGAGCAAGACTTTATAAAGGAGGTTAAGGCAAGGTGCCATATTTATTGATTACATGAGTTAGATATAGAGGTTCAGACACACCATTGATACAAACACAAATCATCATACATATCATTACACATAGGCACACACGTACACAAAACAACCATTCCATCCACACATACACCAGATATAGCTACCAGCAATAGTTGCTCAATATCAGCCCAGGGTGGCCAGCCCAGGCTTATTGAGTAGATAATAATGTTTTGAAGAGACCAGCTTTGAAGATAACAGCTGGAGCCAGGTGAACAGATGCATCTGTACTCTGATGAAACAGCAGTAGAGAAAGAGACTCACCCAACTTGGCATTTTTAAAGTGTTCTTTTATAGGGCTTGCCATCCTTTGTTTCAGTGCTTTGGGGTTTTTCCATACCCTGCTTCTGTTTTTGAGGTTGTAGTTCTTTTGTCTTCAGCTTATCTTAGCCTTGGAGTGTTCTTGCTGCCCATATGGCAGGATGGGTGCATTCCTTCTCCTCATTATTTTCTTTGTGCCCTATGCCTAAAAGGGATTCTTCAGCCTTTTATTAATTAGTTTCCTGACTGGAAACTTACATTTGGCACCTTGTTGCTTACATAAACAGTTAAATCTTCTTCTCCCGTCTCTATGCCATCCTCTCACCATTCACCCTTTTACACACACGTACATAAAGGCTATGCAGAGTTCATTCATTTATGTCAAGCAGAAGGATACAAAATGGAGTTTTCAAGTTGCTTATAGGAGAGGACTAACATGTTTATATTTTACTAGTATTACACTCTATGTTAACATCAGCTACATTAGTTCAGTTCATGCTACAAGTGGAAGCATGAGCGGAATCAAACCCACAGCTTCCACACACCAGCAGAAATGTTCTAATAGCAAGGCATTCACTAGATAGAAAGCTGCTTTGAAGCTCAGAATGCATGTGCCATGCAAAAGGGAGCTTGTTTCCGTAGGCTGAGACATGCTATGGGGAGGTAGAAACTTTTTATTTCCTGTTCCCTGATTTCTTTCAATATATTATATTAGACAGTCTTTGAATTAGAAAAATACTTAGAGCAGCAATAGACTAAGACAGCACAAAATCAGGAGCATGTTTTTGTAGCTTATTGGTAAGGGCATTCATCTAGGAGAAAGGATGGGATTTTAGTTTTCAGTTCCAAGGAATGTTTTTGTGTTTTCTTCGGCTTCTGTTTAATGAACAGAAGTCCCAACTATTGGGATCATAATGAAACCCAGGTAGTGTCCTATCATGCACGTACTTGTACCTTTTCTTTTATACCTCAGTCTCATCCTTAGTCACTGAAATCTCTCAGATGCTAATTCACTTTCTAAATAGGCTTCCAAGTCAATTAGATGTTTTTGAAAATTTGATCTTCAGGGTGCATCTACATATGCAATTAATACCATGCATAAACTCTAGAGCATTCTGAGCCAGAATAAATTGCTCAAGGGTGTGGTGTCTACACATGTGTCCAAGACAGCAGGAATTTGAACCAGGGCAGACTAGGCCCCTGGTTGGCTGGGCTGACTGGGTACAGTTTACACCCACTGTTAGTGTCTATGTGTGCATTTCAACATAGTAAATTACTCCACCATAGGATAGTACTGTCCCTGACAAACCTATCCTATAGTGGAGTTAATTACTTTACTGTGCCCTAATAGTAATGCATGTGTCAATAGTAACACTTTACTGCAGAGCTAATTAGTCTACTCCACAGTAAAGTGCACATGTATATGCACCCTTATCTATTGGTAACCCATATGTATCAATTTTGAAAGCCTTTAAAAAGAATGGCATCAATAAGACAACAGGGTATTATTGGAACTCATCCACCTGCAACACTATTTTGAATGTTTAACTTCGTACCTATGAAGAATATTATATGAATGGAAAAATGGACCATTCAAGGAATTCAGTATTGCACTTTTAAAATGTTGGGGTTACACTGATGGTCATGAACAAGCAGATATATTATGCAGAAAAAAGAAAGTGGAGATTTTAATAAATATATGAGTTTCTAAGTTGTTTTTGTAAAAGTATGAAAGGCTTCCACTGGCTTCTAAGTGATTACTGAGTATATCTCAGCTCTGCCTACAACATATATGCAAAGGAGTTATTTGACAACAAATATAGAGAACTGTTTTCAAGCACCGCTGCCCAATTTGCATGTGTAATGGAGTTGCATGTGCTTTTTTGGGCAAACCTTTTATTCTAAAGCTTGCATATTTTGTAACCTTAGTTAAAATTCTGGTTCTTTAGCATTTTTTCACAAAAAAGTTAAAATAGCTTCCTTGGTGTTAGTTTCTATCTATGCCTTGCCCATTCCCTATACAGGCACTTAATGTGCATGCAGAAAACATTATTCTAGCATTGAGTAGAACAGGGATTCTTTGTTCAAACCCACTAGCTACTCATGTAGCCCAAAGGGAGGGGGCAAGGAGCAGTCTGGACCTGGTTCAAGACTGTGCCCTGCCAAATCCAGAGAACTTTGGGGGTGGAGCCCCTGAAGGGTATAAAAGGAGAGTGTGCTTAGCACACTGGGGGAGAAAGGGATGGTGAGGAGAGAGGAGTTCTAAAGATGACTGTCTTCGAGACCCCCGCATGAGTCTTTATGGTGCACGTATCAGCACATGGTACTCAGTCTGTAGGAGCTGCTTGAGGTGGCTTGAGACTGCGAACCTGGCAAGCAGCAGGGTAGGCAGTGTGTGGATCAGCATATGGAGATCCAGACATGAGAGCAGCTTGAGTCTGCTTGAGCCCCGTGCAGTATGCAGACCAGCACATGGAGAGCCAGCCCTGGGAGAAGCTTGAGGCTGCTGAAGTTAGCCCCAGATCTAGGCCAAGTAACCGGAGCCCTTCAGTGTGGCTCTGCATTAAACTAAAAGAGCCCTGGTGCCCAGAGCAGGACCTGGGAAAGAGAAGAACCCTCAGTGTGAGGCTGGGGAACTGGAGCCAGTAAGGGCTCAGCTCCTCTGGGAGTGCCCTGGTTGCCCAGTGTAGGGCACCAAGCGATTGAGAGGAGCTGGAGGTGCTGCCAAAGAGAGAGACTCACAGGACTAGCCACCGGAGGATGAGCCTTGGTTGCTTCAGAGTGGGAGTGTGACTTCCTGGGGAAGTGGGTCCCAAAGGGGAGGTGGTCTTGGGAAAAGAGGGCTTGCAACCTTCACTGTCCTCTATGTTGGGAGGGTGCATGTCCACATCCCAGGGCCCTAAAAAGGAGGAGGCACAGGAAACAGCCTTTGGGGTGCTGAGTGCACCCCCATATTTTGTGATTGTTGTTGTTTTGTACTGTAGAGGTTAATATATTTATGGGTAGTCCTTAAGGGAGTTTATATGGGTTTATCTGTCTTCATTTGCCTATATTTGTTTATTGTCTATTATCGGAATTTACCTGTATTGTTGCCTGTGTACCCTTCACACCACTAAGTATTCTTGTTGCCCTTCTCTGTACCTCCTCTACTTTTTCTATATCCTTTTTGAGGTGTAGGGACCAGAACTGGATATGGTATGAACACACCATGGATTTATGAAGAGACATAATGATATTTTCTCTTTTACTTACAACTCCCTTCTTATTAATTTTGAACATTTTGCCTTTCTTATGGCTGCTCAGTACTTGGACAAAATGAGGGTGCTTTTATCCCAAAGAGTTATCCTTATCCAAGAATATCTAGTGATTTATGGTGAAAGCATGCAAACAGTTCAACAGAAGTTAAAACTTTGCCCCAGCAGCACAGTGGAAAAAAAAAACAATTGCCCAGAAAGTGGGAAATGTGTGTTAAACTCTCCTCTTCTTGAGTGAATTAAAACTCACATTTTCCAGATTTTGGAATAATGAGATCATTACCCATTCCATGATCTACTTAGAACCAAGAGCACAAGTTAATGGAACCAGAGGAAGAACAAGAAGAAGATCCTGACTCTGCAGTTCAGTAAGGAAGGCCCTCCCCTGGAAGCGGGTAGTTGTAATTTCTAGTTCCTAATACCAACGATATTTCTGTTTTTGAATCAATGATGGTCTAACAGGAAATGCATAAACTACATCCAAGAGAACAGTTACAACATGTACATCCAACATGTACATCCAAGAGAACTCTGGTTTAATGCTTCTTCTGGAAGAGGAGTCCAGTGTTTCCAAGAGTGCTCCAGGTAACTAAATGGCACTGCAATGAGCACTTCTTTTGCAAAAATGTGTAAATAAGTGCTTGTTTTTATATAACAGCATGTCAATTTAATTAGGGAAATATAACCTCCCACTTCCTGCCCACACAGTTATACTATGGTAGAAATGGAAATCCTGATATGGCACATCTCCACCTTTATAAAAGTATACCCACAAGGGCTTGTGCTACTGTGGTAAAAGTCACACCATTTTTTTTAAACGTAATTATTAAAAAATGTATGTGGATCACAAAGCAAAGATAAAATATGCATTTCTCTATAATTTTACTTGCATGCTGTATCCCTCTCTTACTTTTTGTTTGCTTTTATCTCGGTAGCCTCACTCCTACAATCGATTCCATACTGCTAACCATGGCCCTTCTGCAAAACCTTCTTAATTTCAGTGGGTATCTGTGCAGAGGTCTGGTGAACTCATATAAAGACAATAACAGATTGTGGCCTTAATACTATTTGGTACATGGCATTTGTCATCTACTGGTTGAACATTACTCAGCACATGGTACCACTATAAGACTCAGTGCTTATTACATAGTACCCAAGTAAATTTATTGAATAAATCTAGAAATTATTTTTTCTGCTCCAGTCTCTGTTCTCAAGCTAATAGATATTTTTGTAACAATGGGAGACAAAGTTTCAAACAGAACTACTTTTCAATTTAGAATGTCTTTAATGCTTATTGTAGTCAGGAGATGAAATGTATAATTTTAATGCTTTTTTTTCCTTGCAGTCTTGCAATCTACATAAATGCTTGTGCATTTTTGCTGAAACTAGTATAACATTTTAGCTGATGTTTTAAAAGTCTGCCATCTTAATTTATTGCAAAGGATTGGGACTAAACAATGAAGTATTTTGCAGATGTCAAAAGTGTGAAATTGTTTCCCACACTTTAATATAGTGCTATATAGCATGTTGCTTATAACATTATCTAAGCAAGAATAAAATATGTTAGTGTTTTCAGAAGTTGATTAGTAGGGCAATAATATTTAAAAATATTAAATTACTATATATTTTAGTGTCTGCCACAGGAAAGCTCTCTGTGTGTATAGATAAGAATAAGATATTTTCCTCAATTAAATGATTCTAAATTAGCATAACTTTACATAGCTTTCTTGTTTCATTCTTATTGTATCATGATATGACCTTGATTCAACAAAAAATGTTATCTGAATTACAGGGTTGCAGATATCTGTTTTACATGGGCTATATAGTCCCCCTGCTTCTGTGAGCAGAGAGGAGATAGATCTAGATTATTGTTCATAGTTGGAAGAAAGAATGTTGTGCTACATTGTTGTCTCTTGAAATGATGTTGTCCCCTTTCTCACAAAAGTCACATTGTGCATGCCCAATTAGATCAACAATTAAGTGATGCAGTTGTGGACTATATCCGATACATGAGGGAGTTTGCAGGACAATGCCTGATGTTCAGGGATCCAGGTTTTCGCTGATAAAAAAAAATCCACAATTTTTGGATTAAAAAAGTAACCCCAAATCCACATTTTTCCATGATTAAAATGAAACACCACTATACTTACATTAGTGGTGTTTCATTTTAATCATGAAAACGTGGATTTGGGGTTACTTGTTTTGCATCCCCATTCCCTTTGTTCTTAACTGTATGGAAGTATTAGAGTAAAATTTTCTTGATTAGTTAAATTTTGTCTACTGCTGAGTGCTTCCAAACTCTAACAGAATCCATCATTCTTCAACCTGAAGAAGAAAGGCTAGGAGACATCATTCTACCAAGGGAGAATTTTGAAGAAATTCCCCAAATGATAACCCATTTTCTGTGATTTTTTATGTAAACTTTACCCCCATATTTTACAATTTGAAGTATTGAACTTCCCTTTGATTTAAAAATGCTGTCAAGACTTATTCAGCATACCCCACAATAGTCACATATAGCTTTGGTGAGTATGTAACTTAAGTAATTAATTGGCCATTTGTACCCCAAGTCAAATCTTACTTGTGAAAATTTCGGGAAAAAAATTCCATATTGTCTATGTATAAGCTGACATTTATATAAGCAAGAATTTCTGTCCTGGAAATGGCTATTTATCCAATGAAATATCTTCTTCTGAAAACATGGCTCAAACTATTTGTCTGCAATGAAGAGCAGGAACATCCTGTACCATTTTGGTTAATATAGAATAATCAGACTAGGTCTAGGATTAGTGGCATGGGTGTTGTTTCTCACTTGCTTTCAATGTACCTGGACAAGGAGAGGCAGAGAATGGGCTGAGATTCTGTAGTACATTCAGCCTTTGTTGTTTTAGGGTGAATTATGAATTAGGGTGCTGCAATTTACTTTTATTGTAGACGTGCATTAAATTATTACTCACCCTTACAGTAAGGAGAAAGCTGGAGGGAGGTAGAGGAATGTCCCTAATTAATAGTGCCTCCTAGGCTACTCCTGGGATGGAGCAATTTTACACCACCCTTTGTTTAAGCTGGTGACTAAAGCCACAGACCTAATTAGTACCTAGCAAGTGGCAATTTATCAAAGAAGAAACATATAAGCAACTTAATTTAAAATGTATGTTACTTTAGCTTTCATAGAGAATATAATTATAGTTATAATTGTAATTGTCATTATGATCATTATCTAGAAAGAAAGATAAAATCAGTGGGAAGAAAAACTTTCATATGATATTATTTTGAAATCTGAATTTCAAGAGAGACAATATTCTCCCTTAGCCATTATCTATACCATATAGAACCAATGCTTTTACACAATAATTTGTCATCCAAAAGTTCAAAAGAAAAACAATATTAGAGAGCCACCTTATCTAATTGAGCATAGTCAGGAATTCCAGTTCAGAAGTGCATAGATGGACTAACATGACAATATAATTATCTATTACTTATAAAATATGGTCTCTTAAATTATGAGAAAATAGAAAGCTTATAGTTAGTATCTCTCCATAATATTTATCTACCTAGTGTTTTAAATTAAGATACAATGTGTTTTAATCACCTTTACTTCAAGTATATAGTATCCATTCCCTCATAGGGCACAACCAGATTAGCAGACATGTGCATTTCCCTGGGGACAAATAACAGCGGTGCATAGCTGTAATGCTGCTACTTGTCCCTGGGGAATGCCCGTGCCGGCATGCTCTGGCATGCAGTAAGTTACCTCGGGTGGGGTAGAAGAAGCTGGGGCAGCACCTGGACTGGCCCCATCAGTCTTACCGGGGGTTCTGGGAGCCTCCTGGGGCTTCAGAGGCTGCAATCTGATGTGTGGAGTAGAGCCTGGCTGACAGCTGGAGTGTGGCTCCAACTGGCTGGGCTGTGGTTTTAAGTGTAGTGGATGCTGCCACCACGTGCACCACTCTGCTTTTTCTTAGGCATGAGTTTTTTTTCACACCAGGATTTCCTGGTGTCAAAAAGACCTTCCATGCTGCTAATGAGCAGCGCAGCAAACACCTGCATTTGCGGTTTGTGTGGTTTGTGGCATACTATACCATGCAGATGTGCATAACACGCGTGTGCACTCACCTGAACACACCCATGCTGACAAAATAAAGCCAAGGAGTTTTTCTTTGTGGTAACATTATGGAGAAAGAGAAAAACTTTAGGTTTGAGAAGCTGATAGTTGAGAGATTGAGTACAGAGTGTTATCAGTGAGAGGGTTTCTCATTTATAAAATGCCTCAATTACTTACACCAGAATGTAAGCATGAGTACAATGTAATGGCTGCTGCTGGCTCCACTTCCCAGCAAGGGAGGAGAGTCAGAGTGTACTCTTCAGCAACAGTTGTAGTTTAACCCTTTCACAACTGCTGCTGAATTGGCAGTAGCTTCTGGCTGAGCAATTGCCAATTCATTGGTAGCTCTGAGAGGATTAACATTGTAGTTTTTGACTCAGCAGTCAGGCTGAACAGTAACAGCAAACAGTGCACTCTGCTTATCTGATCAGCATTTAGCCATAGTTCTGGAAAATGCTACATACTAATCCTATTACCATTCCATGAAATGGTGAAGTTTCTTTCTCCTGTTAAAATATTTCCACAGTTCTTGAGTATGGGCATTTACATTTTTATTATCGTCTCTTATTTCAAGGGTTAAAACAATTATACTTCCTCATGGTGTATAATAAATCACACTATAATTTCTATTTAAAATGATTATGAATGTGGCCTGAATCAATTAAACACAGGTTGCCCTGTGGGCATCGGGTAATTATTTTTTTCTAGGAGTTTTATTTCAGGCTTAAGTATCAGATATATTTTTCACCCTGAGTATGTGACCTAATTTTGGTTTAAAAAAAATTATCTATTTTCTTTAATGCTCGGCATTTACAGGACTATGCTAATTTCCATTTTCATCAAATAGGAATAGTGTTTTATGTTTTCTATATGTCTTCATTTTTTTAATTTCAGGATTAACAACTGTAAAAATGCTGTAAGTTGAATACATTTATATGGTATTTAGACAGGTAGTAAAAAAAATCATATTAAAAAGAAGCATGAATGACTGGGTTTCCCTTTATCCACTATGGCTAGTTCCAAACTAGACATATGTATATATATACACACATATACACACATTTAGAGTGCCAAGTCTGTTGAACTGAAAGAAAAAGATGCATTGTCTTTTGTTCCTGTACCATGTTGTTTTTCAATCCTTCTCAGAGAGACTCTGATAATTCATGAACTGCTAAAGGTCCAGAAGAACTAACAGTGAAGTCAGTGGAAATTCACTCATTAATTTCAGTAATATGTAGATCTTATCCAAAATAGCTGTGTGTACGTAGATGTGTATGCTTATTTCTCAAGATTTTCTTCTTGAATGGGTATCAATTCATAAACTAGGGAAAGATGAATGGTTAAGACAAATAGTTATTGGTTAAGACAAATTTATCTCCTCATCATTTAAATATTATTTAAAAATATGTGTGTAATAACTACTTATAATTATATCTTCGGGGGGGTTATTACTCTTTAATGCAGAAATTTTTTATAGAAAATATGTTGTTATTTGAGTTTTTAATTCTTCTTTGGCAACTTAATTTATGTACTGTGAATCATACCATGGATGTTATTGGGATTTCTCTTTAACATGTAGAATGGAACATGTACTGAAGTCTTCGCAAGATCTGGAACATACAGGTCTGACACCCAATTCAGTTAGCATTATATCTCAGTGGCACATCTACATAAGAAACATACTCTTTGAATGATTCCATAAGACACTGGTAAACAATCTTCTTAATGTTAGGTAACATCCAACATTCAAAAATTGCTTTTCTAATCCAATGTAAAAGACAGAGAGAAGCCCCATAAATATATCACAGGGAAGGATGCACCCTGTAATTATAGATCAAGAAATAACATAGGTTCATGTTTTGAGAATTTATCTATCTAGAAAATATCATTGTTATTTTCCTAATATTTGAGGACAACAAACAAGAATGCTGATTAAGTTGTGCTTGGCAGACCCTTGACATTAAGTTGCAAGATTAAAAGAGCTGGACCAACAGCTTGAAAGTCATACAGTGTCATTATGTTGTGATAGCTGTTTGCTGTGTGACTGGGATTAAATGAATTCATTCCATTGATTGGATCATCAGTTTCCTTGATAAAGACTGGGTACTAATGAGGTATGTGATGAGAACACTGATCTGTTTCTCTCCTATTTATCCAGGAAAAGCTGCTTTTATTTTCTTCCTGTTTGTTATGTAACTATCACACTGAACATTTTCACCAGTCCTTCTTAGGCTGCCCTTTGCAGATAGTGCATTCGTTTTTAATGGCATGTTGAATCCTCTTCTTCCAAAAATGATTTTATCAGGAAATAAAATAGATTTTAAAACAGAAAGAACCCAAATTGAATCAAAATTGTATCAAAAATACTTATTTGTTAGGATATGATCTAGTATTTTGGGGGGACTTGAGGATTCCCCCTTTTCTTTCTGTTTTTCTTTTGCCCCTGCAAAGACATTTAAATAATATTTCAACATATTACACTGATGTTATGGTCTTTAATATAAGTATATGCCATTATGAAAACCTTTCGCGTATATAAATATGTACATGAATTTTCTCAAGTGAAGACTGAGGTACAGTAAATGTAGACAAGGTAGCTGTAAATTCATAATTCAATGGCACCCTCTTCTGGCAGAAGTTCTGAATTGGAGTAAGGAGAACAAATATATATCTGTTTAAACTTTTGGAAGTAATTTGGTATTGATTGAGGGTTTAGTACTAAAAAGACTTTATTTTCAGCCGTTTGAATGTAAAACATGTCAATATGCTGCAGCTGGGGGTGTTGTGAGATCCTTTTAAGGGTGTTGTACAATATTATTGCTGACAGGTATTTCACTACAACTGAGTAAAAGCTACCTGTTCTTTATTACTGTTCATTTCATGAGGGGTGCCTTGAGTCTAAAATGGTTAAGAAACCATGCCTTATATGCTATTTTATGTTGCTTGTAGATGGAGTAGTTGGCACAAAGGTCAGCCAAGCGAGGGAGCTATGCGGCGTTAAAAGAAAATGAACAAGGCAGAGAATGTGTCTCAGTAAGATGAACGTTTCTTTGCCGGGAGAGGTCCTTGATTTTATTTAGAATTGGCCCCCAGTACCAGTGAGGCAGAACCTTTTCTGGTGTTGTTTATAAATTTTGTTCAAATATTAAATAGAGGGCACAGAGGGACAGCTAAAAAAAGATGGTATGGAAAAGGTCTGGGTAATAGTTTAGCCCTACATCTGTCCTAGAAACAGAAGATGTACATTCAACCCCCACTCTGATGGAAGGAGGAAGGGCTTGAATATGGGCCTCCTGCTGCCTGGAAAAGTGTCCTAACACATAAGATATTGAGCTAAATGGCTGAATCCTCCATCTAACCCCCAATGGTGTTTTTTTGTTTAACTAAAATTTCAGGAATGGCCTAGCCTTATGCTTGCACCTGAATGATTCCATTTTCCAGCACAGTTACCCAGCTGGAGCACAGTACTATTGAGTTTGTTCAGTATACTACTGAGGGCAATGCTGAATCACAAACTGTGTATAAGTGCCAGAGACTACAGTTTCACAGCTATGTACAAACTATTTATGCATGACCAGTGAAACAGGATTTACTTTATCTAATGGTTAGAAGGGTTGAACACAAAAGGTGCAGTAAATGTAATTTAAAATCAACTTGTGTTAGGAACTTAATTTTTTGTTATCTTTAAAGAAATAATTGTGACATGAAAATTAAAAATAGAAGACCTGTGGAAAAATACTCTGAGTTTTTTGTTTTCTTTTCATTTGTTTTTTTCTTATGGATTAATATTTCTTCACAGTAATAAAGAATAATACTTCAGTAGTTTTTGATCTGTATCAAGAGCAAGCTAATTTTAAAAAAGTGAATGACTTATTTAATATGGGATCAATCTTTATCTTTGGCCTGATAAACTGGCCCTTTGGAAATCAATGTGAGTTTTGTTATTTACTTCAGTGAGGCCTGGATTACATCAAGTGTGTGTATAACTACGTGTATGTCTATCTCTGTGTCACCTGAGGGGTTCAGCATTATTACTCCTGTTTATAAATACTTAGATTCTCTCTATGGAATACAAAAGGAAATCTACTGTCAAATGATGCAGATGAGGTTGAAGTATTTAATACCTTTAGGAATCACTTGGAGAAGCTAGAGGCTTTCAGGTTGGAAGGGCTGTGGTCATTTCACAGCCATTAGCTATCCTTTTCGAGAACTGAGGGATGAAGTCCTGGGTAATTGGAACAGTGAAAATATGCTGCCCATCTTTAAGAAAGGGAAGAAAGAGGATCTGGGAAATTACAGCCTCATCAGCCTGACCATAATACCTGGGAACATCATGGAGCAGATCCTGAAGAAATCTACTGTGAAGCACCTAGGGGAGAACAATGTGGTTAGGAACTGCCAACATGGATTCACCAAGAGCAAGTCAAACTTGACCAAGCTGTTTTCCTTCTATGATAAGGTGATAGGCCCTGCAGATGGGGTAGAACAGTGGATGTGATATACTAGGCTTTTGACATTATTAGAGTTTAGATTATGGATTCTACAGGATGGTTTGGATAGGGATGATCCTACCTCAAGCAAGGGGTTGGACTAGATGACCTCTAGCTGACCCTTTAGCCCTTCTTCTCTGTGATTCTATGATTTCCCCATGACATATTCATTTACAAGTTAAAGTAAATACAGGCTAAATGACTGTCATCATTGGCAGCTCCTTAATATGAGGATGCCAATTCTCCAATAGATAGGGAAGTCATCAGTGGATACATATATGGCTGAGAAGGCTATTGCAGATATGGCAAAAGGTTCTAGGAGCCAGAGTAGACTCCTGGGGAACTCTGCTTGATACCTTTTTCTGGGATCACTCTTGCTCTTAGTGATGTGAGCTCACAGCTCATTTCTTTGTATCTTTCATCTTTTTTGCAGTATTGGAAGATCTACATAGAGGCATAGAGCCAGCCCAGCCCAATGGCATGTAGCTCTACCACAAGCCCCACATGCTAGCATGAAGCCAGCCCATTCCAGCTCAAAGGCACACAGGCTCCATGGTAAGCAGCCTGGGCAAGGCAGGCTCTTTGCCATCATGTGCAATCCCCAGGACTCAGCCACAATTTCATGCTGCTGGGGGCTCTGCCTGCTACAGCGATGAGCACCCCAAGGGCTTGTTGCCTGCTGCTGCTGCCTCTGGTGGCAGGGGCTGTGCATCATGGGTAGGAACAGATGTGTCATGGGGGCTGGGGCTCCCACCCACCCACCACCGCCCCTCCCTCAGGTAGGCACTCCTCTCCCCACTTACCAACTGTCTAGTCATGAGCCACCATGCGGAGCCTCCACATGGGGCTCCCAGCTGCAGTGCTGGGAGCCCCACAGAGGTGGAGGTGTAGAGCCCACTGAAGTTAAATTATGCAGAATTAGACAACTGTGCAAGGTTATACATCTGATGTGCAAAATTATGCAAGCACATAATCACATAATTCCCTGGGATATAATTTTATAGATTTTATTTCATAGATTTCATAGACATCAGGGCTGGAAGGGACCTCAGGAGATCATCGAGTCCAGCCCCCTGCCCAAGATAATTATTACTTGGATGATGAGGATGAGTACATGCTCCACAAATCTGAAGATGACATGAAATTGGATAGATTTGCAGAGACTCTTAGAATGATCTGGATAAACTGGAGAAACCATCTACAATCAATCAGATAAGATTTGAAATGGACAAGTGCAAATCTTGCACTTGGGATGGAATAATTGGATACACAAATACAGCCTTACCAATGACAGGGTAGGCTGCAGTACTGCAAAGAAGGACCTGAAGAATACTGCTGAGAAGAAAGGTTACAGTATAAATTTGAGTTTACAGTTTGTTCTTGTTGCATAAAAGCCAACAGCATCCTGGGCTATATTACCAGGAGTGTCAATTTAAAATCAAGGATTATGATTCTTCTCCTTTATTCAGGACTGGTGAAACCTCAGCTGGAATACTGTGTCCATCCTGAGGCTTCATAACTCATGAGAAAATTGAAGAAACTATGGTTATTTACTTTGGAAAAGATAAGACTGAACGGGGATTTGACAACAGTCTTCAAATAGCTCAAGGGTTAATATAGAGAGGAGGGAGATTGTTTTTTGTCTGTGCCTATAGTAGATAGGACTAGGAGCAATGGCCTCAATCTTCATCAGAGGACATTTAGGGGATTAGGCAGATATTTCTGACTATGAGGGCAATCACCCACGGGAAAAAGCTAGAAAAATTGTGGAATCTCCATCCTTGAGATTTTTCAAGAGGAGGTTGAACAGGCACTTGGCTGAGATGGTATAGTCAGGGATGCTCCTGATTTGACCAAATGTCCTAGTTGCAGCCCAACTTTCTTATAAACCTATAAATACACACATAATTTAAAAAGTTTGCAATGGTTTTATCTGGGTTCTTTAAAAATGTATTAGACATTTATTTGTGGAAGTTTCTGTTTAAAATCTATTGTTTTCTGAAATAAAATTATTTTGAAACTGGAAAAGACCTTATATTTATTTTGTAGTGATCCCATTTCAGAAAATTAATTAGTGTGAGTAAACAAGATCACTAATAACCACTAATGTAGTGCTTGATCTTAACAGCACAAAGCAGATGGTAACAGTATTAAATGACAGAGAGGAATTGAAAAAAAATATTTTCCACATAGTTCATCATCTCCACAACTGGTGCAGGGATGACAAACTGAAATTAATGAATGATCAATTAATTACATGCATGGTTGCAAATGATAACCATCCTGAACCAGAAATTAATTACATATAAATAATTCACCTAGCCAAATGAATCACAGTAACAAAATCCGAATCTTTCATTCACTTTTTCTCATCCCTCTACCTCCTAATTTAACTTTAGCTCTCAGATACTGTTAAATGGCTTTTGCAATGTTCCTAGGTAGGAAATAAAATGTGGGCTATTTTGGATAGGATAGATAAAACAAAATTTGAGCTTGCAGAACACAAGGTGTTCCTTTGCTTTTGTTAGGAAATGTTTTGTTGAGTCTTTAAGAAAGCAAATTATCACAGAGATTGCAGCAGCTTTAACCAAGAAGTGGTTGAACTTAGGATGGGTGGTTCCCATATGAAGAAAAGGAGAATTAATAATTAAAAAATGAACATAATATTACTTTAAGTCATCCATTCTTGTGCATATAAAAATATATATTATAATGTAGCTTTTTCTTTGGTTTTGTTTGAGGAAGGATTTGGGTTGCACAGGGCTTCATTTTTTTCAAGTATTCCTGTATGCATCCTTCTAGGTGATACTCCACACAAGGTGTTTTGCAGGGATCCTAACTTTGTCTGATAAAAAATACCCCCAATTTTCTAATTTAAAAAAATAACCCCAAATCCACATTTTCCTGTGATTAAAACAAAACATCACTATAGATAGATAGATAGATCAATCACATGACTTCTTTATATCTGAAAATTGGAGATTTTTTTTTAATCAGAGAAAACCCTAGTGATTTGGCAGTCTGTGTACTGTGAAGAAGATCCCCATGGGGTAAGAGGTTGTCATTCTATGGTTGTAGTCAATGAGTTCATGTTTCTACAGGTAACATTTCAAGTACAGGAAGGAAATGAAGTCTTCTGTTCTGCCATCATTCCTGTTTTGCCATTTATGTCCCTAAAGACCTTGGAGTTGAGGATTTGATTTTCCACATTTCTGAAAGTTCTTTTATTCAAGTTTCAATAAGATTTCTATGCTTAGCTAATTGAGAGAATGTAGAGTTTTCATAGTTGGAGGTCAAAGCAGTCTAAACTTGGTTAAGATCCCAAACAGTTTATTTATAGATTTCATTGTGTCCTGCCAAGGAAAGAGTAATGAATGAAAGCGTAAGAAGCCATCAGATTACTCAAAAGATCTCAATGCCAGACAAAATACTGTAGCTGTAAACTTTTAATTATTGTCATGATGTGAAATGTTGACAAGTGACATGGTGTAATAGAGCATAATAGAAATGGTGAAATATGACATTGTCATTGGAATAAAAAACTGAGAGTAATAACCTTCAAATGTGCTGTGTTTTTAGAAGTGAAATACCCCATATCCTGTAAGACAGATATTTCAAGATATATACTGCTGTTCACATTCATGTATTATCGCTGCTTCTTACCAATTAGTTTTTAAAAATATAACATTTAATAAGATTTATATTTTCTTAATCTGTTAGTCTCTAAAAATGTATTCACTCTCCTTGCTTCCCTATTAATGGGATATTTAATATGGTATAGTAAAAATAAAATGCAATTGCAGTCATGCTATCTTAAATGCTAATGCTTTATTGCAGTTTTTAAGGGATCTTTCCACATCTTCTCTTGTGGATTTTCTGTGTTCAAGCTACTTTACCAGCTATATTTTTTCTTTACTATTCCACTGTATACATCCTTATATAACTATTTTTACTTTGCCTGTGAGTAGTAACCCAAGTGTTTGGAATTTTTGGTGTTTTTCATGCAGTACAAATTATTTGTAATACACAGAACTTAGGTTATTTAGAGTTTTATGGTGGCATTGCTCATTATTATATTATCTGAAACTGAGAATTTCAAACTGAAAATATACTGAATACTTGTTTCGCTGTCAGGTTATAGTGTGGGAAAAATAAGAAGCCTGTTTTTCTCTTACTTAGATTCTTGCATAGAAGTCCTCAGTCCAAGTCAGTTAGAAGATGCATGACCAGATGGCATTTAGTTTGACAAATCCGTCCAAGCATCCCATACTTCTTGAGTGATTTTGAGCAATCGATAATGGTCCTGGTACTTTATATTTAATTGGACTTAAGTGGGGGGAAATGTTCAATTCTGTAAAACTCTAATTTTGCAACATTCTGAAAGTCAAGACTTCTTAGGTTTTCAAAAGTGTATAATTATTTATGTATTACTGTACAGCAATGACTAGACCTCCAACTGTGGTTAGCAAGGTATAAAACAATGAACAAAAAGGAGCACCTTGGTGCTCTAAGACTGCAGTCAGCAATGTTTTCTGGCAATGGGACAGAATGAACTAGCTCAGGTCCAACGTGTGCCAAAGCTAGGACCTGTTCACCATTGACTTTTCCCTATTGCCTGGTTATGGAGTAACGTAAGCAAAGTCCTGGCCCGCCCCCACTGAACACCAGCGCCTGAACTCCATGGTTCACATCCAAACTGTGGACCACTAGTTACTGTTCCTTGCTGTAAGGGTACATCACCTAAACATCTTTTAGGTAAAACATACACGTTACTTTGAAGAATTATTCTTTCTCTCTTTCAGTGATGTAGAATTCATCTAGCCATTCCTTATCTCCTTCCATATTAGAATAATTATAATCCTGGTAAATAGACATTGGCTTCCTGTTCTGTCTCAGCAAATGACATAGCCCACAGACCTGAATCATACAGCATATTGATTTTGGAAAACATACAGACAAACAGAATGGTCATCAATCACTTCTATTTTTTTAATTTAGAAAGAAAGAAAGAAAGAAAGAAAGAAATTGTAAAAGCTTATTCAAGTATTGAAATAGTGAAAAGGGTGCAGAAGGCTCTGACCCTTGGAATTTTGAAATAACTTAGTTTATGAAATGAGTCAGTATATGAATGGGAGTAAATGATATACTTGTTTGTGAAAGCAGGTGGACTTAATGGTCTAGGAGCTCCCTTTGAGTCCTTTGTTCCTTTATATCTTGGAAGCATTTGAATCCATTTAGTCCATGCCTGAAAGGTTATGTAGGACACGATACATTTAATAGCTAAATCAAGGTTTACCAAGTAGATTTGGATGTGTTACAAGACTATTTTGCATGGTGTATCACAAAAAAATAAAACAAAATCTTGAAGAAATATGTTCCTCTCAGGGGGTTTGTTGATCTAGTCATGAAAGTTTATAGCTAAACTTTCCACATGAAACCTACTGATTTTCTCAGTTAGCCTTACAATCAGGGTTTGGCAAAATTTTACAACACAGCACCACTTTAATGGAGCAAAGGTTTTGCTATACTTGTTTCACCACAGAAATATAATATCAATATATCAATATAAAGGTATACCAAATTTGAAGGCTTTCATCTCAAAATATAGACCATAGGTAATAGTCTTGCTCTTTCATGATGCTGCCCTTTTGGGGGAAAAGAGTTTTATTTATTCAATCATTCTAGTTGAATAGAAGTTAGAAATAAACAGCATTTTGAGTTTCAGAGCCAATCAATAATTTAACAGAAAAGAACATCTTGAGATAAAATGTATGTTACTTCATGTTTGATTTGCCCAAACACTTTTATATTTTAACACCTCAAAGAACTTTGCTTCTTTCACCTAAAAGCAACCTGTGCATTTTTCCACATCTTTTTTTCTGAGATCACATATGTAAGAATCAAAGTATTGACTTATTTGATGTGCTGAAGTCAACAGATTTCCAATCTTGCAGAATTGTATTTAAAATGCTTCAATCCAAATACAAGAGGTACTCAACTACCTGTTTGCTTAGTGAGGATGATGCTGGGGAAAAATGTTGTTTTAAGCTAAGTACAGGCATTCAAGAAGCCCGCAGCAGAAGCACTTTAGCTTTTGACCTTTACTGTAAGTGCCCCATTTAGATCTGGAGAAACAGAACACACATTCTCAGAGGTGCAGGGGGCAGCTCAGAGCCTGCCTGCGACCCAAGTACAGCAGGTAGCAGGAGGCTCTCACACACCTTCCCAGAGCGCTGAAGAATCCCAAGTGGAGCCAAATGGCCAAGCCATCCTGATTAACTTGGGGTGGGGGCCATCACAGCTGCCCACCTGGATGCCCCACCCACATACACACAGACCCCAGGTGTCTTGAGTACTGACACACATGCACAGAACACAGGCATCTGGGGCATGACATGGCCATTGACTTTCATGCAGTTGATAGGGATAATGTCCAGCTCTTATACAACTCCCCATTCCCTGGGGTGATGAAAAGTGAGTGCTATATTACTGGGGTCCCTGATTTCATCATTGGTGACATCATCACCCCCCTCCCAATCTTCATCAGGGGTTCAGTCTAGCAAACATGGTGCAGTGCTGGGGAGAGGGGAAGCCTTCCCTCAAAGTGTGTGGCCCTGGACCTGTGCTGCAGTAGGCTGTCCAGATCCATGAAGCCATGGCTGATTGCTTCCTAACCCACATGGCCTTGGAGCTCTTCCCAGACAAGTACGGACTAAGGGCTTCAAGTGCCCATGCCCTGGCACCAGGCCATGGATATCGTCCCACAGGCTCCTCTGGCCCTACATCACAGGCACTGCTGCCTACAACCCGGGCTGCATGGCCACCACCTCCTTGCTTTCCCCAGCCTATCCCAGGGGCACACACAGCATCAGGGAGGAAGTGGTATGAGGAAGAGATTGTGTCTCATTTAAATTAAATGTTGAAGCTGTCAGATTGTTACTGTGGGGTGAAGGGTGAGCAGGAGTTGGGGAGAATTAACTTAAACACAAACCTTGGGGTGGTAGGGGGAATACCATATGCAAAACTGCTGCCCCTCAATTTCATTAAATGTGGCAGCTGTCAAACTTTTTCTGTGCATAATAATGAAAAACTGTGGAATATTACCTGCTCTGGAACTTGGACCTGAACCCAGGGGTCTGACATTCTCCACAGTGAAACCCAGGCCCAGAGTGGCCTGGTCTGGTGGGATGCTGCCCCACTCCCATTATCTTTGGGACCCTGCAACTATGCTGGTGACCACCAGCAGCTGGGCATAGTGAGCTGGGCCTGGAAGGTAAAAAGAATAAATGCCAGTCCTGGCATTGGGTCTTGTGTAGCCTGGCTCCCCACCTCCCAAACTGTTGCTTTCCAGGATGGGCCCTGACTGATGGTTTCCTGGCTCCTCAAACAATGTGTCAGGAGCTCCCAAGCACCATATTTCCTGTTCTGGGGCCTCCCAGTTCCTCTAGCAGCCCTCAATCAATGTGTGGTGTGCAGCATCTGCCCATGACTACCATCCAGGGTCCCCACTATGGGACTCTTGGAAATGTTACCCTAGGGAGAAATTCCTGGAGCCAAACACCCGCTGGCAGGGGCGGGGTGGGCAGAAGCCTTCTCCACCACATCCTGGCTGGCACAGGATGGCAAGTTGTCCTTATGGGAGGCAGCAGTGTAGTGGGTGTATGGGGATGCATGTGCACCCCCTGAGAACTCTGGTGCACCCCCTGACAGCCAGCAATCCCCGGGGGGGGGGCAGGTGGGGGCATTGGTTTCTCCTCCCCCCCCCCCAGAGTGCTGGCTGGGGAGTGGGGGCACCAGGAGAAGAAGCAGTCCCCCTCGTGGCCAATTGCATTTACCCAGAAGCGCCAGCAGCATGCCCAGAAGTTCCAGTGGTGCACCGCTGCCACTTGCAAGTCTGCAGATATCCTCATATCACCAGCACCATTTGTACAGATCTTCAGTGCTCTGCAGGTGTCAGGCCAAGCATCATAGATCCAGCATCTCAGGCTCCACAACCAGGCCTCCAATGCACAAATGCAGAGCCTGCAATGAAGATAGACACTGAAGTCACATTTCACCCTTTCCTCTGCCCAGGACTGGAAGATACACAGCTGATCACAACCCATCAGTGACCATGCCAAAAAATGCCTGAATTCCACCTCTCAGCTGGGAAAACCTGGATGCTTGGGGTCCATCTCCCTGTTGTGGGAGCTGGGAGGCCTGGAAAACACAAAAATTAGGGCCTGGAGGCATGAGCCTTCTTAGGTTTTCTAGGAGGAGCAGGAGGAAGGGATTGGATTGTAGGCAAAACCCCCAGTTTTCTTTTTCTTTCTTTTTTTTTAAATGCATTCCCTCCCCTTCCCCAACCATTTCTGACTTGGTCTCTCCCTCTGTATTCCCTATAGATAAGTATAAGTGAGCTAAGACATAGGATAAGCTTCAGAATTTTATTTTGGTAGCAAGTTGTATTTTTTTTTTCTCCTTCTTTATATTGTATAATTATTACGTTTATATTGATTTTACTGTTCTATATTACTGCTTTACTGGTAGTATATGACTTAGGCCTACTAAGTTAGTATAAGTCATGTCAAGTCTCCATTTTGCTTGTCAAGTCTCCATCCTGTCCCCAGGCCCGGTTGTGTAACCTATGACTCACACCTACCCCTCCTATGTAACTTGGTTCTTGATTGAATGGGGATGAATGAGGGTACTTGAGAGACAATGGCAGTAGGTCTAAAAATAGCTCCCTCTGAATGACCAAACCACCAACACTAATACCTGGACCAATGACCCAGCCCTTGGAACCACCCTCAGCATTCAAGAAACAAAAGATGAGGCAACCCACCATTGTGCCAAGGTGCACATGCTCAGTAAGAACACCTGGAGCCCTTTGGAACAGGACTGATCTTGCCTGACAGGCCCTTCCCATAGGAGATCAGAGGTAGTCTGCCCCATAAAAGGGGTAGTGAAGAGTCACTACTTAGGACACCCTCTCCATCTGGACCAGCACCATGCCACATCACCTATCCACCCAGAGGCCCTGCTAGCGACCCGCCTCTGGACCACCCCTACTGGACAAGAACCCCTTTCCAGCCTGGATAGGTAGCTATCACCCCGTACCCCCTCTTCAACTAAGGATTTGGACTCTGTTTCTCTTCCCTACCTGGACTCCAACCCTTCCACCGAGTTTCTTTCTCCTGCTGCCATTGTGAGTGTGTGTGTCTATGAACCAATAACTTCATGGGACTGTGTGGTGTCTTGTCTGTTTAATAAACCTGTTATTTTGAAACCCCGAGTTGGGTTTTTGTCTGTTTCCTCACTGTTTCCTCCTTGCCACCACTTATCTGCCCCCCCGCCAATCTCTAAGCTGCCAGTCTGTTTCCAGCCCCAAGCTTCCAGTTTTCTGCCTCTCTCTCTCTTTTTCCTGGCTGTCTTCTCCTTGCCACTACTTATCTCTCCCCCCCCAATATCTCAGCTGTCTGCCTCAGTTTCCAGCCCCAATCACCCAGCCTTCTGCCTATCCCTTTCCTGGCTGTCTCCTCTTTGCCACTGTGCTTTTTCCCTTCCTTCCACCCCAGTGACCTCGAGTAACCCTGGGGCCACTTGTCTTTAAGTAACCCCAAGCCTCAGTTCCTCAGCCAGCTGCTCTCTAGTCCACTAGTTCTAATCCTGGTTCCTGCAACTTTCACTCCCTACACTTTAATGCTCTTTCTCTCTCACCTTCACCTTCCCACAAGTATCTCAGGTACCCCAAGCACACACATACACACTGTATCATCCAAGTTAGGAACTTACCTGTATGTATGTGTACATGGGTTGTATTTGTGTGAACTGGTGAGTGTGTGTGTATATCATTGTGTGCATGATATATGAATTAGTGATCTGTGTATGTGTGCAGGTATGGACAATTGATTTTTGTCTAACTTTTGGGGTGTATAGTGTATGTGCTTGAATTGGTAATAGGTATGCATGTGCCTAGGCTGGTTTGGATGTGTATGTGCCTGAATTGGTAGTGTGTGTGTGTGTGTGTGTGTGTGTGCGCGCGCGCGCACCTGATTTGTGTGTTTGTATATGTGCAATTGTGTCACACCCTCCTGTCTAACAGCAAAATATTGAGATCCTGAGAGTTGGCCTGACCCCACAGGGCAACGGGGGGGGGTTACTTATGATGAATTCTCCTTTCCAACTGGGCCTTATCTGCATCAGTGTCCATTCACAGCTGCTCTGCCAAATGGCACCCAGAGGATTGCCAGCAAGAATGCATAAATTATCCTGTTAGTTACATCTCAGCTGTGGGGATAACCCCCCCCCCTTCCATATATATTGGGGTCTCTTTGGGGTACAATTTGTGTCACTTGGATCTGGGTAAACCAGCTGGCCTCTCTCAGAAAGTAACATGACATTTAAGGATGGGGCAGTATGTTGAGAGTTCCCCAGATATATGGCCACACTCAGTGTAACACAGACTGATAAGACCACAACAACAATAGGAAGTCCTGTCCCTAGCACCTCTGCTTCATTATAGACCAGTAGTGTAGAGATTGAGGGGAAGTTGTATGAGAGGCAGGTCAGTGAGGAGAATCAATATATCAGTATTGACTGTCTTCCATATGAACAATCATCAAGCCAAGAGCATGCTGAATTTTAAAGTAGGCAATCACATCCTTCACTATGATAATACCCCTACTCACCATGGGGGTCACATTAGACCATCCCCTCACATGTAACATCACATTAAGAAGATCAGAAGCAAAGTGTTTGCATGGGTAGCTGCCTTAAGACATTTCACCAGCAAAACATGGGGTGCCAACTTCAAAGTGCCCAGAACTACCACACTTGCAATGGTAAATGCCCCAACAGATTACTGTGCTCCTGTATGGTCCAGAAGTTGTCACTCTAAAAGGCTCACTAATGCATACAACAGTGCATAAAGACTCATAACAGGCTACACAACTTACATAGATACACACATGTACTCCTTGCCCTCTCAGGCAATAGACCAAATGACATAAGAAAACAGATCCTAACCACTCCCCTCCTGCCAGGTTTGTGGATCTGTGGAAAGCCCACTATCAAAACTATCTATTGTTTTCAGCTAATAACCCACCTCAGTACAAAATTACCTTGATTTTCACCCTGATTGACTAATTACCATCTGATTTTAAATATACATTCTTTGGGGTGGTGTTTCATTATTATACTGGTTGTAAGTTAAAGAAACCTATGCTGACAGCACAGGAACATACTATCCCAATGTATAGAAAGAATAGCAAATATGGCAGATGACCAGGTTGGCTTAGCAGAGGACTCTTCAGTGAGCTTAAACACAAAAATGAAGTTTACAAGAAGTGGAAGCTTGGACAGATGACTAGGAAAAAGTATAAGAATATTGTTTGGGCATGCAAGGATGAAATCAGAAAGGCAAAAGCATAATTGCAGTTTTAACTAGCAAAGGGCATTAAGGATAACAAGAAGGATTTCTACAAGTTAGCAATGAATGAGGTCAGGGAAAGTGTGGGTCACTTACTGAACAGGGGAGGCAACCTAGTGACAGATGATGCAGAAAAGGCTGAAGTACCCAATGCCTTCTTTACTTTTGTCTTCATAATCAAGCTCAGCTCCCAAACTACTGCACAGGGAAGCACAGTTTGGGAGAAGGTGAGTAGCCCTCAATGGTGAAAAAAAAAATTAGGATCTATTTAGAACATCTGGATGTGTACAAGACCATGGAGCTGTATGTAATACATCCAAAGATGCTGAGGGAGTTGGGTGATATGATTGCAGAGTCACTGGCCATTATTTTTGAAAATGCATGGCAATTGGGAGGTTCCAGATGATTAGAAAAGGGTAAATATAGTCCCCATCTTTAAGAAAGGGAGGACAGAGGATCCAGGGAACTACAGACCAGTCAGCCTCACCTCAATCCCAGGAAAAATCATGGAGCAGGTCCTTAAGAAATCCATTTCTAAGTACTTGAAGAAGAAAGTGGTCGGGCACAGTCAGTGTTCGTGCCTGGCAAACCCAATTGCCTTCTATGATCAGATAACTGGCTCTGTGGATGTGGGGAAAGCAGTAGACATATAATTACCTTGACTTAAGCAAAGATTTTGATATCATCTCCCACAGCATATCTACTACACCAAGCTGGGGGTGTGTAGTAGTATGCTGGAGGGTAGGCTAGGATTCAGTAACATAGACAAATTTGAGGATTGGACCAAAATAAATATCATGAGCAGGAATCCTGGTTTTCTCTGTTAAAAAAAATCCTCAATTTCTGGATTAAAAAAGTAACCCCAAATCCGCATTTTCCCCATGAATGAAATGAAACATCACTATATCTATATCTCTATATTAGTAGTATTCATTTTAATCATGGAAAAATATGGATTTTGAGTTACTTTTTAAATCCATAAATAGAAGATTTTTATTATCAGAGGAAACCAGGATCTCTGCTCATGAGGTTCAATGAAGACAAGTGCAAAGTCCTGGACTTAGGACAGAACAATTCCATGCACTGTTACAGGCTTGGGACTAATTGGGTAAGCAGCAGCTTTGCAGAAATGGACCCAGGGGCTACAGTGGACAATAAGTTGAATAAGAGCCAGCAATATGCTCTTGTTGGCAGGACTGCTAATGGCATACTGGGCTGTACTGGTAAGAGTGCTGCCAGAAGATAAAGGGAAGTAATTATTTCCTTCTATTCTGCACTGGTGAGGCCACACCTGTAATCCTGTGTCCAGTTTTGGGGTCCCCACTATAGAAAGGTTGTGGACAAGAAAGAGTGCAGCAGAGGGCAACAGAAATGGTTCAGGGGCTGGGGCACATACATTCTGAGAAAAGGCTGAGAAAACTGGGCTTATTTAGTCTTCAGAAAAGAAGACTGGGATGGGATTTGATAGCAGCCTTTAACTACCTGAAAGGTGATTCCAAAGAGGATGGAGTTATACTGTTCTCAGTGATGGATAATAACAGAACATGGAACAATGGTCTCAAGTTGCAGCAAGGGAAGTTTAGGTTGGATATTAGGGGGGGAAACTTTGTCACTAAGAGAACAGTGACACACTGGAATGGGTTTCCTAGAGAGGTGATGAAATCTTCATCCTTGGAGGTTTTTAAGGCCTGGTTTGAGAAATCTCTGGCTGGAATGACCTAGTTAGGCTCTGGAGCAGTGAGAGATGCACGGGTGAAGCCTGCTGCTCCCCCGCTACCCCGAAGCCCCCCAGACACCCCCTCAGAAGCCGAAGAGCCCCCTGCCAACCCCCAGCACAGCCGGAGGTAAGCGGGCTCATGGTGGGAAGGGGTTAACTCCTTGCTCCCTGGGATGAGGTGGCTGCCTGGAGCCGGGCCAGGTCAAGCCCCCGCCCAGGCCCCTACTTGGCCCAGCCCCACATGGAGAGAAAAGAGAAGGAGTGGGGTACTCACCAGTCCCCCTCCTGTACGGCAGGGCCCCCCAAATCACGGGCAGGGCCCCCTTGGCCTGAGAAACCCAGCGTTCCCTGACGGCAGGCGCTCTGTGCATGTGCACAGTTTAAAAGGGCCTGCCAAACAGGGAAAAAAGCTCAGTTAGGCTCTGGAGCAAAGAGAGATGTGCGGGTGAAGCCCGCTGCACCCCTGCTCCTCCAAACCCCTTCAGCCGCAGAGCCCCCTGCTGACCCCCAGCACAGCTGGAGGTAAGCGGGCTCGTGGTGAGAAGGGGTTAACTCCTTGCTCCCTGGGACAAGACGGCTGCCTGGAGCCGGGCTGGGTCAAGCCCCCGCCCAGGCCTCTACTTGGCCCAGCTCCCCAGGGAGCCACGCGACCGGAGCTGCACGAACAGGCTGCGTAAACAGGCGCTCGAGTTAGCGTGGAGTTCGTGCGGGAGAGGGCACGGGAGGGCATGAGACCCTGCCTGCGACCCCCGCCAGAGTAGTCAGCCCCAGCCGTAGCCAGCATACCAGAGGCATGACACGGATGGGCACGCGCCGCACCCTGAGGGTCCCTTCGGGCTCTGCGGCCCCCCCATCGGGCACCTCAGAGACAGCCACCCAGACGGAGCACATGGTTCCGGGTTCCACGCAGACAGAGCCCCTGGCTCTTGGCTGCGGGGGCTCCCTGTCCCTTTTTCAGGCTCTGGGGCCCAGGAGCATGGCCACCTCCCCTTGCGGGGTCTGCTCCCTACTGGGGTCTCTGGCACGCCAGCTGGAGGAGCTCCAGGCCACAGTCCAGAGACTGCGTGCCATCAGGGACTGTGAGCAGCAGATAGACTCCTACTGCCAGGCCCTTCTCCCCTGGGAGCTGCAGGGTAGAGCACCGTCTCCCTCCAGGACTAAGGAGGATTCTGGGACCTCCCGCTCTACCCAGTCAGGGGCATGGACCAAGGTGGTCAAGGGCCCTAAGGCTCTCCGCAACAAGGCCCCCCTCTCGCCGGAGCTTAGCAACAGGTTCACACCTCTTGCAGCCCCAGACGAGCCTGCTTAGTTGCCAGCTCCCGCAGGCAACCCAGGCTCAACCATAGCGACTGCCCCCGCTCTCCCCAAGACAAAGCGAAAGGTGTTTGTTGGGGGAGACTCCATCCTGCGGGGCACTGAGGGGGCAATCTGCTGGCCCAACCCCTTAGCCCGTGAAGTCTGCTGCTTCCTGGGGGCCCGCATC
>NW_017728906.1:118168322-118200787 GCF_001723895.1 Crocodylus porosus | reverse complement strand
CAGCCCTGATGTCTATGAAATCTATGAAATCTATGAAATCTAGTTGGGAATGGTCCTGATTTGATCAGGGTGTTGGACTGGATGACCCTGAGGTCCCTTCCAACTCTAATTTTCTATGTTTTTATCATTATATCTGTCAATATTATGAAGTTCTACCTTTAAAGCTATGCTGGCTAAGGGCACAAAAAATAAAAGCACATAACCAACATAATTCTGTTGATGCATTTACTAGAATAGTCTGGCAGCAAACAAAAGCCTTCTGACAAAGCTCCTGCTAAGTTAAAAGAGAAGTAGCCTTGTGGTTTAGGCAAAGGCTGAGGCAACCCATTTGGGCTCTTGTCGAGCTTACCATTTTTTTTTTCACAAATGAAACAAAAAAACCCCTCACAAATCAATGAAAACAAAGGAACTCTGACACTTTTTTCCCTTCAGAAATAGGGCAGCTGGTTGAATAACTGTCTGGGAAAGGACATTGCACTGGCTTCTTTTTGAATACCTAAGAGGCTAGGCCCATAGCGGTCATGGCAACAAGATATTAGGACTTTAGTTAAATGTGTGTGTGGATCTGCTGTTTTGAAGTTCTTTTCTTTAACAAAATGTTTTGTTTCTACTTAAAAATGAAACAACCTTTTCTCTTGATTCAATTTGATTTAAGAAATCTCTCTGGTTACTAATGTTCACCACTCACTGCAATATTTGAAAAAGAAGAACCAGAATTCCCAAACTCATTAAGCACTTATACCTGTATTCAATGCCTGCCCTGACACACCCCAGCAGCCTTGGCATCACATGTATTCAGTGTCCCCATATTTCAAAATGGTGGCGGGTTGAATGAGCTTTTGTTAAAGCACCCTTGCTGCCATTTTGAAGCATGGGATACTGAATACATGAGATGTCATGGGCATTTTAATTAGAGCAGCTTCTACTCAAATCTAGGAGTAGGAGAAACTTGTGACTCTATCCCAGGACAGGTAAATACATGAGACATGATAATAAATGGGTATAGTCAGGGAAAATGAAAGTACTGTAGCTATAACAGCAACCATGAGAGCCACTGCTAATGGCAACTAATTGAAAATGAGTAGGTCATTAATGTTTAAATAGTATAAGTATTGTTATTGATACAAAAAACAAACAAATGATCAATACACGTTCTTGCATAAAAGTGCCAGGCTCATCTATATTTAACTTTCCTATTTATTATTATTCTCCTGAAAAAAAAAAAATTAAAGCATGACAAAGTGAACAATTAAAAAGTGATGGGTGTAATTAAGCTAATATTGTGACAGCTGAAAATTATGTCTGTGTGATAAAGGTGCTTGCTGAAGGCGTTATGAAGATTAGGCCAAGTGTTTTTCTGTCATTTGTTGTTTAGATATTAAGTTATATGTTGTTGCTAAGAGCTTAATTAAAGTTTAAGATGTAGTAAGGCCTTGTATAAAGTAAGGCCTAGTAATTTAGCAAATTTAGCAAACCCTTGAAGTAGTAAGGCCCTGTGGCATAGTTAAAATTAACCTGATCAAAAGGAATGCAAGGCTTGTACTGCTATTGGTCAGTCTAAGGACAGTTGAAGTAAAAAGAATCTGAATGGCTGTAAGTTATCAGCACAGCTCAGAAACTATAAATGGTCTAAAATATCCAGAAATCATTCAGAAGGAAGATACAGCTCTCTGAAAAGGATTAATTAGCTGTTGACCTGGATCAGTGTGCCCGTGGATCTCGAGGAGCCCAAGGACTGAATACCAGGGCCCTTCATGGTACCTCTCGGACAGTGCTGATTAAGGACACCTGACTTCACTGAGCTTTGTGGAAAGAGAAAGTTATTGTACATCAGGCATCAGAGGGGACTGCTGGTAAGTTGCTGACATGTATTATTCTTGTCTGTCATTGTTTGACTTGTTACTACGTGTAGTTGTGTTTTTGTTAAGTCAATACACTTTTCTTACCTTTTTACCACCTATCATACTCTCAATCCTGAACCCTCCACAGATGGCTCGGACAAATATATTTTCAGTAAAGTATGATAAACTTTGTATAAAGTGGAAAACTTGTTATTTAGTAAAAGAAATGGTGTGTTATCTAATTTGTTCATACACCATTAAATCACAGTTAGTGATTCCTGACTATGCACTCATTTATGTAAAATTACAGAGATCTTCTCTGAGGACTATAATAATTTGTAATTAAGTAAGGTTCATAAATTCTTTTGTTTGTCAGTTGTGTCCACCTCTGGCAGTGATGGTGCATTCTCAGAGTCCCGGCTGTGTGTGGCAGAGACCCTGAGGCTGCATCCCGGTTGGCAAATGTGGCCTTTCCCCTGCATGAAGCTCCAGGAACTTCAGAAGCATGAGAGAGATGCTGTCTGTGAGAGTTTGCAATGTTTCTCATATAAGATGCTCTGTACCAGGGGCTGTTTCCCTGCCTGGGTGCAGATCAGGAGTTGGGCATGCATGGGTGCCCAGGGAACATGTAAGTCAGTTGGGCAGACCTGGGACTATGCAGCCACCAGCCAATCCCCCCACCTTCTCTCCCTCCCCAGGGGCTGTGGGCCACTGGGTGCTGGCTGTAGGAAGCCTGTCTCCTCTGCCCTGTTCCCAGGGTGGGAAAGGCCAGCCTCCTGGAAGCACATGGTGCTGTAGCTCCAGACCTCACTCTCCACTTCTCTCCTTTGGCAGGCCAATTGCTCTGCTTCTCTGCTTCCCAGCCAATGGCATCCAGGCTTGGAGGGCCTGTGGCTCCTAGTCAACTGAGATGAAGAGGCCCTCCTTGCAGGAGGCATCTCCAGAGAAGTGCACCGGGGTCAGCACCCCACCATGTTGCTGATGCTCCCCAAGTGTGCCCTGATGTATGTGTTCCAGGTGGTACATGAGGAGCTGTCTGTGTGGACTGAGAGGTTCCTGACCCATTGTGCCCTGCTGTTGATGATCCTCACTTGTGCACTTGGTAAGGGACCCCAAGGTATGACAGTGAGAGGGGCAAAAACAGACAGCCCTGGAACTTCCACCACAACTTGGAGGGCTACCTGTGGCTGGGCTTCACATCCCTGCCCCCACAGCCAAGGATGACATTGCTACTGGCATCAACACATTCTTCACTGTGTGAGAGGACCATGCCTGCCTAGTTGCATGGGCACAGGCTGCTCAATAAATATCTGCACTGTCTTCTGCTACCCTGCATGCTGTGGGGAGGAGGAGGGAAAGGGGGACCTGGGTCCAGGGGAGTGTGGGCAGGCCAGGCAGGGAGGGGAGTGGTAGCAGGGACAGGGGCTGGGGGCAAGGGCCAGGGTGGTGAAGGCCTTTCCTGTAGTTTGGGCCTTACCATGTGGCTGGGACTGGCATTGCTGGTGGCTTCACTTGGTCCTGGCTGTTGGCAATGGCATGCTGCTCCAAGTGCTCTCCTCAGATGGCAGGGTGTAGTGGGTGGCTTCCCGGCCAGGGGCCTACCCTGGGGAGGAGCTGGCACTACTGGTGGCTGGCATGTCATGGCTTTCCATGCCTCATGGCTGGCTGTGGAGCTAAAGAGTTGTCTGGGTCAGCACTGGCCTGGACTCCCCAAGCTACTGGTGGTGACTGCAACAAAGGATCTTAGTGGGACACCCAAGGGGCCTTCGTCTGGTGATGAGTAGACAGCATGGCTGTGGCCTGGATCTTGGTGTGCAAGAATGGCATTCAGTTGCCTCATAAAGGGCATGGACTTGCAGGCACTGCTGGACTGATGATTGTGGTCATTCATGACAATCCATTGCTCCCAGAAAACCTTGACTTTGATGCAGTACTACTGCACTCGTGAGTTGTGCCCCTGCTTCTGTATCTGGCCTGACAGCACCTTGTATCTTTGGGGATTGGAGTTTCTGCCTTGCTTGAACTGGCACTGCACTTCTACCTTACCCCATAGCATGATGAGGTCACCAGTTTCCTCCTTGGTCCAGTTGGGGCCCCAGGTGAACACAGGTGTGAGCATGGGCTTGGGCAAGGACGATGCCATTAGAGATCCTACACTGTCTCTCTGGGCCCCCACATGGCTGTCCCTGTGCTGCTAGTCCCGGGCAGCTGCCTGCAGTTCCCAGAGCAAAGGCATGGAACAGGACTGGCAGCCACACTACAGAGACAATGCCACACAGCACCTTCAAACTCTGGGCAGGCTGTTTGGGGTGCAGTTGTGGACAGGTGGAACTGGCCCTGCCAGCCAGAAGCTGCCTGCAGCAGGCCTTGGGGACTGACATGCCTGGTGATAGCTGTAGAAACCTGAAGCATCCTGCAGTCTTGGACTGTGTGATCCTGGAAGCTGCACAGTAGTGCAGTCCCAGGCAGTGGCACCGGGGTCCAGGCAGGGTGGCACAGAGAGGCTGTGGCTTGCCCAGGGTGACACAGGACCTGGAGAAGTCTCAGGCTCCCTGCATGTGTGCTGTAGGCTTTTAATGGCTGAGGCAGGGGCTGCCATAGAGGCAGCCCAGACCTCGGGGCAGAAGAAGCTCCCAGCCCAGTGCCCTGGGGCTATCCTCTGGCCAGCCCCCTAGTAGTAGGGCTGACCCAGAAGCAAACTTTCTCCCAGTTGTACATGTGTGTAACCACACAGTAATTAATCATGTTTAAATTAGCTACCTTGATTTGCTGGTAGCAAATTTACTCACAATTATTGCTTTTTACTGAGCAATAAGTTCACACATGTTTAGACGCAGACCCTTACTGTGCAGTAAACCAGGCTACTGCACAATTAGGCATTTTGCATAGATACACCGAGTATGGACCTGTGATTAATGCAGCTTAATAAGAGCTAGGAAACCTGAGCTTGTTTTTTTTTTAATGATTATTTTAACATTGATGAGGAACTTTGTATGTTCCAGGATAAGTTAAAATACATTTTGGGGAAAAAATTGGTACAATGGATCATTTAGTTCAGTTCACTGTACTGTAATTGAAAAGTTCTTTTTTCTTTATTTCCCCCCCCTTTTAAAAAATATGTTCTATTGTCTTCTGTGAGCATAAGAATCCAAGAAGAGGAAAACACATTTATGATTTTCTGGAGGTGACAAAATTTTTCTGCATTATTATCAACATTTTCACTTTATTTCCATGACTATTCTTCACTGTTTCTTTTCTCCTTCTCACACTTTTGCTTCATTGAAATTGTCATTAGCGATTTTGTAATTATTATAAAATATAGCTTTTGGGGATATCTTCAAAATACACATTTTAATTAATACCATATTACCATAATATTTTAACCCAAATCTCTGTTTATACTTTGCTCTTTATCTAACTCACACTTCTTTTCCCAACCTAGAATTATTAATTTCAACCCAAAAAAGTGTATTTACAAAAATTTGTGATTAAATGTTTTAAAAACATATTATCCTATGCCCTCTAGTGGTATGAATTCATCATTTACATTTTCAGTTATCTTTTAAAAAAATCTATATGACTATAGTTCATTTTAACCTGGGCATCACACAAAATAAATTGTACAGTATATAATCAGTTCAGCATCAGGAACTAGTTTCTTGGTTTTTTGATTTGCAACTTAAGCTTCACTTGAACCAAAAACTATCCATCTCACACTGCCCCACATTTACTGCCCCAGTAGATAAACAACAGGTGGATGATCCTATTCACTCTTTGAAAAACAACATGTTGCTACCACTATTGCATATGCACCTGCTCTGAGTAACCTGGATAACCTAAAGGAAAAAGAAAGATTAACCTGAAATAAATAATCTTGAGTTTCAAAACATAATAAATTAATTGTCATGTCCAGGTATCATGAGGAAATATGGCTAACAAAATTTCAGTCACAATGATCTTGTACTCCTTAGCATATGCTGAAAACAATTTAAGAATCATGAACATAATTTTTTAACTCCCAAATGAGAAGAAAACCTTCTCAATAAAACTTCCTTCAAAGCAATAAATGTGTATCAAATGACAAGACATATGCAATGTCAAGGTCATAGAAGTCATGAGAGGGATTGAAGGCTGACCTGAGTGGTCATCAGTTTGTTCAAATGAAATTAAGTTGCAAACTAAACAACCAAGAAAAGTCCAAAGAAAAGTTGTGAGTAATCCAGTATGTCTAAACTCAAGGTTAAGTCTGTGAAATGTCTTTGGTAAGCTGCCAAGCATGTCTTTTCACAGCATCTGATAAAGTGAGCTTCAGATCATGAAAGTTTGTGTTACACAAACACATATACATACATACTAGGGCTATGCAAAGCTTCAGTCACTGATTTGCTTTAGCAGAGATTCAGCCCAATTTGGTGGCCAAATCCCTGAATCCAAATTGAATCTGGAGACCCTTTAATCACTCCAAATTGAACTGGAACCCTCTGAATTGATTTGGAGAGATTCAGAAAGATTTGATGATTTGGACATATACACAGCTTTAAATGGCTTTTTTTTTTTTTTTACATACCTCAAGGTACCAGGTGGCTTGTGAATGCTGAGATGGTGTGGCAGATGGAGCATCCCACAGGGAGATACGGCAGGGGGTGGGTCTCCAGCAGTTTCAGAAGCAGGTCCAGAAATGGGCCAGAAGCACTTCCAGTCTACTTCTGGGTCTGCTGGGGAGCACTCGGGGGGGGGCAGGGGCTTCCCTGCCCCCCCCAGCTCAGTGACTAGTACCTCCTGGGCCTGAGGAGGCACCTGGGTTTCACCTGTGGCTGATCACTGAGCTGGGGGGTGCAGGGAGCTCCCCAGTGTGGTCAGTGGTGGACTCGGCAGTGGACCAGAACTAATTCTGGTCCACTTGCAGGTTTGCTGCCAAGCACATGGGGCCCCCCTGCACTTCTGTGGGATGCTCCATCTTCCCCACCATGGCAGAGTTCATGATCCATGCCTGGTACCTCAAGGTATGTAGAAAAAACATTTAAAGCTATTTCTGTAGCCAAATTGCTGATTCTTTGAAGCAGCATCAAATCTTCAGATTCAGCTGATTCAAATCAGGACAGTGATCTGAATCAACTAATCGAATTACTGTCCCCAATTCAGGCTGCATCTGAATTGAATATGGTCCATTTCACATACCCCTAATACATACATATATACTATAATCACTCTCTTGTTCTTTCTTTATCAGCAGCAACAGGGGCCTAGTTCAATTGTGGGATACTAAATACCTTTTTCCTTTGCTGAAGCCTCCACCCAGTCCACTTGGGAAATACTAAATGACTTACTAGGGTTCCCCATACAAACAAAAAAAACCCCTCCTCACAAACAGGATAAACACAAAAGATAGATTTATTACAGAAAACAGAAAAAAACACAAAATGCAATTTAAAACACTACTAACTAAAAGACATAGCCTATATATAGCAGTGTGTATATATAATGGTGATCACTCTAATAATGGATAAATGTGGGGATTTTTTTTTAATTAGAGAAATTGGGGATTTTTTTTAATTAGAGAAAACCAGGATCCCTGATAAAAAATAATATATACTGCCCTGCACGTTCTATCCAGGTCTTTTGAAAGACTATCAGAAAACACACAGAAATAGCTTTGATACCTCCCTCACCATGCACTATTTCATGCCAAAGTTATATTGCTTTATGTATGCAACTCAACATGCCTATGGTGTTTCCGGAAAAGAAAACTTTGTTCATAGTATTAGTAGCCTCTAGCATCATTTATGCTAGGATAATTAGCATAGGCAGTGCCAGAGCTTTACTTTACACCTTACAGTATTCTAATAACCCCATTACCTAAAAATCCCAGAAAGGCAGCATATAAATCTGGCAGGAGAATAAGATCAATCACACCTTCTCTTCATTTTCATTGTGTGTGACATGGAGAGATTGGAAGAGGATTTTGTCACTAACATGATCTATATGTATAATTTACTGGTTACATCAATTAAAACTTGATTATTAGTAAACCGTAAGCCAATAATCAGTGCTGCACAACTAGTGACATTAGTGAGAGAGACATTAGTTTGCTTGCTTGTTTTCCTGTATTCCCTTCCTCTAAAATATCTGGCATATATAACACTTATGCAATATTACTGAAAATAAGATCCAACTTTTAAACAATTTGATTTAACCCCACCAGATGGCATTGTTGAGAGATTTAATTAAATTCTGGCAGCATAACGTCTTTTTAAATTATGGTGACAATTAAAAAAGGAGGGACAGTGAATGAAAGATAGAAGACTCATTGTTATTCTTATAAAATACTAAAACCACCCATAAACAATCTTGTTACTATATAGAAGCTGGCCTTAGAACAAGAAACAATCTCTTATTATTTTGCCACAAACTACATTATAACTTCTTAATCCTCATGTACTGGCCACTAAATATTTACTTTCAGTGACTAACATTTATTGCAATCTGAATGAAACAAATAACTGTTTTTGAGTGATTTCCAAATATAGTATATAATTTCAGGCAAATAATTTGTGACTATTCTAGAAATGGGTAATATATATGCATATCCCAGGAGGTAAACAAACTCACCAGAGGAAATGCCTTGCTGGATCTGGTCCTTGCCACAAGCAATGACTTAGTGAGGGATCTGCAGGTGCTTGACTACCTAGGCATTAGTGACCATTGTCTGCTGGAATTTACTATCTGCCACAGGGTGGTGAAAACAAGCAGTAGAGCAAATGTCCTTGACTTGAGGAGGGCTGACTTCAGTGAGCTAAGGAGATTAGTAAGACAGACACTGGGGACTCAGAACCTCAATGAGATGGGAGTCCAGGACACATGGATTTTCCTTAAGGAGATGACACTCTAACCTCAGAGGGAGTCAATCCTAATGTGAAATGAAGTGGGCAAGAGTGCTAAAAAGCCCCCTTGGCTCAGTAAAGGCATCCAGGAGGGCCTGAGAGCAAAAAAGTGGCATATAATCAGTGGAAGCAAGGAGCTATCACCTAGGATGAGCACCTCCGTTGCTCATGATTGCAGGGAGGTGGTTAGGAAGGCCAAGGCAGAGATGGAGCTAGGGGTAGTGACCAGAATTAAGGATAACATAAAGTCCTTTTTCAAATACATAGGGAGTAAGAAGAAGGCACCAGGTAAAGTGGGGCCCCCTACAGGACAGGCTTGGCAACCTGGTGACTGCAGCAAAGGAAAAAGCTGATCTCTTGAATGAGTTCTTTGCCTCCATATTTCTGAGCAGGGACCAGGACAACTCCCACACTAGGATTATGGACAGGCTTAGGGGGCATGACACCAACCCTAGGGTCAGGGATGATCTAGTTAGGGAACTCTTGGAGGGGCTGGATGTGTTTAAATAAGCAGGTCCAGATGCTTTTCATCTGAGGGTACTGAGGGAATTGGTGGAGGTCATAGCAAGGTCCCTGGCACGGCTGTATGAGCACTTGTGGTGGTCTGGCCAGGTCCCAGAGAACTGGAAAAGGGCCAGTGTGGTCCCCATTTACAAGAAGGGGAGAAAGGAGGACCTGGTAACTATAGGCCAGTTAGTCTCACCTCGGTTCTTGGGAAGACCTTGGAGAAAATTATCAAGGAGCATATCTGCGTGGGCCCAGCATGGGAGGTAATGCTCAGGGGCAACCAACATGAGTTCATTGAGGGCAGATCCTGCCTGACAAACCATTTTTCCTTTTGCGATCAGGTCACCAAGTCCTTGGATGAGGGTGTTGAGGTGAATGTCATCTACCTGGACTTCAGGAAGGCCTTTGACACTATTTCTCACCCCATTCTCACAAAAAAACCAGGTCACTGTGGCATTGATGCCTACACAGTCAGATGGATGGCAAATTGGTTGAATGGTCACACCCAGAGAGTGGATGGGTCATGTTTGACCTGGAGGGATGTGGGCAGTGGAGTTCCCCAGGGCTCGATCCTCAGGCCTGTGCTATTCAACATCTTTATCAGGGACTTTGAGGTGGGCATGGAAAGCACACTGTCGAAATTTGCTGATGACACAAAGATGTGGGGAAAAGTGGGCACACTGGATGAGAGGGATAGAATCCAACTACATCTAGACAGGTTACAGAGGTGGGTGGATGAGAATAGAATGGAATTCAATGCAGACAAATTCAAGGTACTGCATCAAGGGAGAAGGAACCTGCAACATACCTGATAAGTGTGGGGAACACCCTTATCAGCAACACAGTGGATGAAAGGGATGTTGGAGTCATTGTTGACTTCAGGATGGACATGAGCTGCCAATGTGAGGAAGCGGTCAGTAAGGCTAACCCCACCTTGTCGTGCATTGACAAATGCATCATGAGCAGGTCCAGGGAGGTGATCCTTCCCCTCTATGCAGAGCTGTTCAGGCCACAGCTGGAGTACTGCATCCAGTTCTGTGTGCCGCACTTCAAGAAGGATGTGGCTAGCATTGAGAGGGTCCAGAGGAGGGCCACTGGCATGGTCAGGGGACAGCAGACCAGGCCCTACGAAGTTAAATTAAAGGGCCTGAATCTATTCAGCTTCCACAAGAGAAGACTGATCAGGTGACCATCTATAAACTCACTAGGGGGAACCAGCAGAAAATAGGTGAGGCTCTGTTCCCGCAGGAACCACCTGGGATAACAAGGAACAATGGCCACAAATTGATTGAGAGTAGGTTCAGGCTTGATACCAGGAGGCATTACTTTACAGTTAGGGCTGCCAGATTCTGGAACGGGCTCACAAGGGAGGTGGTGATCTCCCCTACCTTGGGGGTCTTTTAGAACAGGTTGGATAGATATCTGGCTGAGGTATTATGATTCTAGCACTCATTCCTCCCCAGGGCACGGGGTCAGACTTGATGATTTGTTCAGGTCCCTTCCAACCCCAGAAACTATGAAACTATGTTTGCATACATTCAAAGTCATAGTATTCTCAGAAGTCAGCGGTAACCACTAGCTTAACCAGATCTACCATTTATGTGGGGGTTTTTGTTGTTAGTTTGTTTGATTGATTGAATTTGTTTTATTTTCCTGGAAGCAGTCACTAGTATTTTGCTCTTTATATCTCCAAATTCCATGGCTTAAAAATGCCATAGGGTTGCAATAAAGTGGCCTATCTTTTACAAACAAGAGACCCATTATGGATGTGAAACTTCTATTCTTTTTGAGCATTTAGATATAAAGGTCATTTGAAATCTTAAATCTCTCCATGAAAGTCTTTAAAAAGGCTAGTGATTGTAAATATACTGCATATTTTGACAAGTTATCTGATTAAATGCTTTTTAAATTTTTTATTTTCAAATACTCTTAGCAATCAGAATAAGAGGAAATCCCAAAGCAATATTGATGACTAAGCTAAGAAAAGTGTATTTATAATAAGTACAGGTGGATCAGCTTTTTTGTTTTTGGGAACTTTCCATTGTTGTACAACATGCACATGTAATCGGCAGGCATCACCTGCTAAGACAGTGGTGCAGATTACCTCCTCTGTCCAAAGACTAGAACTGGACCTTAGAACATGAACCAGTTCTTCAGAAGCCAAAACAAGATATTGAAGATGCAAATAGTGAGATTTTACTAAAACAGTGATGAGTTGAAAAGGTATATCAAAATAGCAGCCAGTGGATAGAGAACAAAAGTAAAAGTAAGTCCTCATGTGTATAGGATGTATATATTCAGTAATTTAAGAAGTTGGTATATGAAGCTTTATATGCCTAATGTAGACTTATCTGTCCATGCAGCTCTGATTTTCTCTTCTACCCTTGAGAAAACTGAATGAAGATGTATGATGATGTGTGCAGTAATTTTAACCTTTGAATAAAACAGCTCCAGTGAAATGGAGCTCGGTAATACTCACTCATTCTCCAACTCTCAATCTCTGTCTTTTTGAAGCAATCAGGTACATATGGAGTCGATATAGACATTCCTGGAAAATTAGTCAGCTTGAAAACTGTTACACTTTCAGTTTAGTATTTCTTTTTTGTAAATGCCATGTGATACTTTGGTGTTTAGGAATGAATGAAGCAGTCTGAATGATATAAGAATGTACCTATTTTTCAATTCAAGTCACTTTTGAAGTTTAAAAACAAAAGTCTATTACCTGTCTTTCACTTCTTGCTCATGGACTACGAAGAGAAGAAAATGCTAAAGTATCATGAAGAATGAACAGTCACAGGATTCAGAAATACAAGGCATTGTATTGTAAGAGAAAACAGCTTCCAAACATTCATTGCCTGATTATCAGGGATCCTGTTTTTTCCTGATTTAAAAAAAATCCCAAATTTTCAGATATAAAAAAGTAACCCAATTTTTTCCATGTTAAAATGAACCACTATATATATATGTGTGTGTGTGTGTGTGTGTGTATGTATGTATTTTAATTATGGGAAAAATGTGGATTTTGAGTTACTTTCTAAAATCCACAAACTGTGTTTGCTATTGCTGGCTCTTATTCAGTTTATTGTCCACTGTAGCCCCTAGTTCCCTGTCTGCAAAGCTGCTGCTTACCCAATTAGTCCCAAGCCTATAGCAGTGCATGGGATTGTTCTGTCCTAAGTGTAGGACTTTGCACTTGTCTTCGTTGAACCTTATGAGCAGAGATCCTGGTTTTCTCTGATAATAAAAATCTTCAAATTCTGAATTAAGAAAGGAACTCAAAATCCATATTTTTCCATGATTAAAATGAATTCTACTAATATAGAGGTATACATATAGTGGTGTTTCATTTCATTCATGGGGAAAATGTGGATTTGGGGTTACTTTTTTAATCCAGAAATTGAGGATGTTTTTAACCAAAGAAAACCAGAATCCCTGCTGATTACATTTTAAATATTTATATTAACATTTTGTATATTGATAGAGGTTGGTTAGATATTAATTAAATGTATGGATTTATGGCAGACTCATTTTTATTAGATTTGTAGCAAAAAATATTTCACATCCCTGCTTTCAATTTTGGAAAAATAATTAGCGTCAATTGCTGGTGACACCCTTGTCCTAAGATCCCTTATTTCCATTTATAAGAAAAAAATGAATCCTTAAAATTCAAGAATATATGATTGCATATTAATCCATAATAGCCAAGTAAATAAACATGTTGAAGAGGCTTACAAAAATGAAAGCTCTTTCACACATACATCAAACACAACACTGGATCGATATTTAATGCCTATGCCACAAAATGTAGCAAAATGGTACAGGACACCCCAGGAGTACTGAATAACTGCCTACTCTCTTAGGGCACATCCACACATGCAAGCACGTGCACTTGCAGCAGCTCAAATAGAAGTGGTGGAAATTTGAGCCGGGGCTTTTTGCTTCAGTGCACATGCTCAGACATGCACTTTGTTGTGGAGCAAATTGTGCCACTTTGGGGACAATAACCCTGTCTGGTTCCTCTTGGACCTTCAGCCAGGGGGAGCTAGAGCTGAAGGCCAGCACTTGTGCTGTCCCCAGCAGTATAAAAAGCTGCCCTGTCCTTGCACCAGCAGTAAAAAAACCCGCCCTGGCAAATAGCTCAGGGCTACTAGCTCTCAGGAGCTTCTGGGCCCAGCCAACTGGTTACTGGGGACACTACCCCTTGTGCAAGGAGGACTGCTGAAGCAGCCCTGAGAGTTCCCTGCACCCTCTACACACTGCAGCAGTCTGGCAGTGGGGGCTGCTGCCTGGTTGCAACTTGCTGTGCACCTGCAGGACCTGGCTGGGGACTGCAGAGCCAGTAGAGGCATCTGCCCATCTGGGCCAGCTGTCAGTGGACTGTGGTTACAAAGTTGGCCTCTGTCTGGCACTACGGCCATGTGTGCCCCTGCCCAGCCATCTGGGCAGCTATCACCTGGAAGATGTTCTGGGTGTGGTGGCCTGCTTTGAACTGTCAAAGCATGTCCTCCTGGCCCCATTCCTCTGGGAGGTCAGCCACAGCCAGATGGGTCCAAGGTGCTAGCTCCAAGCAAGCAGGGCCCTCAACACTTTTTTAAAGGTTGAATTTTTTAGAACCCTGAATATCCAGGGGTCTAATTTTCTCCCTGTGCTGCAAACTTGTTCCCATACATGCATGTTGCCCCACCTCAGGGGAGTTTGAGGCACGGCACGAGGCACATGCGCACTCGTGTGGATGCACCCTTACAGGGTAAAGAGTAAAAATCATATCTTTGTTTGGCAAACTGGGTCCAACTAATGAAGTGCCTCCTCTGGGCATGCACTATACTCAACACTGGAACTATGTTCCTTTTACGTTTCCTTCACTTGTAGTACATACATCTTTTAGAGTGCCCAATTCATAATACTGGCAACTTTGTCATGTTATATTTTATACCTATCTCCAGGCAATACAGCACATCCACTGTCAGGGGCAGATCCAAAGTCTCATCCCCTCTTCCAGACCATGGGAGCAAAAGCCAGGGACTTATGCAAATCAGGTAAGATTTCCCTTCCATTCCCCTCTGTGATCAGTGGCACATCTCTCTTCTACTCTTCCCCTCTTCACTGATCACTGCTCTGATTGGCAAGTTTCTCCTTGCTCAATCCCCTGAGGTATTCCCTGCCACCCTTGTACCTGTCTGCCACCAAAGCCTCTGCTGCTGTCCCCAGCTGAGCCTGGCTTACAAGACTTCAGATTCCATGTACTTTAATAGCTAAACTTTCCTTCCACAGTCCTTCTGAACATGCTCCGAAGTCTCTGCTATGGCTCTATAGGTGTACAGGAAGAAGAATAGAATGTCTGAAGTACACATGCAGGACCGGGTACATCCTGGAACTAATTTTAAGCAAAAAAAACATTCATGAGCATTTGTGTCTGTCATCCAGGACACTGTAGGCAATATAACAGTAAATGACATAATTGCCTTACTTTGGGTGACTATACAGCAAACTGTACATAATGTATCTTTGAGTGGAGCTAGACATGTGCCAGTAAACGCAACTGAAGGAGAGGTGTGTAAGCCTAGTCTAAAGATAGCTATATTGCATCCATTTCAGAGTGTATCACAAGAAGCAAGCATGCCATATTTTATTGCAGTACTCCCTAACATTGTCTCAAAGATTATTTACCTAGTGATTCCAGAGATGGAACAATTTCGGGACAATTGCAGGGAAATTATTTATGGAAATTCTGGGATAGAGAAGTTGCAAAGTTTTCTTCTTGCTATAACCCATTCCTGTGGACCTTGCTATGGGAAAAAATGGTGTGCTCAGCATGTATTAAACACACGTAAAATTGAGTGCTTTCTTTCTAAGATGATATAACAGTAAGATATTTGCTTTAGCTTTCTTTTACAAATATCCTGCATGATTGGCTTATTTTTTATCTTAGGGATAGGAAAAATGCAGCAACATCTGAAGTAAAGATAAATTTGATATCTCAACGTTTTCATTGCTTGCATACTAATGGAGAAATTGGCGTCCCTCACAGCATTTCTTAGGTCTTCAATATAACTCAAAAGACAGCAGAAGTATATTAGTATACCATGAAACCTGAAGTGTTGAATTACGACCTTGGCTTCCCAGCATCTCCATTTAAGTAGACCAATAAAGAAGAAAAAAAGGGGAAGTAGGCTCACAGGCAGTGCTTTGAAACAGCAATATAAATCTAGTCAAAACTTCTTCAACCACTTATAGGAGGAGTGATGTCTTAGATTATATTAATAAGCTCTTCAAAATAGTCTGGAAGTGTCTTATTTATGTTGCAGTCATGAATCACACAAAGCATTTGCTAGGGCTGTCAAGGGGAAAACAAGATTAATTTTTCTCCTAAATAACCTTATGGTTGAACATCTTTTTAAAGCCAACCTTTTTAAAGCCAAATTCTTTCTCTTCACTTTCCCTTTGCACAACTAATAATGGCACTTCCATTGTTGCAGAGGAATATGGAGCAAATGAGGATTAAAGAGATTCATAAGAACTTATTTTATCTCTTCAAGTAGAAGAGCCTCCCCCACAAAGTTATGAGTACGCTGAAGTTGCAGTCTCTTCTGTGTGAAGGAGCCCTTATTGTCTCCTTGTGTGATCTCTTCTAGCAATGATAAGAGTGGTATTGAAAAGCTGAAAAAACATTCTCTTTCTCAAACCCCATCTAACAAAGATTATCCAAACCCCATTGACAAAGATTAGGTTGTATAGCAATTGGGGATAAAATATGCCACTTACTTTCAGTTCTACTATAACATTAATAATCACACTATTAAATGACATAGGAACAGTTTCTTAGGGGTAGGCTTTCTAGTGGGATTTGATACAAAAATTCAAGTGGGTACCAAGTCAGTCACCCATGATTTGTTGTTTTACTAATGCAACTTTATCAGCCTCTTCCATCAGCCTTTGTAAAAAATCTTTTTCTTTTAATGTTAAGAGGTCGAAAATCTAGCTTTGTGTCAGGGGTTTTCTTATATTTAAATAGAAAAACAATTCACAATGTCCTGTAAATTTTATTAATAGCTTATAAATAAACATGCAAACAATGATCAGAGTTACAAAATATGGGTATGTATATGTAGCATTATGCTTTTTTGTATGTGTGTGTGTCTGTGTGTATATATGCGTATACACACACACACACACAGACACATATAAAACCATAATGCTAGTTCTTGCTTTTCTTCTGTAAAAGAAGATTAAGCGTCAAAAGGTGAAGAAAGAAAAGAGAGGATGTGGGAAGCTACTTTCCCTTTTATAAGTTCTTTCCACAGTGCCCAAGAGTTGAAGAAAGTGGGTCCAGATAATACCTAAGGTTGTTTTATAAATGTGGTCTGGGTGTGGTGGGGTGGGAAGAAGGTGCTCTTTGAGCCACTCTAATTAAAGTGCCCGGAATGTCTCATGTATGAGCATCCCCATGCTGAAAAATGGTAGTGGGGGTACTTTAATGAATGTTTGTTGAAAGAGCTTTAGTTAAAATGGACCCATCACCATTTTTCTGTAATAATCAGAGGATTTCTTTAAAATCTTTTGTTATCAGAGAAAACCAGGATCCCTGCTAATCACCTTCTTCTCCTCCAAGTTCTTAGAAATGGATTCCTTGAGGACCTGCTCCATGATTTTTCCAAGATTGAGGTGAGGTTGACTAGTCTGCTGTTCCCTGACTCCTCCTTCTTCCCTTTGTTAAAGCTGGGCACTATTTTTGCTCTTTACTAATCACCCAAGAGCTCTTCCAACTGACAGCAGTTTTCAAAGACAATGGTCAGCAGCTCTACAATCACGTCAGCTAATTCCCTCAGTACCTTGAGGTGCATAGCATCTGGCCCCATGGGCTTGAATATGTCCAGCTTTTCTAAATAGTCCCTAACCAATGCAATTAGCTGGGCCTGCTTGCCACACAGGGAGTTTGGCTGAGCTGTCTCTGACCTGGTCAGACCTCTTCTCATACAACAATTCCCCAAAACTTCCAAAGTGACATGGGGCTGTGGGCAAGTGCACAGCGGTGTTCAGGAGTGGGATGGGAGTGTAAGGCTGGGATCATAGGGTGGGGTCACCAGGGAGTGAAAGCATGGGGTTAGGACAGAGGGCACAGCTGTGATCTGCTTCCTTCTTTCCCTTTCCCACAGAAACCCAGCCCATTCCAGGACTGTGTAGGCAGTGGATCACCAGCCCTGGACCTGTGCTGTTACTACCCAAAGATTCCAGCCCCAGCTGGATTGCAGCTGTGGATACTGCTCCTTCCTTGGCCGCATGCCCTGCCTGTGCATTTCCCAGCTGGTCTCCATGGAGACCCTGGGCCTGTGGGGCAGTGACAGCATGGGCTGGGTCACAGCTACAAAGCACTCCTTACATGTCCCTGTCCACAGAACTGGGGCTCTGTCCCAGCCCCAGCCTCCACTGTCACAGTCCCTTTATCCCAAGTACTCTATGGAGACTGGCTGGGAGCCTTTCAGGCAGGGTACATGCCTGGACAGATTGCTGCATCCAGGGCTGGGGCCAGGGCTGGGCCCAGGCTGAGGTTGGGGCTGGGCTGGAAACTTGGGATGGTGACAATATAGGGCTGGGGCCAGGGCTGGGGTAGAGCCACAGTCTACTCATTGCATGCCCTGCCCAAGTAATCCATGCCCATCACTCAGGAATGAAGGCAATGAATCACAATTCTGTCCTGGCTCCAGCCCCACACTGTCACCACCACAAGTTTCCAGGCCCAGCCATGGATGCAGTTCCCTGCTTGTCATGCTCTCTGCCCATGCAGCTCCCAGCCAGTCTCCATAGAGACCCTGGGATTATAGGGCAGTGAGAGTGTAGACCAAGGCAAACCTGCAAGACACTCCCTGCACATCCCTGCCCACAGAACCAGGACTCTGCCCTGGCCCCAGCCCTGGCTCCTGCTATCACAGACTCCCTGTCCTGGGTTCTCCATTGAGACTGGCCAGGAGCCACTCATGCAGGGTGTGTGGTTGGGTGGGGAGCTGCACCCAGGGCCAGGGCCAGGTTCATAGGGCAGTGACAGTTCAGGGCTGGGGCAGAGTCACAATCCACTCCCTGCATGTTCCTGCCCACAGAACCCATGTCCATCATAAGGGCATGTGGGTAGTGGATCATGGCTCTGTCCCAGTCCCATGCTGTGATCACCCCAAGATCCCCAAGTCTCCATGGCTCTGCCCACCCATCTTGCCCCTAGATGCTTCTGTCCACCAGCCTCTGGTCACATCTCAGCCACCTGGCTGTGCGCCCTGCCTGTGCAGTCTCCCCCCACCACCAACTCCCATGGGTTCAATGGGTTGGGGTGCCTGGGCAACAGGGCTGGGTCTGGAAGTGGCAGCCAGAGCCAGGAGTCACTGCCACCAGAGCTGCTGAGAAATGTAGTCCAGTCCTTCTGCTCACTCAGGGCCAGTGAAATGAGCCACATGCATTGCAGCATAGGCTTTCCCCAGGTCCACAGGTTGGGTAAAATTGTTCCATATACTTAGGCGAGGATGTATTTTGTCCACCCCTGTCCTTTTGCCCCTGTTGGCTGCTCACCTCCTCACCAAACTGTGTTTCCATGTAGGACCAGATTAATGCACATGCCTAGGGCCCTGAGCTACAGAGGGCCTGGTCCTTCCCTCCAGGGTGGTGGCATGAGTGGCTCTGTCTGCCTCCCTTCCTTTCCCTTACCCTCCCCTCCACCAGCCTTGCCACTGCAGCAGCTGCTTCCTAGCAGAAGCTCTGAACCTCGCTTCCCACAGGCGGCAGTGTCGGGGTGGGGGAGAAGGGTCTCAACCAATCCAGGGCACACAGGTTTGTTTGCCTAGGGCCCACTAAAGGGTTAATCTGACCCTGATGACAGGTGCAATAGTCTGGGAGTTGACCTTACCTGTGAAGGTTGTAGTGAAAAAGGCATTGAGTACTTCAGCCTTTTCTGAATAATCTGTCACTAGGTTGCCTCCTCCATTTAATAAGGAACCCACACTTTCCCTTATCTTCCTCTTGTTTCTTGTAGAAACCCTTCCTGTCCCTTGCTAGCTGCAACTCCAATTGCACTTTGGACTTCCTAATTTCATCTCTGCATGTCCAAGTAATACTCTTATACTCCTCCCTAGTTGTTTGTCTAAGTTTTCATGTCTTGTAAGCTTCCTTTTTGTGTTTTAGATCACTGAAGAGTTCCCTTCAATGAGCTAAAACCAAGCCAAGATGGTGTTCTGCCATACTTACTAGTCTTCCTGTGAATTGAGATGCTTTATTTCCTGTGCCTTCACAATCTCCCTTCTGCTGTGAACAGAGATGCATGCATACACATGCACACACATAGATGGGTGCACACTCTACTCACTCATTCTGCACATGGACACACAGCGACAAGCACAGTGTTCCTGCCATGAACAGTCCCCTAACTCCACCCTGATGACCCTCACTCATGACCAGAACCCCTTCACCCACAGCCCCCTTCCAGTGCCCCCCACATTTCCAATCCACAGTCCTCTGCCCCCACCCTGATTCCCCTCACTCCTGATCCAAAGCCCCCTGCTGCACTAGCTCTGCTGGAGGGTCCCAGCTGTGCCTGTCCTTCCTGGGCCAGAGCATGGTGGCTCTGATTCATGCAGGCAGTGGCAGAGCATATCCAGCCCCAGCATGGGCTGGAGGGAAGAGGAGGGGAGGCTTGTGGCACCTCTACTCTGGGATAGGGCTGCAGTGCCCTGTGGGAAGCCCGGCCACAGCCCCTGCCACTGTTCTTCCTTCCCCAGGCAATGGCTTCTGGCTGCTCAGCCCCTCCAAGCACAGGCACTGGTGCCTGAGCCTGTGCTGCCACCCAGCCATGGAGGCTGCCCCTTTGCTCCACTGGAGAGCAGGCAACCCTGTCCTCCCTGCCTGCTCTCTTGCAGCTGCAACCCCCTCTTCCCCTGTCATGACCAAACATTCAGGATTTTGCTGAGCTCCAGGGGTAGGAGAATGGGAGGCCATTGGAGGCAGCACGGAGCACCACATGGGTCTGCATTAGGGCTGTGCAAAGCTTTGACTTAATATTCGATTTGACAAATATTTGACATATTCGACCTTGAAAAGTGAAAATCGAGTCGAATCAGCTGGTCGAATAGCTGTTGAATCAAATACTGGAAGTCAAATATTAACCGCACAGGTCGAACATTCAGCAAGGGTCGAATATTCGACTTGCCTATACTCGATTCCCTGTGGGTGAAAGAAAAAGGGGAGGGAGGGGAGGGAGGGGAAGAGGGGGAAGGAGTGCTTTCATGACTGACATGTGTGGCTGGCCAGTGACCTGTCAGCATTCTCTGAGGTTCCTTCCAGTCCCAGTGCTCTGGGGGAGGGCCAGAGAAAATGCATAAAAGGCAGCAGTTTTTCAGCTCCCCTGCTTTCTGCCTTGGGGTCAGTTTCTGAGCTGCTGGTGTTCTCCAGCACTTCTGCATCAGACCACGACGGCTGGAAGCCCTGATCTTCAACAGCTTCCCTGCTTGCAACACTAGCAATAGGGATTTCTGAGAACTTGGTGCTTTTATTTTATAACTATTTTTCATATTAGTTTATGCTTGGATAAGGTTAGTAGTAGCCTAGGATCTATTCTATATATAGGAATTTAATTTTTATATATATATATATATTATACATAATTCATTCTTTCCACCACACCAACACTTCTCAATATAGTATCTATACACACAAACACATTTACATAACATCCAGAAATCTAATCCACAGTGCACAGCACACTTAGAGGTTCTGGTTTACATATGAAGGAACACATTATGAAGCGAGGGTGGAAAGGCAGGTGGCCACACTGGCCAGCCTGCATGAAGGGGATAAAGGGGGGTTGCAAGCAGGAGAGCTGCAGTTTCTTTGCCCACCAAACTCAGATACACCCTCTTTCCTCCCGTTACAAGGGATGAGGCTGCTACAAGCAGTAAAGAGAGGGGAGCAGCAGTGCTACCAGACCCACTGCCTGTGCCTGAGACTGTCTCATGTCCAGACACAGCAGCCACAACCTCTCCCACCTTAACTACCACCAGCACAGCAGCGCACTCCACCCCTTTGTCACTGCCTATGCTGAGCCTTCCAGCACCAGAAGAAGAGCTGGCACTGGATCTGGATCTCAGTGCCCTGGCAAGGGAAGTGCTTGTCACCCCTCAGGTTTTTTTCCTTTCAAGCCATGAGGTCTTTTCCAGAAGGCACTTCAGAAGGTGCCTTTGTACAGGTGAAGGCAAGCAGCTCAGCTGAGTCCACTGTTTCTCTTGCTGTGCCTCTGACTGCTGAAGAGGGGGAGAGTTCAGCAGCATCCACAGATGCACCTGCATGCCAGAGGGAAAGGCCTAGTACTAGCATGGTCTGGGATCATTATGACCTGGCAGGTGATCCCATGTTTGCTATCTGCATGCACTGCTGAGCCAAAATCAGCCAGGGCAAGGGAACAAAGCACATGGCCACTTTGAGGATGCTGAATCATCTCTACAGGTACCACCCCTTCGCCACAGGAAAGGCCCTCACTTGTTCCGCAGCTCCCATCACCCCACAGCAGAGGCAGGGCACCATGGAACATTGGGGCCAAAAAGGGACCAGTTGCAAATGCGAGCAAGGTCACCCAGACCATTGGGAAGATGCTTGCTCTGGATGGCCAGCCCTTCACCTTTTTTGAGTGGCCAGCATTCAGGTGGCTCCTAGCACTGCTGTGGGTCCATCCTACCAGGTGCCTGCATGCATCACCTTCAGCAGGACGGTGGTGCCCTCCCTATACAAAGCATTCAGGAAGGGCTTGAGGGAAGAGCTGCACAAGGCAGGTCCACAGGTGACCATAGACTTCACCTCAGACATCTGGAGCAGCCAGAGTGGAGATCATGCATACCACTCCCTCATAGGGCACTGGTGTGGCCAGTCAGGCCATCGGTGGGCTGTCCTTCATGCCAAGGTGATGGATGAGTTCCACACAGCAGCAGAGATAAGGGGGGCCATGAACTGCATGATGCAAGGGTGGCTGGGCATTGGGCAGGCTGAGCTCACCCACAGCTTCATGGTCACCAACAATTGGGCCAATATGGTCAAGGCAATCCATGATGCCAACTTTGCTGGTATTCGCTGTGTGGCACACAACTTACATCTGATTGTGAGAGATGTCTTTGAGGGGGACAGGGCTGCCGGTGATGGCGCCAGCAACACCAGCAGGCTCATTTCCAGATGCAGGAAGGTGGCAGGCTACTTCCACCAGAGGATCAAGGGGGGCAAGATGCTGCGGGACAAACAAGCAGAGCTAAATATCCTGCAGCACAGAATCATCCAGGATGTGGAGACTCAATGGAACTCCACATACTTGTTGCTTGAGAGACTGGTGGAGCAACAGAAGGCCATCCATGAGCTGGCCTTGCTTGGGGAGATTGGGATCAGCGGCCCCCTGACCAAAGCTGAGTGGGATGCCATCCCCCAGATCTTGCTGGTCCTCAAACCCTTCCTCAAGGCCACTGAGACCCTCAATGCTGCTGATGCCTTCCTCAGCCAGGTGGTCCCCATAGTGAAGAAGCTCCACAGCCAAATGGAGAGCTTCCTGGGGGCCAATGTTGCTGACTGGGACAGGCTGCTTTCACCAGATATGCAGGCACTGGTGAAGTGGCTGAAGGAGGGACTTAGGAAAAGGCTTGAACCCTTGGGGTCCAACACAGTGCATATGCTGGCCGCCATCTGAGACCCAAGGGCGAAGGGCACCATATGTGGCAGTGATACACTGAGTCACTGGAGGGAGGTACTTATTAAGAAAGTGACGGAGGCAGAGGCGGGGGGAAGTGGAACGGGGGGATCCACTGCCTGAACCCAGCCTGCTATCCACGAGCCAGTCTTCCCCTCCACCACAGGCGCTGCCAATATGGGCCAAGGCCATGGCATACATTAGGGGGTCCAGACCCACCAGACCCCAGGATCAGGCAGACAGCACTCACACTGTGGTGTCTGCCTATCTTGCTAAGCCTGTAGAGCTCCTGGACTGCGACCCCTTGGCCTACTGGGCAACCCACAGCCCAATGTGGCCGGATCTGGCCACAGTTGCCCGGGAATACCTGTCCTGTCCACCGACCAGTGTGCCAAGCGAGAGGATGTTCAGCATGGCTGCGGATGTTACAACACCCCACCACACCTGCTTAGATGCTGGTTTGGTGGAGCAGCTGCTAGGGGTCCCCAAGCTCCAGGTGCAGACGGAGTGAATGCTACCCTCTTCACTCCATCTGGATCATGAGTTTTGTCTGTCAGCAGTTTAAGGTGCAGTTTCCCCCAAATCCCTGCACCTATCATGGTGAAAGCTGGCAGACTTTTTGGGCGCCTCATGGGCTAGGAAGCCTGCAGTTTTGAGCTCCCTGTGGCTTTCCACACAAAATTCACAGGAGGTTTTCTCTCAAGAATTTGGGGTGCTGTTTCTCCAAACCCCCTGAATCTATCTTGTTGAAAGTTGGCAGGCTTTGTGGGCTCCTCAGGAGCTACCATTACAGTATGCTTCATCAAGTTCAGACAAGAAATTCCAAAGTTATAGCCTGCTTTGACCATCCCCATTATAGCCTATATATTAGTACTGTTTTATTTTAGCCATGGAAAATGTGGATTTTGAGTTATTTTCTTTGATCCAAAAACTGAAGATTTTTTAACTCAGAGATAACCATGATCTCTAGTTATTTGTCCCTGAAAGAAGTATCCCTAAGCTACATTTTAATCCCCTTTTCATCTCACAGACAATATTTTCTGGCAGACATATTGTAATAACTAGTTCCACAGTTTTTAAAAAAAATCCTTAAAATAAGAATAATAATATATAACCCCTCCCCCCACACTGCTGAATCATAATAAATTATTGGGATATGCCCCTTTGTCTATGAAGTATGATAAGTGATTGTTTCCTATCCACTTTTTCCACATTAATGATTTCATAGACTTCTACCTTATTCACTACACTTGTCAGTTTTCCAAGATGATGAGTCCTAATCATTTTAGTTTCACTTTGTATGGAAGCCATTCAATGTCCCTGCTTATCTTTATTGTCTTTTGCTGAACTTTGTTCATTCTGCTATACTGTTTTGGAGGTAGACTGACCAGAATTGCACACACACAGTGTTTAAAATATGGGTGCACTGTTGATTTATAATATAGCATAATGATGTTTTCTCTTTTTCTCTCAGTTCCTTTTTATAAGGCTTTTTAACATTTCATTTTTTTTGTGAAAATTCATGCATATGAAGTCAAGTCATAATAGCTACGCTAGAGTCCATCATTGTCTGTATGTGAGCACACATACTCACATGAGCACACATACACATGCATGTGCACAGACACACACTGAAGAACTCTGGGAAGAAATAACTGTAACAAGTGTATGTGTTTGTATAGACAAACACACAAATGCACAAATATGTAATACACACACGTTTTTAGTGTTATTTTTTACTGTGCATATTACTTTGCATTATTAGTATTGAACTTCATCAGCCACTTTCTTACCCTTTATCTGAGTTTTGTGAAAAAATCTGTAACTCTTCACCATTAAATTTGGATTTGGCTCCCAGAATAACTTTGGATCATCTTTAGATACATAGGAAACTTGCGGGGGCCGGGGGGCCAGTGGACCGTAGGTAATGTCTTCTCAAATTAACTAAAAAGTTAATCAGAATATTTTTATGTCCTGCATTTCTGGATCTAGGTAGATTCTGACTGGGTCCTAGTTTAGGGACCTAAGCACTTCTGTGGACCTAGGGTTAAAATTATAATGTCCCAGTCAAGCACAACACTTGAGAACATGCTTAAATCTCAGGAAAGGTACTGGGACTTAATCAGACTTAATTACTAATGTGATATGCTCAAAAGTTATCTTGAATATAGATGAACTTAAGAATCAGTACTTACAAGAAAAGGGGCCTAATTTTCTGCAGAAAGATTCTAGTAGATCCAAGAAAACTTTGGATTATTTAAAATGAAACCTCTGATGATTTTCCGGTCTCAGATTTTAGAGAGGTATAGCGTCTACCAGTAGGTGGAGATAGAGATTAGGAATATTTATATGATATAGAAATGCAATTGCTTAATGGCAGAGTATGTTCCATACAGATAGTATATTGCACTCAGACTGGAATATTTATTATGATTGTTATTAATTTTTAGATGATCACAATGTCCTCAGGAACAAAGAAAAGATAGAAAAACAGATAAGAATTTGAGTAATCTCCTTAAAAAAGGACAACCCCTCAATTCAGTTTCATTCTTAACAAATTTACTTTTTGCATATATTCTATCTACAAGAAAATGTCTATGGCCACAAATAGGTGTTGATTTCTACCAGTAAGAATGTTTTGATTCCTGTAGGCCTGAGAACTGGGGCCAGGAGAGTGTCCCTACATCAGCTCCCATCACTGCTTGCTTTGAAATCATCCTCCCTGATGCCCAGGTAGGTGTCACAAGTGGAAAGGATAAGCTGGCTTGAGGAGAGCCATCCAGAGTCTGACTATCCCTACTGCCAGTCTCCAGTTTGGGGAAGAGGCAGAGATAATCGAGGCAAACCCCCGAAGTTATTCCACAAACTGGGCTCCCTGGAAGATCTCTCTCTTTTGAATGCATGTTTCCCCTTGGAGAAACTAACTTCCCTTAGTACTTCTGTCTCCTTCTTTCACCCATCTCAGGCTTCAGGACCCCTGGCCCTTGGTAACCTTTTTTGGGCTCTGGACCTGGCCTTTTTGGCCTCCAGCCACATTTACATTGTCTCTCCTGGTGCAGGCTTGTTGCCCTTTTGGCTTCCTCTTACCTGCCTTGTGCCCAGCCCCTGGCAGGTCTCAAAAGCTCCTAGGTCCCTCAGCACTCCTGTGGTCTTTCAGACACAATGTCTCCCAGTATAAACTAGAACATACAGGCAAGCTACCATTTAAACAAAAACCTCCCTGCTTTGGGTAAACAAAAATGAGAGTAGCTCTCATTCTCTGAGCTCTCACCGCTCTACCTTCAGAGCATTTTGGCACCTGCAACGAGTCCATGTGCAGCTGCTCTCTCCAAAGAGCTGAGTGCCCTAAAAGGGATTCAGCTTATCTACCATGGAGCACTGCCCTGTCTGAATCAGGTTACTCACTAGGCTGAACACATGTTTCCATTTTACTCTAATGGTAGCTTACTCTTCCCCATTGAAACTTAGGTCTGTTGCCTTCATCCCCTTGCCTCAGCTACCTATGTGCCTACACAGCTAAGGAGTCTACTGTGTTTTCCCCATTTTAGTAAAAGGAGACTCTGGCTCCCTCTTGCATACCTCCCACCTTTTCTTTGAGGTCATGGGTGTGACTTCAGACCTCTCCCAGTCCCTAGTCATCATTCCTCTTCTCTGGGCCCTGGCTACCCTTCATTTAAAAGGTCTTTGTAGGCCCCATCCATCTTCCAGTCTTCTTTCAGTACTGGGACAGGAGTTGTTTGTCACCCTATCCTCTCCCTCCCTCCTCAGTCTAGGAGAATGTCCTTCTTCAGGTTGTCCTCTATTTCATATCTTTGTAAAAAAATGTCTGCATTGGGGTTCTGCCTCCCTGGACAATGTTCTATAGAGAAATAGTAGGGTTGCTAGCTTAGGACACCTATACACATGCTCCAGGGTGGAGGGGTGAGCACTTTCATTAGAGTGGCTCTGAGAGCCACTCTAATTAAAGAACCTGCAGTGTCATGTGTCTTCAGCATGCTGCACTTCAAAATGGTGATGGGGGTGCTTGAACTAAAGCTCATTTGATGAGCTTAAGTTCAGTTACCCCTGCCATCATTTTGAAATGTGGAGATGCTGAATACACATGATATGGAAGCTGCTGGTGCATGTTAATTAACATGGTCCAGCAGACCTGATTAATCAAGTCTGCACTGACGTGTGCTAATCAGCTAATTAGGAGATGGAGCAGATGTCCAGCACATGTACAGGTGCCCTTAGAGACAATCTCATTAGTTGTGCATTGTCTGTTTTATGGAGTACAACCAATGTAAAGAACATGATCTATAATGAGGGTAAACTGTTGGCCTAATAAATAGTACCACAGCATGTCTACTGCTCACTTGATTGCTAGGCACACTTTCTTGATAATGGAATAGGCCTTTTCTGGAGGGTGTAAGTTTTGGTTTACATATGCATTAGGATATTTATCCTGTCCCCTTTTGTGGGACAAGATGGCTCCTAGCAATATGTTCAAGGTATCTGTCTATGTGGTAAATGAAGTATGGTGTGTATACCACCAGGGAGTGACATAAAGTCTCCTTCACCCTCTGAAATGTTTTTTTTTTCTCTGATTGTAGAGTCCACTGCACCTTTGTGGTGCCTCTGTCCTATTTCAGTTCTGATAAGGGTGTGGCAATATCAGAAAATTTTGGAATGAATCTGGTACTAGTTAGCCAAAATTAGGAAGGCCTGAACTTGTCTTTTAGTTGAAGGGTGGACAGTCACAGTTAAACCATGAATCACATTTTACTGTGTATTTTAATTTAACCTATTAATATGATGCTCAGAATTTGTGTTTTGTCTAACCTCCTACCCGCAAAATTCAAGGGACAGACTCCATTTTTAACTGTTTTAAAAGGATATGCTTAGTTTTCACTTGGAAACATATATCCCCTGTTTCAATGCAGCTCTTAAGAATACTTTTTCCTACAGCAGTATAAGTGACATAAATTACATTAACTTTAATCCTGAACATAGGTGACACATAGGGGAAGCACAGGGGGAGGGGGGCATCGGCTCCCCCTAGGATGGCACTCAACAGCCAGGAAGTGGGGAGCGCTGGCCTGTGCCCCGCCTGAGAAGTGACAGCGACAATTCCAGTTTTGTCAGCGGTACTTCTGGTACTGCAGCCAGTGCTTCCTGGTTCAAACTCCCAACCCCAAGTTGGTGATAGGTTGCTGGTGCCCCACCAGACTCAGGAGGTATCACTTGCCCATGCTATGAGTGCTCCAATTAAAGCACAGGCCTAAGTCACAATGAGGGAGGCCTGCATCTTTTCAGCATGGAGCCCTAGCACTTGCATGATTGGTTCTGGGGCTAATGGCAGATTTCATGTGTTGTGGTGAAAAAAAATATTTTCTTGCATGTCCCTGTACAGGGTCCCACACAGCTTTGAACTTATGATCTACTGACTCTGTACCCAAGAGGCAAAACCATAAACCAGAAAGCTAGGGAAACTGTATAAGCTTATTATACACCTTACCTACACCTGGAACACATTGGAGTACTGTGTCCAGTTTTGAGCACCGTGCTTCAGGAGGGATGTGGACAACATGGAGAGGGTCCAGAGGAGGGTCACTCACATGATCAGGGGGCAGCAGGCCTTACAAGGAGAGACTAAGGGACCTGAACCTGTTCAGTCTCCACAAGAGAAGGCTGAGGGGGGATCTAGTGGCCATTTACAAACTAGTCAAAGGGGACCAGCAGACATTGGGGGAGTCCCTGTTCCCCTGAGCACTACCAGGAGTGACTAGAAATAATGGTAACAAGCTGTCAGAGGGTAGATTGAGACTAGACATCAGGAGGTGCTACTTCACTGTCAGGGCAGCTAGGATCTAGAACCAACTTCCAAGCAAAGTGGTGCTGGCTCCTACCCTGGCGTCTTTAAGAGAAGGCTAGATGAACACCCTGCCGGGGTCATTTGATCCCAGTACTCTTTCCTGCCATGGCAGGGGGTTGGACTTGATGATCTGTTCATGTCCCTTCCAACCCTACCAACTATGAAACTATAAAACTTTCATATACAGATGTTTGCCTAACACCATGCCACACTAAATAAATAAATAAATGTAAATCAAACCCTTAACAGATGGGCTTGTACCCTGCAAGAGGCCAGAAGGCATAAACATCCCTCCTTTTCCATACCTGCATAATGCACAAACACAGAGATGCAACAAAAGCCTCGAGGGCTGCTGGATTCTTTGTGCTCAGGCATCAACAGTCTCAGCTGCCCCAAAATTAACCCCCCCCATTTTAGCCCCCCCAAGTTCCCCTCCCTCACAGACACTTGGAGTGCTCTGATTGAAGCACGGGCGAAATCTGGGCCTCAGTGTGGCATGCCAAACCCAAAAGTGTTGTTGTTTCTGCTGCTACCTTTTCTCAGGAGAGAGGGAGATTCTCTGCTGCACCACCTGGCACCACACCTGCACTGGATCACTTCCTAGTTGACTGACTCTCCTACAGCCACCTCACTGCATCTGATCCTGATTTGCCTTCCTACTTACTGTTCTGCTGCTGAGTGACCAGCTGGAGGCCTGAGGGGCTTCTGGACATATCTTCCATAAACAAGCCCCTCCACTGTTCCAGCCATTTTACACCTACCTCAGCAGATTTCCCTGTGTGGTTTTTTTTTGCCCTTGTGTGGTAAGTCCTGTGGTCCACTCCCCCTGACCTGGTGTTTGTTGTATGGCTGAGTAAGCCAGCTCAAGTTTCCCCAGCCCGTGTGTGTGTGTGTGTGTGTGTGTGTGTGTTTTTCCCCCTCCCCCCACAATGTTCTCAAAGCATAGGCCTCCCAGTCTTTCTCCTGTAGTGCTGTGGCTCAGTGAGCCTCAGCCTCCTTCCTCTCCATCCCCCTTCTTCCCCACAACCCCAACCTGCCCCTACTAGATTCACCAGCCTCAAAGGATATTTTGTTTTTCTTTATTGTCTTCCCTGCCCTCATGTGAAATAATGGCAGGGCACAAACTTCAGGGGTAGGACAGATGCCCTCACAACGCTTTCTGCAGCCCCCACTATGGGGATGGATCTCAGCCAAACCCCCAAGGGGATGCATGCTCCTGAAGCCTACTCCCCAGAGGCAGAGTCCAACCAACCTCTTCCAGGAGTGGAGAAGCCTGCAACCTCTATTACAGAAGCAGTGGGACTCTGGTAGGGAGCCAACATGGCCAGTGAGTCACCCCTGGCCAGCCTTCCCCCACCCCATGGGTTCCCAAGTCCCCTCTCCCATCATTGGGAACCAAGGTCAGGGGCAGCAGGCAGAGCTTCTCTTCAGCCTCCTCAACAGCTGGGGGTAGGAAGGGAAAGAGCCCTGCCCTGAAGCCTAGACCACAAGCACCTGAAGGGACCAGGTGCATTACACCAGCCAGCACACCCACTCAGCCTGTCCTTGTCCCTAACTCAGGCCCCACCAACATGGCCACCCCGGGCAGGGGGAACCTCAAGTATGCACAGGAAGCTGTGGGGAGACCTTAAGCCAGGGGCCTGGACCCTTCACTGCTGGCTCTTCCAACTCAGGCAGTGGGGCCCCCTTTCCAGCACTCACCCACAGGCACAGGGTGAAGTGCCAACTGCTCAAGCAGGAGAACCTGCACTTTGAGACCTGGGTGCAGGCCCTGGCTCAGGTAGTGGGGACCCCCAAGAATGTGGTGGCCTCCCTCTTGCCATGAAAGGAAGTCTTTTTCCTTGACTTGAAGGCTGCTGCACAAAAGGTGGTGGAGAAGGGGCTCATGGTGGAGGGTGAGTATGTCTCACTCGAGCCTCTAGAAGAGCTGGGGTCCAGGGTTGTCCTCAGCTCCATCCCTCCCTATAGCCCCAATTGGGTCCTGCTCCCCAGCTCCAAACTCTGGGAAGAGTTATCTCACTGGTGGTGGGCCTCTCAGGACCCTGGCCTCCACCACGTGTGCTCTTTCCGTCACCAGGTCATGATCCAGCTGGCAGTGGGAGCACAGTTGGAGGCTGAAGGGTGCCTGGTAATTCTTTATCAGGGAGCCCTAGTGAGGATTTTCTATACATTGGGGGACCAGTGGTGCTTCCGATGCTGTGCCCTGGGGTATTCACATCATGAGTGCCCCATGAGCCAGGCAGGGAGGGCATCTGTAGGTCCCACTGGAAAAAGGAGTGCCCCTACCACCTGTGCCCAATCCCTCTCAGTCTCCCCTGGCACCTCAGGCACAACTACAAGCCCACCTGTGAGCTCAAGGGACACCGCTCCCCAACCAAGTCTAGTGGAGTCCCAGGGAGGGCAGCAACAACCAGGGGAAAGGAGGGAACAGGGTCCCCCTGCCCCTAGTCATACCCCCATTTTGGTCCCCCCCAGCCCTCACCTTCTCTTGCTGCAGCCTGTCCACCTGAGGACTACCCCATGGCTGAGTGGGTGCAGGTCCCCTCTTGGCGTAAAGGCAAGAGGAAGGTCCAGGCATAGCTGGAGCCCTCTGACATGGAAGACTCCTCTCCCCCTCCCAAAACCACTGCACAGCAAGTGGGGAAGGAGCAGCCCAGGCTCCAGGGGCCTCCCCAGCTGTGCCTGACACCCCACCCCTGGGAAAGATCAAACAGTGATCCCCATGGAGGTTTTGGGGCTACTGGATAGTCCCAAACAGAAGCCCATGGGGGAAGCCCTTCATTCTTCTGACCAAGGCCTACCCCCTGAAACCACAGGTGCCAAGGCTGAGGCCTACCCAAAGGAAGGCCTGGCAGAAGAGCCTCCTCCCTCTGATCTAGGGGATACAGAGGCCCTGGAGCTCACCCTGGTGAGCTTTAAGGGAGGAGGTCTCCTTTCCCAGGTCCCCAAGGCAGATGCCAGAGCCACCCAGGTACCTGGTGGGTCTCTTCCCTCCCCCTCCCAGGAAAACCTCGCCTGCAGCCTCCCCCATAGTCTTGCACCAGAGAGGGTCAGGCCCTGCAGCAACTATTGTACAGTGTCGGCAGCCATGCAGTATAGGGCCACCTGGGCGTGCTTTCCTCCACTACTTCTGGGGGCTCTGATATGTCTGGCAGTTCCTCAGCCTGCTGGCCTTCTCCCTGCAGGACCTGCAAGGACTGCCAGATTTCTAACAGGGCCTCCTCTGGGCCTTGAGGCTGGTCTCTGCCTCCAGGTCCCCTGCAACCACTACAGGGTGCCAACCTCTGGAACCCCTAGCTGGAGGTGCTGATGACAGAGGCACCCTGCTTGTGACAGAGGTTGATCCTGGCTGGTGTCACCTGTATTGGAGACCTCCTGGACTACAATAGGCAGGAGTTGGTGGACCCCTATGCACTGGCCCAGTGCATGGGTCTACGCATCAGACATACAATCTTCCAGGAGGTGAAATCTGCCCTACCTCCCAATGCCCTTGCCTTTGTTGACTAGGTCCTGGGCAATGGCAGTCCTTGTCCCCTGCCCCATGTCCTCCAGCCCACCAGAATTTGTCATGGGGCTGGTGCCTTGTCCGGATTTATGGTTTCATAGTTTCATAGTAGCTAGAGTCGGAAGGGACCTAGGTAGATCATCTAGTCCGACCCCCTGCCTTGGCAGGAAAGAGCACCGGG
>NW_017728906.1:118150668-118161163 GCF_001723895.1 Crocodylus porosus | reverse complement strand
CCCCCCACAGCCTCAGAGACATTCCCCCTGCCACTCCCCAACCCCTCCCCCCACATCCCTCTGCCACCCCTCACCCACCCACACCCATGATCCTCCCCACTTACCTTGGACAGCGCTGGGGCTGGAGGCAGCAGGAGAACAAAAGAGATGCTCTGGTTGACACCAGAGCATCTCTTTTGGAGGACTGACTCCCTGGCATGGTCTGGAACCATGCCTTGCTCCACTCTTCTGTGGAGTGGTGTTTTTAGACCCCTAGATATCCAAGGGTCTCATTTTCTCCCTGCTGCAACCTTTTTTTATTCCAACATGTGCCTCTTGCCCCGTTTGAGATGGGGCAAAAGGCATGTGTGTGTTCATCTGGACGTGCCCTCTGTGTCTTAGCTTACTCATACTTTTCTATAGGTAATAGAGGGGGAGAGGAAAAGTCAGAAATAGTTGTGGAAGAGAATGAATGCATTTCAAAAAAAAAAGAGAAAAACTGGGGGGTTTGCTACATTAGTAATAAATATTAACGGGAATAGTTTGAGGAAAATATCAAAAAACTTAACTTTTCACTTACTCTGGAAATCGTAAAGTTGTGGCCAATCTTATGAGACTGGATTCCAGCTACTGAGAATATTCTTGTCTAGTGTCACTCTTTGTTGGTGATCTCCTACTGTTCCTGCAGGTCATGTAATGAAGTCAACTCAGGGTTTTAAAAGCTTATGCTATACATCTCTGATTTATTTAGCCTATAAGGTGGAAATCTACCTTGTCCTCTACCAGAATTTAAACTAAGTACCTTCTCCTGCTGGTCATGGTCATAGACAAAGGCAAGATACAATAGAACATAATTCATATATTTTATATTCCTCTACTCAATAATTGAGGCTGAATAGTCTTGGAGGCTTTTTTCTAAACAAAGAGAAGCCCATCATAGGGCTTTAGAAACACTCTCTTTCCAGTAATAAACTTACTATATATGAGATATATAGATATGTATATAGATGTGGAAATACATAATCTATAATGACCAATTTTATCAAGGGAATTGACATTTTCTCATTAATTAATGGCCCAATTATAGTCCTAAGATATGTACAAGGAAAAGACCCTCTACATACAGGAAGAGGATTCATTTTTGACATCTCCATACCATATGAAAAGGATTCCAAATTTCTGAAGAGATATAGGAAGGAAGTAGGGAGGGCAGGGGAATTAGCTGACTGGCCCTAATTGGGGGAGATATAGTCAATATATTTAAGTCCACAGGTGATCCTGTTGTGCAAACACAAAGTATCTTCATGAATGGTTGGTCCTGTTTGGATGTATTTAAAGACAAACAAAGAATGTGTGTGTAAAGGAAGGAAATTTCCATCAAGAGAATATCACAAATTCTTTCTCTTCCCTTTTGCCAACTTTTATCAGGAGTAGGTGATCAGGCACCGAGCTTTCTGGTTAAGCAGTTCCTTTCTTTACCCAGGGAACAAACCTTATCTTATTGTCATTTCTTCTTAGATAATCATCATGTAGGTTTCCCCTTTCTGTTTTTTAAGTCTACTTGCATAATGAAGTGGCACTTCTAGTCAGTAATGAATGAGGAGGAGAGCATAGCAAGATAAATCATTATCGGAAAATAGAATGTGAGTCTGGAGAGGAGGGACTGATGCTTAAAAATATATATCTTGTCTTCAGCTTCTTTTCATTATCCCCAGTATATAATAGCCTAGTTTTCTGGCAGTTATTTAAATACAAACTATTTTGGCCACAGGAAGAAAAATCATGAATTGTTCCACTTCTGTGTGTTAGCAAGAATTAATTTTCCCAGAACATTAGGGATTTTGGATATAATAATGACAGAAAATATAGAAAATATAGGATTGTTCCCCCTTTCTTTGTCTCTCCTTCTTGCTGCTCAAAAGGTTAATCAATCTCCTTCCACAAGCATATACACTGGGACTTTGAAGCAGTTTTATAGACATAAACAATTATTTGCATTCACTCTTCTTCCTGTATTCCACAAGGAACTGAAGTCATTGATTACAGTGGAACATTTAAAACTTTGTAGCCTTACTTATGAAGGTGAGTATCAAAAAATAAATGTCAATATGTTTTGCAATTTTCTATCCCCCTTTGTTGTTTTATTGTAGCATCAATCACCACCTAACTTGTACCTCAGTTTTCCTGAGCCAAGTGAAAAATGTGGTCTTGATCAGAGGTCTCTGCCACCAACATGGGATGTGTGTGAAATAGATTGAGAGATCTTTCATGATCCTTAATGGCTTTCCTTTTTTACTTGTCTCATATATGACTCTTGGAAGAGTAAAGAGTCTCCTTCCTTAGAAAGCAGAAGATCAGGAAAAATATAAATTGAAAGAGAACTTTGAAAAAATAAAGCTAAATCAATTGTACACTAAATCAATTATAGAGTCTTTAACAACCCTCATGGCCTTTTTTCAAGGCAACTTGCTTCAGATGCACTAGTATTGCCCATTAGTTCCTTTAAAGACTAATATGAACTAACCCTGAGTCATCATCAGGGAACCTGGTTTTCTCTGATATCCCAATTTTCAGATGAAAAAAGTAACTCAAAATCCACATTTTACCGTAATTAAAATGAATCACCACTATATCCATCTATTAGTGGTGCTTCATTTTAATCACAGAAAAATGTGGATTTTGGGTTACCTTTTCATCTGAAAATTGGGCATTTTTTTTTTAATCAGAGAAAACCACGATCTCAGCTCATTATGAGGTAGGGCACTGGTGTTTTATTCAGACATCAGAATTACTGCCTAATATATAACTGCAGAAGTATGCAAGTTCTCAGTCAAAAGTGTTACTTGTTTTTGACCTTGCATAGAATTTATGGCAATTGGAAATTACTTCAACAGTCCTTATAGTATCAGGACCATTGAATTTATTGTAAAGTGATAGTAAGGGATCCTGGTTTTTCTCTGATTAAAAAAAAAAATCCCCAAGGTTTAGTTAAAAAAATCTAACCCCAAATCTGCATTTTTTCTGTGATTTCAATGAAACACCATTTAGATTTTTATATATATATTATTTTAAATATATAAATGGCGTTTCATTTGAATCAGAGAAAAATGTGGATTTGGGGATTACTTTTTTTTAACTGAAAATTGTGGAATTTTTTTTAATCAGAGAAAACCAGGATCCCTGGTGATAATTGCTAAGTACATTAAAGAAGGTTGAGGCAAAAGAGCTCTAACTTTTGAGTTGCTCTAAGTACCCAAGTTTATGTCATGAACAAGCAGAAGATGTTAGTTCTTGTGGTAGTGGTGGGGGAGCTCAGAGCCTGAATGCATTGCCTAAGTTCAAAAGGTAGTCATGGCTCCTGCATGACTGCCAGTGTGCTCCATGGGTTCTGCAGGCTGCTGGAGACTCCTGAATGGTGCTGAATGGCCTAGCCACCCATGCTTGGCTGGCGGGGACATCACAGCCTCCCACTTGGACCTGATGCTCATCATGGCATGCTCCCTCATGGCCACAAGCCACCAGTCAGTCATTTCATGCATACCTATCCACCACATCCTGCACTGACTGTGTGTGTGTGCGCAAGTGTATGTGTGCACATCCCGGATGCCTGTATTTTCCCCCAACAGTGCTGGTGGCCCTGGCCCCACATAAAAGTAAGCTGTCTGGAGCTACCAGCTAAAACTGGGTAATATTACCTGCTCCAGAAATTGGAGGGGAGCCCAGGGGCTTCGTATATCTGCAGAGACTGTGCTGTTCTCCCGCAGCAGGATCCAGACTCAGAGTGGTCTGGCCTGGTGGACTGGTGGGCCATGTCCCTGCCTCTCTCTCCCATTCTGAGCACTCCTATGCCCTTCTGGGGTTGGCCTGGAACCTCTTTGGATCCTATGCCTAAGTCATAAACCTCCAGCAGCCAAGTAGTAAGTTGGTCCTGGAAGGCAGGCTGAGTCAATGCCAGTTGTGGCAGCAGGTCTTGGGCAGCCTGGTCCTGGTACCTGCCTGGTACCTTTCCCCACCGCTGCTCTCCAGAGTGGGCCTCACCACCAGCCACCTTCCTGGTTCCTTGGACCACAAGTCAGGGTCTCCTGCATACCAGAAATACTGGTCTGGGGCTCTCCTGCACCACAGCATCCCCCATTTAAGGCATTGTGGAGTGTTCCCTTGAAGACCCCAAGGGTCTCTATTTAACAACAAAGGGGCCAGATAATTGTTATTATCCTCAAAACCTCAGGGGAACGTTGTGAAATATTATCTATATAGGTAGGTGGATTTAAGGGTTCAGTTGGTCAGATATTGACTTACAACCCAGCCCCATCTGACACCATCAGAGTGCACAGAGACACAAAGAGTTGGATTAAGAAACTGTATGAATAAACAACATTAACCACTATGAATGTAAAAAAACAAACAGAAAACATCTCCAGGGATGCATTATAAACAAGAGAACAGATTACAAACACTATGGACACTGAGGTATATTGAGGATTTCTATTTCTTTCCCTTCAGGGGTACTCAGAACCTCAGTCTCAGGGCAGATAATACATTACCAAATTCAAATGAATGTTGACACTAGCTTCAGGGAAACCTCCAACAGCTCACTTGAATATCTAGATAAGATAAGGCAGAGATAGCAAGGCAGGAAAAGCCCTGAACAAAGAAACTTACACACCTTACACAACTTTTTGAACTCCCATACATAGTAATCAAGTCTTCTCTAACCATTCACAGGCCAATTAAGCAAGACTCACAGAAAGCTGGACACGTTTTCCTGCCAAAGCAGGTTACTTGGCATGCATAATATGTGTATTTAGGTCATGACCTCAGACAGGGAAAACAGTCAATTTTTCCAGAGCCTTCATTCCTTCTATTCATGTGAGCATGCTCATGGTGTAATCAAGGCTGAGAACCAGGGGTGTGTACACCCCCATGGCTGCCATCCAGGGTCCAACTTCAGGGGACTCTTGACCATGTTGTTGCAGTGAAGACTCCCTAGAGTGGAGCTTCCCATGGCACTCCTGCCTAGGAGGGCAATGGTCCTCCCACAGGAGGTAGTGTTGACATCTCTCAGGAATGTTATAGCAGGATCCCAAGCAGTCTTTTACCCTGTGCATAAACTCCTTATCCTGGCATTGCAAATCTTTCAGCTCCATAGCAGTGAGGGTCTCCTCCCTAGGACACCAGATAGTCATTCATAGAATTAATTCGTGAACCTTTTGCAATGTGTTCCTGGGCTTGGATGGCTCATTTCAGTGGCATGACAGCATGAGTGAAGGCAGTCACCAACTTGTCTATTCCAACTCATTTAGTCTTTGTTTTGGTGTCTTTGGGTGACCATCCTGGATCCGATATCTCAGCCTTCACAACTACACCTCTCGCACACAAGTGAAGAGTCTGCAGAAAAGGGAGACACCAAGGGACCAATAGTGAGCTCTTTGTTTGCACCCTTTCCCTGACTGGGGCTGGAAGCTATACAGCACTAACCACCAGGGATCCTGGTTTTCTCAAAAAAACCCAAACATTCTCCCCCCCCAAAAAAAACCTCCCCAATTTTCATATTAAAAAAAAGTAACCCTATCTATCTATCTATCTATCTAATAATGGTATTTCATTTTTGATTATGAAAAAATGTGGATTTGGGGTTACTTTTTAAAATTGAAAACTGGGGAGTTGTTTTTTGTGTTTGTTTTTTAATTAGAGAAAACCAGGATCCTTGATGACCGCACCATGAAATACCTGTGTTCTGCCTCCCAAATGGAAAAATCTGAATGCCTGGGTTCCCTCTCCTTGCTCTGGGAGCTGGGAGGGCTGGAAAATGAGGTGTCTGAGCCTGGATGGATGAGCCATCTCTGGTCCTTTGGGAGGAGAGGGAGTAGGTGTGTTTTTGCTGGGGAGAATTCCCATTTCCCATGTGTCTTACTTGCAGTAGTGCTCATAAGTAGGTGCTCTACCAAATGGTACCCAGAGAAGTGTCAGTGAAAACCCAGGGTTGTGACTGTTGGTTACACCTTGGCTGTGGAGCTCAAAAAAAGATTTTAGTGTCTTTTTGGGTTTGTTTGGGTGCTGTTTTTTCTAAAATATTTCCACATCAATATGCTGGCCTCTCTTGGGAAAGCAATGTGACCGTGACGGATGGGTCAGCCAATTGTTAATTAACCAGATTTATGATCCCACTCAATGTAAGCCTTCTGCCAGTCACTGGTCAGCAGCAATAAGGGCCAGGTGCAATTTTTGGGGAGTAAATATATTTAACTTTGGCTTGAGCACCAATCCATACCTTGTAGGAAACACTACATAAATGACTAGAGTGTCCCACGTAAACAAAACCCCCTCCTTGCAAGCAGTGTAAACACAGAGAACAAATTTATTACTGAAAACAAAGGCAAAGACAACAAAGGAAACACTAAATACAATTTAAAACACTACCAACTACAAGGCATAGTTCAAAGATTGCATCCTCTAGGGGTAGTTTCACCAATGCCCACGCAGCCTGGGACTTGGGGTTTGCACCTTTATACCGGCCGTTCAGCAATGGGTTAGAGAAAGGAGCTTCACTGGAGAGCCCTTTGAGCTGCTCCTTGGGTTCACTGGGCCATAGGAAAATGCAAGAGGGCATAGGTCCTTCTATATTGCAAGGGGCCCCTTGTTTCTTCCTGTGATGCTGTAGGGTGATCCTCATTTCCATATGATGGCCTTGAGGGGTTGACTGTGGTGCCAGGCAGCATTCTGAACCCCCTACAGTCCTACTCCCAATCCCTACTCTTCTGGGCAGAAACTTTAAAAAGAAAACATTGAAGGAGAGTTCAGGCCCAGTGAGGTATGCCTGACCTGGGGAGCAAAAACTCAGCCAGGCCTACACTACACTGAGGTCTGAACATATAGCTAGGGTTCAGTTGCACAACAAGGGTGAAACTCCATAGCTGTAGAAACAGCAGGGGAAAAAAAGGCCCAGGCCCAAGGCTGCAGCCTAGACATCTGGTCTCCGCTATATTCCAGGCTGAGATGATACAATTACAAATCAGAGGGAGCCAGCTCCTGTAGCCAGTAATTGTCAGGACCTATTCCTGGGCAGTTTGCTCCAGTGATTAACACTCCCATGATGTTAACTCACTTAAGGGGGAAAAAAAGAAAACAAAGGGAGAAAATAGTAGTCACACACTCTAAAACAGACTTTCTGTCCCTCTACCTGAGCCTTTCCCTTCAATAGTGTTTGTTTGCCTCTTCAGTGAAGAGACCCCCCCATGGGGAGCAGGTTTTTCTGGCTTCCAACGTGGCCATGCAGCTCTCAGCAGACAGATGAATAAAAGCCCCAGAACATTAGTGAGTTGTTCTTATATACTTGATGTGACATCACCCAAGCCTTGTCCAATCAGGGAGGGCCATATTTTAATTTTTCTCCCCACCAGTCTGCCCAAATAATCCTCATTGGCCAGAGGATTTTACATGTTTTCTCTAGATACAGGACCCAGCTTGCCATGTGCTAAGCACATGGTCAGAATAGCAGGGGCCATCTTGCCCATATGAAAACACACACACACAAAACACAGTATACAATTCAGTGTGTGTGGGTGGGTGTAACTCATATTATTACCATGACTTACTGCCATGACAAAAGGTGTCCATCTTTAAAAAAAAAATTAAAAAGATGATTATTGTATTATAAAGATCTCTATGTAGCAGAAACTTTGTAAAAGCCTTACTCAGAGCAGCATCGGGTCTTCCTTTCATCTCTGACTGTATAGATTTCTTTATTGGTCCATTACACATTCATGTTTGACTGACTATCAGTGCTTCTTTTAGCATTTCTGTATGCCATAACAACTTCATGAGCATCAATAAAATGCAACCTCGATGTACAAATGACCTATAAAATGATTTAACTAATAACCTTGTCTTTATCATTTCACTAACCCTAAGTATAGAACATCAGGGAAATGTCAGGTTCACAATTCAGGCACCATGAGCCTTTTTTTTCTATGTAACTTGAAATATAGGACTTGTTTCTAATAGAGGAGCAATTGGATTTTTAAAACTCATGATGGAAATGCATGCACCCCATTCTAGAGAGATCTGTTTTCAACAAAGCATTCTGTCCCAATTCCAGGTCCATCTGTATATGGGTAAGTAGTGTTCCTACTTATCCATAAGTGGCTCCTAGGACATTTATGCAGGTTTTAGATCCTGCTTCCTCATGGGAAAACACGTAACTCTGTGCAACACCCAAAATAAAGAGGAGGACAGTTGGCTGTCATAGGTTGCCCAACAGTCTAGTGCCTGGGTGTTCAACCTTCAGCCCATGGGCCAAATGCAGTACATCTCATCTGGCTCATGGGGATCCCCACATGTCCAGAAATTTGGCAGAAGAGGAGCAGTGGCCATCATCCCCCCCACCAAATTCCCAAGCCCTGCACACACACCCTTCACCTACTAAACCAATCTATGCCCCTCTCCCCCAGCTTCTAGATTGGAAACAGGCCACACACACTTCCCCCCCTGTGGGGCCAGGTTGCGGTTGGGCTATACTCCCTTACCCCTGCAGGGCCAAATCAAGCTCCTTTTCTCTGTGGGGTCATGCTGGGGACTGCCTACCCCCATACATGGCTGGGTAGTGTCAGCTGCACCTGCCCTGGGGGCTGGATTGGGACCACCGTCTAGATCTGGCCTGTGGATGGACTGGGAACTGCCCATTTGGCCCTCTGGGCAAAAAAGGTTGGGCACCACTGGCCTAGTAGTTAGGTCATTTGTCTAGGAATGGAGACCTAATTTCTACACCTCCCTCATTTTACATTAATACTTCAAAGGCTAGCACAATACCTTAGGACAGTCCTAATGTTGACAAAGCTATATGAATTTTGAGGAAGATAATTGAAATGTGTACAATACATGTTTTACACATAACTAAAATATCTACTGCTTTAGGTTTTGAAGGAAAGTAACATTAGTGGAAAATTGGCAATGTCTTCTGTTTCACAAAGAACTTTCATTATTTTACCAAGAGCCCAATTTACAATTGAAAGGGGGGAAAATAAAGCATTGGGTAAACATAGTTTCTGGCAGAACACAAACTTGAATCTAACATTCCAATAACTGAGCAGGTTACACATAACACTTATTTAAACACATGACCTAACTTATTCAACTTGTTTCAGGAGGACGTTGATTGTTGAGGACCCAAAATGGAGGGAATGACATATCTCAAGACAATATGGGCACTTCCAGATGAGCCCACACTTGCCTCTTGCCACATCTCAAAGCAGTTTGAGACATGGCAAGAGGGAGGGTGGGAACAAAACAATGTTCCCCATATTCAGGTATCAAAAATAAATAAATAAATCAGCCCCCTGAGGCAACTGGAGGCTTCGGTCTTCCAAAGACATGCTCTGGTAGCTGGCCAAAGCATCTCTATGGCTGCCTCTTGCCCTGGTGCTGAAGCCCACTGCCTCCACAAGTGAGGCAGCCTGGAGGGGTGTATGCTGCAGCCTCATGGGACCAGGCTCCATCCCAAGTAAGTAAGAGACTGGGGGTAGGGGGGGGCTGCAGCAGAGGGGCTGTGTGGGTACAGGGGACTGTAGGTGTGAGAGTGGGCTTCTTGGGAGGAGTAGGTCCCCTTCCTGCTCCCCACATGGCCCACAGTTGTTACCTGGGGCCCTGAACCTCTCATGGGGACCACCTGTTGTGCCAAGCCAGGTCCTGCATGCATGGAACTAACCCGGCCTCATGGTGTGCACGGCCTTTGTAAGCAGGACACAGCTCAGCATGACACATGATCTCTGCAAGTGGTGCAGGGCCCTGGGTGACATCCCAAGTGGCCTGAAGCTGCTTGAAGGTGCACGGTGCCATGCCAGGTCAAGCTGGGCCTGCATGATGTGCATAGGTGGTACTGAATGCCAGGAAGCCAGGGCCAAGCCATGCTGCTCCATGGCATGGGAGGGCTGTGCCAGGAGAGTCCCAACACCTGGATGGGCTGCTACTGCCACAGAGGGAGGACTGTGGGCCATGTGGGAGGAGCATGAGGGCCTTGTGGGGGGGCATGTGTGCCATGCAGGGGTGGTTGTGCCCTGTGGGTGGGCAGGGGACCCACCCTTCCTGAGCAGCCCCCCTACACAGTTCCCCCACACCCACAGTCCCCCCACAATCCCCCCACACGTAACCACATACCCCACATCCTCCCACATTAACCCCTACACACACCCAACCACATCGTCCCAAACTCCTTCCCACCCACTTCCTGCAACCCCCCCATCCACACCCATCATGCCCAGCTGCAGACAGGATGAGACCTGCTAACAGAAGCTGTGGCTGCAGTGGAAGCTGTCCCCACCTTCAAGCTAGTGAAGCTGTCAGGGGGAGCTCTAATTTTTCTATGATCAGAAAACCAAAAGCAAATATCAAAACATCGATATTTAGAATTTATTTTATTGTCAGGATAGAGACACAGTAGGCTTCAAAATTGCTTTAAAATTGTCAATATATCAATGAAACATTGCCCAACTGATCTCTCTCTCTCTGTCTTTACACACAC
>NW_017728906.1:118148100-118150568 GCF_001723895.1 Crocodylus porosus | reverse complement strand
ACACACACACACACACACACACACACACACACACACACACACACACACAGAGTGGTCTTTTGTTTTAATTGTGAAAGAACATGGATTTTGGGGTATTTTAAAGAGTTAATTTGTAATTTTTTTATCAGGGATTTTGCAGTTTTTAAATAGGGAACACAAGAAATCCTGCTAGTGAGGCAAGTGGCAGGACCCAGGCAGAGGATCCTGTTTGGCACTGGCACCCAGGACCCAGCTGGAGGTGGGTAACCTCCTGGCCACTTGCAGCCAGGACATGATTTGACAATTTGAAGCAGGCCACCACACTAAGAACAGCTTCCAGGTGAGAGCTGTCCAAATGGCAGTGTGGCAGCACACATGCAGTAGTGCCGCACAAAGGCCAACTGTGCAGTCATAGCCCACAGGCAGCTGTCCCAGAGGTGCAGATTCCTCTGCTGCACCTGTGCATTCCCCATCTGGGTTTGGTAGGTGTGCAGCCTTGGTGCCACATACGGTCACAGGTAGAGGTGGCAGCAGGTCATAGCCAGGCAGCAGCCCCCACAGCCAGACTCCTGCAGTGAGTGGAGGGTGCAGGGAACTCTCAGGGCTGTTTCAGCAGGCCAGCTGCCACAAGGGGTTAGTATTCCCAGATACCAACTGGCTGGGCTCCAGAAGCTTGCCAGGACAGCTTTTTTATACTGCTGGGGCCAGTGCAAATAGTGGCCCCACACTCTAGCTCCCTCGGGCTGAAGATCTGGGAGGAGCTGAGCAGGGTTATTTTCCCTCAAGTGGCACAACTTGCCCCACACCGAAGTGCATGTCTAGGCACATGCACTGAGGCAAAAATGCCCAGCTCAAATTTGTGCCACTCCTATTTCAACTGCTGGAAGCACATGTTCCTCTATGTGTGGACCTGCCCTATGATCCTAAGTCAGTTATTTAGGCACCTAAGCCTCTTCTCTTTTCTAATGAATTTATTACTGGCTAGCTCAGATGCCTGCCTGCTTAGTGTGTTATGTTCTGTAGACCTTTTGTTTAGATGCCTAAGATTATGTTTCCACAGCACAATGAAGTTCTATGCTGAGATGCCCAAACCAGCTGCTAATAAGTTAGCACACATACTAGGGTCTACATGTCTCAAGACCTACAGAAACAAGATATTTCTGGTATATATATGCATTTTATGAATCTCATAGGCACCTATTTTAGGGTTAAGAGTCCAGTAAGTGACTCCGGGCATGTCTACATGTGCATATTAATGTTACACAATAAACTTCGGAGCTTATCATTTTGGAATTTATTGCTCTGGGGAACCAATGTTTGCATGTGAACCCAGGACCACTTTGAGCTAGGTTGGAGTAACCCCAGTTGGCAAGGGACTAAGGTAGCCTGCCAGTCAGGCCTGCCCTGACCCAGTTCAATCTGCTGTGGAGGAGCTGGCTGGGGCACATGGGTTTTCAGTGTGGGGCTAGCTGGAAGGCAGCCCCCATTCTAAAGCACCCTCCTGGTCCAGTCAGCTGGGTCAGTGTCTACACATGTGCTGCTGTTCACAAAAAAATTCTGCAGCAGGGTAGTACTTGTATTTACAAGTACTATTCTGCTACAGAGTATATTAGTTTCCTTTAGCCTAATAGGGTTGCACAAGTAAACACCAAGATGTTTTAATGCAGAGTTAATTTGGCAACACCACAGTAAATGTTTTGTGTAGACATGACCCCTCTACCTAAAAGAATAGGTATTGCTATGCTGATGATAATAACTCCTATGCTCCTGTAGAAATGTGGCTCTTATCTTTCAAACTTGTTTGTTAGCTATATTTTATATTTTCTATTTTAATATAGAAAGCACAAACAATACATTAAATTGCTAAGAATAATATTGTAAGGCAGATAGGGTCAAATTTTAAAATATATTGGCTCATTTAATGAAGCTAAGGGGAAGCTACACGTGTTTATTTGTTTTGCTTTTTTATTTTAATAAGAATAAGGTCGGCTGTTTTATTCACCTTTAAAACCTCTTTGTGTATCAAAGAATTATTATTACCTTCATTGCTCATGGCTAATAAATGAAAGTTTCTGTAGATACATTGTTTGATGCATTTATGGCACCCAACATTGCAAACTGTTATGCACAAATGATCAGTTTTTACTATGCACAGGATAGTTTATAAAGAGGTATTAATATGGGACTATATAAAATGCAAGTTGAAATTAGATGTGATTGCAAATAGGCAAGGCACCTGGGAACTTGAAATTGATAGGTATTTTCTTTCCCTGCAGGGTGGTACGACAGAGGAGAGGGCAGCCCGGGATGAGCTCTCCACTGCTGAGTGGCAGACGGTCTCCCGCGCCAGGGCTATTAACCATGTTGTGGCACCAGTTCCTCCTGTCCATCTGGAGAACAGATATGAGGCCCTGGCAGCCCTGGAGGAGGAGGGAGCAGTGGAAGATACCAGGGAGGAGACTTTGCGCACACAATGTCCTGTGCGGGCG
>NW_017728906.1:118141531-118143317 GCF_001723895.1 Crocodylus porosus | reverse complement strand
GGGCCTGGAACCAGCTTCCAGGGGAAGTGGTGCAGGCTCCAAGCCTGGGGCATCTGACCCCGGTGCTCTTTCCTGCCAAGGCAGGGGGTTGGACTAGATGATCTACCTGGGTCCCTTCTGACTCTAGCTACTATGAAACTATGAAACTATTTACAATATAATGCTGCTGGTTTTGGATTTAGGAAGCTACAAAGGGTAACCATTATTACAGAAAGTGCTACAACAGTGTGTGTGTGTGGGGGGGAGATTTATATAAATATCCCTTTTATGACAGATAATTTTAAAGTTGTACTTATGAAATACATACATGAAGTAAAAATTTTGGGTTTTTTTAGATGTTTATTCGATAGCAAAATTATATTTCCATTACTATAGTTCTCATTTTACCACATTTATGAGCAGGGATCCTGATTTTCTATGATAAAAAGAAATCCCCAATTTTCAGACTAAAAAATTAACTCAAAATCCACATTTTTATGTGATTAAAATGAAACACCACTTTAGATAGATAGATAGATAGATAGATGTTTCATTTTAATCATGGAAAATGTAGATGGGGTGGTATATCCAAAAATTGGGGATTTTTTTAAATCAGATATAAACAGAATCCCTGTTCATGAGTATGAAAAGAAATCTGACTAGTAAAATCCAGAACACAATGAATATATTATAAGAATTGCTTTTAAAATCCTTTAGCTTTAGATGCAAGAGATCCAATTGAAATAGTATCTCTAATGCTTACTCACATGGCTTTTTTTTCTACTTTATATTTTCAGTCCTTACAGACAGACCTTTCCACTAGGCTGTCCACATGAAATATCTGTTTTTTGTAGGGGGTATCAGCATGATTTCCCCTTCCTTGTATTCGGTACACTATAAGGACCATGATAATTATGCTGTGTGGGGGCAGAGGTTAGAAAGTGGAAATAGCACTCTCTTGGCTGTCCCTGTGGAAGTTCCAAGGGAAGATATCTAGTTTAGGATATCTTACCTTTTGCATTAGGTAACGTCAGCACCAGAATTTTTAGTGGTGATGATAGCATCAATAAGATGAGCAAAAGGCATACCAGCCCTGTGCCATTGAAGCTGAATTGCAGAAGAACATGAAGGAAAGCATGCAGGTGGGGCCAAAGTAGTAGGGGGCCCAACCTCAGGATAATTCTGACTTCCTGTTTCCTAGAAGTTCAGTTTTCCATGAGCATAAATCCTTACTGTGGACATGCTCAAGAACTGCTCAATAGAGCTGTGCAAAAATTTGCTGGCAGTTTCATTTCAACACCATTTCAACTCATTTTGCTCGAAACAGTGAAATTGAAATAAAATGGAGGGCTTCAAAACAGCCTCAAAATGAAATGAGACCAGTTGAAAACATTTCAACAGTTTTGAAACATTTTGAGTTTCGAAGCTGAATCTGGGCTTGCCTGTAGGGAAACAAAAAGTAAGGAGAGGGAGAGGAAAGGTGGGAAATGACTGTTCTGATATTGTCTGTGTAGCTGGCCTAGTGCTCTGGGGGAGGGATGGAAAAACAGCATAAAAAGTAGCATTGTTTGAACTGAGCTGCTTTCTGCCTTAGGGTCAGTTACTGAGCCGTCTTCCAGAAGCTCAGCAGCATTAGACAGTAAAGGGTACCGTTCATTTCCTACTTTCTAGCCTAGCAAGTGGGATTCATTAATACCTTTTGCTTTCTATACCCTTTTATTTTATTACTGTATTCTTTAATTCCTTTCAATGTATTCCTCTCCAAAAATCCTCTTTTTGTTTTTGTTAGTCTATCTTGATTCTTTTC
>NW_017728906.1:118139818-118141431 GCF_001723895.1 Crocodylus porosus | reverse complement strand
TTCACTGTTCAGGGAAGCACAGTATATGTTGCATATTATAATATCCAATTTATACAGGAACACATACATGCATTAATATATTTTTATTTTATTTATTACATGGATACATACATACTTACATACATTACATAAATACATATACATATACAATAATCTACATATAGTACATAAATCAGATTATATTACAGAAGAACACACACATTTTCCATCACTCCAAAGCAAAGACACTATAAAACACACCATTAAACATGCTGGAAAGGCAGCTGGCAAGCCTCCAGGGAGGGCCAGAAAAAGGAGTAGAGGGAGAGCTGTAAGTTCCCACCCACCCCCAAACTGTGACACAGCCTCTTTGCTACAACAAGCAGGCATGAGGCTTCCACTAGCTGTACAGGCAGCAAGGGGAGGGGAACAGTGCTAGTGTCACTGCCTGTGCCTGAGTCTGCATTCCCTTCATGAGCACCAGCCATAATGCCCCCCCTCACCACCATGACAACAAGCAGCAGCACCAGCATGACAGTCTCTTCTACCCACATTTCACTTCTGATCCTGAGCCTTCCAGGGAGAGAGGAAGAGCTGGAGCTGGAGCTGGATCTGGATCTGAGTGCCACAGCAGGGAAAGTTCTGGGGAAGAAGGGGGAACCAGCTGAGTTTGTGCTCCACACCTCTCAAGTTTCCCCTAGAGCCAGGTCTGGTTCCCCAGAAGGCATTTTGAAGGAGGTTGAGGTAGAGGGTGTGGCTCAGCTGAGTCCACTCCTCCTGTTCCTGTGCCTCTGCCTACTGGAGAGGGAGAAAAGGCAGCATCTACATATGCCCTCACAACCCAGAAGCAAGTGGGTAGTGTGGTCTGGGGTAATTATGAGATGGCAAATGATCCCACGTACTCTATCTGCCTGCACTGTCAAACCAAAACCAGCTGGGGCAAGGGAACAAAACACATTAGCACCATGGGGATGCTGATGCATCTCCATGGGCACCACCTCCTTGCCCTTGGTCCTCTTCAGCCTGGCACCAGTGGGAGTGTGCCCAAAAGGAAGTCCCCCGCTTGCTCCAAAGCTTCTGTCCCCCTGAAGCAGAGGCAGGACACCCTGAAACAATGGGGAAAAGGCAGACAGAAAGGGAGCCACATTGCAAAGGCAAGTGAGATCACCTAGAGCATTGGGGAGATGCTTGCTGGTGATGGTCAGCCCTTCTTAGTTGACCAACCAGGCTTCAGGTGGCTCATGGCACTCATGGCCCCATTATACCAAATGCCCGCACACACCACTTTCAGCAAGACAGTGGTGCCCTCCCTGTATGAGGCGTGCAGGGAGTACTTGAGAGAGGACCTGTGCAAGGTAGGTCCTCAGGTGGCGTTACACTTCACCATGGACGTCTGGAGCAGCTGAGGTGGAGATCATGCCTACCAGTGTTCCAAGCAAGAGGGTGTTCAGCATTGTTGGTGATGTAGTGACACCCCACCACACCTCCTTGGGTCCTGATTTGGTGGAGCAGCTGGTGTCCTTGAAAGCGAACCTTCCACTGCTGGGTACCCCAAGGTCCAGGTGCAGATGAAGTTGTCATGGAAATTTTTGAGTATGTGCTGCCAGTACAGAAGAGATTAAACTGACATGCGC
>NW_017728906.1:118137484-118139218 GCF_001723895.1 Crocodylus porosus | reverse complement strand
TCAAATAAATTCACCTGTTTTTCTCAATCTGCTCCGAGTCCCTAACTCCAGACTCTATGCCGCTAATCCCACCTGTCCGTATCTAATTGCCACCCCGGCCCACCGTGACCTTGGGGCCCGATCCTTCGGTTTTCCCCGACAGAAGTGAGTGTCACCTTCCTCACTCCATCTTCACCTTTTTTCTTTTTTTGTTTTTTTAAAACCATTTAATGCCTCTCTCTCAGAGCTGGAGGAAGCATTCACTGCATCACCAGTCAGCAGGTGAAGAACATGTCCCTGCTGAGCTCTCGTGCCAGGACAAACTTGGAGGTATGGGCTGGGCCTATGGGGAAGGAGGAGGCTTCAAATCTGAGGCATGACCACTAAAGTTGCACTCTGCCAGGGAAAGGAGGCCTGGTGGAACTGCCAGTGTTGTGGTAACCCCAGGATATGACAGGACCAAGGATCTCCTTGGTGGGTAGGAGGCAACATAAACTCCAGCCACCACATGCACGCACACAGTCCTGGATGAGGAAAGCCCAGACCTGTCACATCTTTGACAGGCCTGAGGCTTGCTGTTTTCAGTGGAGTTGTGAGGCTCCAGGTAAGCTCAGTTTAGCTGCCTGGGATCCCAGCTTTTGGGCTGAAATACCCTTCATCAGTCTGAGGGAGCACCTGCATTTTGTGTGTGTGTGTGCTGTTCCTGGATAGAAGGAACAGTAAAGAAGCCAGAGGCTGGCTTGGCATGCAATGCAGGCAAGAAAGTCAGTCAGTGAAAATGGAAACGGAGGTTTCAGGGGATGAGGGACAGGCAGGGCAGGACAGGGGGAAGGATGATGTTGCAGCACAGTTAAATTGGAGAGGTACCTGGGGAGTCAGATGTCTGGCAGGTTGTAGCGTGTCAGAAACCACTTTCCACAGATGAGCCTATGAATTACACTTCATCAACCTCCTAGGTACAGAAAGTCATGGACTCAATATGGACATTGGAATTTTGACAAAAACTCTCTGCACATCATAAAAACTGTCTCTGTACATCATAGCAAATTCTTCATAATTACAGAACAGATATTACCATGTGAATTGCATCAGAAAACAAAAGGCCCTTAGGTTATATATATTTGTTGTTTTTATTCACTTAATAACATTGGTGCTATGCATTGCTTACAGTAGGCATCCTGTAAAAAAATCAGTGAAATACTAGGAAAATGAGCATTGGGTACATGCAGCATTTGACTTTCAAATATATACCTTCAGTTATGTTTTCAAATTCTATATTTGGATGCTCAGATGTGAACCTGAGTGCCCAATTAAGCATCCAAATTGGAAAATGTTTGGGAGGAGACTAAGGTCATAGCAGCTGTGAGAGTCCTGGAAAGGGAGAATTTCTAGTTACTTCTCCACAGTAGTCCTCCTGCCAGCATAGGAAAACAACCCCCTGACAATTTTGTCAACTATTGATTTATGACAGTTTCAGGAGGCATTGTACACTACATTATAATTCAACTGAGATCAGAAACCAGCAAAACAACTGCTACGTATAATGATGAGCTCTTTCAATTCTTCAAACTTAAATTTTTCGCTTCATTTTCAAAGAAAAAGGGAAAGGAGTGGAGCACAAATTATATATAACCAGGGACCCTGATTTTCTCTGATCAAAAAAATCCCCAATTTTTAGATTTAAAAAAGTAACTCAATCACTTTTCCATGCTTACAATGAAAAACCACTAATATATATAGACTAATAATTTCTGC
>NW_017728906.1:118107751-118137269 GCF_001723895.1 Crocodylus porosus | reverse complement strand
CCACTAGTTGTCACTAGTTAGCGGATTTTAATCACGGAAAAAATGTGCATTTTGGGTTACTTTTTTAAATCCAAAAATTGGTTTCTTGTTTTGTTTTTAGTTGTTTTTTTAATCAGAGAAAACCAGGATCTCTGCATATAACATACCTATAGATTTGAAGATACCAAGTTATGCTTAGAAATGTCCATATCAACAAGCAGAATGTCATGTCTACATCACAGAGAAGCTATATAGTTTTTACAATTCAAGAAATAAATATGATTCAGGGTTTGTATAATTGGAATTGTGTAAATTATGTTAATTTTATTAGTAGTATGTTCAATTTGGGCCTGCCTATACTTCACTCATGTATACTAACTGAAGAGATATGATGAAAATTCTACTGATATCAATCAAAGACTTGCCTTCAGAAAATTTTGGATATGTTTTCAGTGCCAAAACTTAAAAATTCAGTCAGTAAAAATCAGGTCAGGTGCTGCTCTAAACTTAAAGGAAGGGGTTGAGGATATCCTTGCCATTCCTAAGGTATTACCTATTAGGGCTGTGTGAAATTTCACCGCCTGTTTTGTTTCAATGCTGTTTTCAGCTATGTCAGCTTGAAAACAGCAAAGTAAAAATGGAACAGGCAGGCTTAAAACAGGGTCAAAACAAAACAGAGAAGGTCAAAATGTTTTGAAAAATTTGAAACGTTTTGAGTTTTGACTGGGAAGCTGGGCTTACCTTCAACGGCTTGGCTGCCCTGCAGGGAAAGAGAAAGTAAAGTAAGGGGAGGGGGGGAGACGGGGAAGGTGCAAGGAAAGGAGCGCTGTCATTATTGACATGTGTAGTTGCTCAGTGACTGTCACCCTTCCCTGAGGTCCCTTCCAACCCCTGTGCGCTGGGGGAGAAAAACTGCATAAAAGGAAGCATTTTTTGAACTGCCCCTGCCTTCTGCCTTGGGTGACTTACTGATCTGTCTGTTCTAGCAGCTCACCGTCGGACCACTATGGCTAGCAGCACTATTTTCTAAAGGATTCCCTGCTTGTTACCCTAGCAAGAGGGATTTCAGAATACCTCTTTCTTGTAGGTGCTTTTATTTTATTATTATATTCTTTGATTTATTCTTTTGAATTTTATACTTACATTGGATAGGGTTACTATAGAATTTACTCTATATAGGAATTTACTATATATTTGTTTTTATACATTCATTCTTTGCACCACACCAATGTATTAAATGTATATACACAGACAGATATATTTTTATCATGTTCATAAATGTCTTCACTGCACCAGATGTTCAGTTTTGAGTTAATTTATATACATAAAAAGATATATTTCTATTACATTCATAAATCGCTTCGCTGCACCAGATGTACAGTTTTGAGTTTATATAGGAACACAAATACATTTATATATTTCTTGAAAAGGAAGACATGAAACACATCATGAAGCACGATGGAAGACAAGTAGCCATGCTGGCCAGCCGTCAGGGAGGGGTGGGAGAAGGGGTAGAAGGAGAGCTGTTAGCTCCCCCCCACCCCCAAACTGAAACTCAGCCTCTTCCCCCCAGCTAAAAGGAATGAGGCTGCTACAAGCAGCAAGGAGAAGGAAGTATTGTCACTGCCACTGCCTGTTCCTGAGACTAGATCCCCTCCACACACAGCAGCCATAACCTCCCCCAACCCCACCATGATGACAACCACAACCAGCAGCACCAGCACAGCAACCTACTCCATCCCTATGTCATTTCCCATGCTGAGCCTTCCAGTGCCAGAAGAAGAGTTGGCACTGGATCTGGATCTCAGTGTCCTAGCAAGGTAAATTCTGGGGAAGGAGGGGAAATCATCTGAGTTTGTGCTTGACACCCCTCAAGTTTCCCTTTAAGTCAGGTCTCCTTCCCCAGAAGGTACTTTGGAGGAGGTTGATGCAGAGGTGGAGGCAAGTGGCTCAGCTGAATCTGCTCCTCTTGCTGTGCCTCTGTCTTCTGAGGAGGGGAAAAGTGCAGCAGCATCCACAGATGCTCCCACACTCCAGAAGTGAGTGGGTAGTGTGGTCTGGGATCATTCTGAGCTGGCAGAAATCTGCCTGCACTGCCAAGCCAAAACCAACTGGGACAAGGGAACAAAACATATGAGTATCACAGGGATGCTGATGCAACTCCACAGACACCACCCCCTTTCCCTTGCTCCTCCTCAGCCTGGCACCAGTGGGAGCATGCCCAAAAGGAAGTTCCCCACTCACTCCAAAGCTCCCATCTCCACAAAGCAGTGGCAAGCCACCCTGGAGCGATGGGGAGAAGGTAGGCAGAAAGGGGGGCACATTCCAAAGGTGAGCAAGCTCACTGAGAGAATTGGAGACATGCTTGCTGTCTATGGCCAGCCATTCTCCCTAGTTGAGTGGCCTGGGTTCAGGCAGCTCATGGCACTTGTGGGCCCAACATACCAAGTCCCTGCACACAACACCTTCAGTAGGATGGTGGTGCCATCCCTGTATGAAGCATGCTTGGAGTACTTGAGGGAGAAGCTGCACAAGCCACGTCTGCAAGTGGCCTTACACTTCACTTCGGATATCTGGAGCAGCCAGGGTGAAGATCATGCCTACCTCTCCCTCACAGGGCACTGCTGTGACCAGTCAGGCAATCGATGGGCTCTCCTTTAAGCCAAGGTGATGGATGAGTCCCACACAGCAGCAGAGATCATGGAGGCCATGAACCAGTTGATGCAGGGGTGGTTTGCTGGGCAGGGCAAGCTCACCTACAGGTTCATGGTCACTGACAATCGGGTCAATTTGGTCAAGGCAGTCCATGATGCCAACTTTGTTGGCATCTGCTGTATGGCACACAAATTGCACCTTGTTGTCAGGTACGCCTTGGAGGGGGGACATGGCTGCCGGCGATGGTGCTGCCACTACCAGCAAGCTAATTTCAAAATGCAGGGAGGTGGCAGGCTACTTCCACCAGAGCACCAAGGAGGGTAAGATGCCGTGGGATAAACAAAAAGTGCTGAACATCTCGCAGCACAAAATCATGCAGAGTGTGGAGACTTGGTGGAACTCTACATACCTGATGCTCTAGAAGCTGGTGGACCAACAGAAGGCCATCCATGAGGTGGCCTTGCTCAGGGAGATTGGGATCAGTGGTCCCCTGAACAGAACTGAGTGGGATACCATCTCCCAGATCTTGGTGGTCTTCAAGCCCTTCCTCGAGGCCACTGAGAGCCTCAGCAATGCTGATGCCCTGCTTAGCCAGGCGATCCCCCTAGTGAGGGCATCTCAGAGCCAAATGGAGAGCTTTCAGAGGATCAACGTTCCTGTCTGTGGCAGGCTGCTGTCACCAGATGTGCAGGCACTTGTGAGGTGGCTGAAGGAGGGCATCAGAAAATGGCTTGATCCCTTGCTGTCCAGTACAGTCCATATGCTGGCTGCCATGTGTGACCCAAGGGTGAAGGGCACTGTATGTGGCAGCCAAACACTGAATCAGGGGATGGAGGTGCTGGTAAAGAAAGGGAGGCAGAATGGCAGAGGCAGGGGAACATGGAACAGTGGAATCCACTGTCTCATGCTAACATGCCATCCACGAGCCAGTCTTGTTCTGCACCACAGGCACTGCTAATATGGTCTAAGGGCATGGCTTCTATGGTGGAGTTCAGAGCCACCAGACCCCAGCATCAGGCAGGTAGCATTCACACCTTGCTGGCTGCCTATCTTGCCAAGGATGTGGAGCTGCTGCTTGGCTACCCCTTGGCCTACTGGGCAAGCCACAGCCAGGTGTGGCCAGATCTGGCCACAGTTGCCCAGGAACACCTGTCCTGTCCACCAACCAGTGTGCCAAGCAAGAGTGTGTTTAGCATCTCTGAGGATGTTGTGATACCCTACTGCATCTGCTTGGATGCTGGTTTGGTGGAGCAGCTGGTGTTCCTGAAGGTGAACCTCCCACTGCTGGGGTTCCTCAAGCTCCAGGTGAAGCTTGAATGATTGAATACCACCTTCCTCACTCCATCCACACCTATTTCCTTTTTTAATTTAAAAAAAAAACAGGTAATGCCCCACTCTCAGCTGGAGGGGGCACTAACTGCATCAGCAGTCAGCAGGGGAGGAATCTCCCTGCTGAGCTCATTCCCCTGCCAGGATGAACTTAGAAGTATGGGATAGGGCTATGGGGAAGACCACTAAAACTGCACCCTGCCAGGGTTGGGAGGCCTGGTGGGACTGCTGGTGGTGCAGCAGCCCTATAAATGCCAGGACCAATGATCCCCCGGTGAAAGGTGGGTAGGAAATGCCATACCCTCCAGCTAACACACACACAGTCCAGTGTGTGGGCTGGGGAAAGCCCAGACCTGTCATGTCTTTGACAGACCTTACACTTGCCAGTTGCAGTGCAGTTATGAGGCTCCCAGTGTGCTTGGCTTAGCTGCCTTGGAAGCCAGCTTTCGGATTGAAAAACCCTTTGTTAGGCTGAGGAAATACCTGCAGTTGGTGTTTCTTCTGGTCCTGCATGGAAGGAATAGTAAAGACAGAGGCTGGCCTGGCATGCAATGCAGGCAAGAAAGCCAGTTCGTGAAAATGGAAATGAAGGCCTCAGGGAGTGAGGGACAGGCTGGGGTTGGGGGCAGGGAAACGGGGGATATAGCAGTGCAGGTAAAATGCCTTTGTACCTGGGGAGTCAGATGTCCAGCAGGTTGCAGTGTGTCAAAATTCCACTGTCTAATCTATATTAACTCCATGAGTTTCTGTATCTAGGAGACTGTGAAAAATGGTTTGTAATTTGTTCTCTCTCAGGATCAGGCTTGAAAGACTGGAGGCATAGTGTTTTTTTGGTGAGGAATGTGCCCCCACAGGTGGTTGGGTACTGTTTTCATTGATAGATTCTGGTGTGCAGTTTGTAGGGGTACTGGAGATAGTTGGCAGGTTTTGCATTTTGAGCTGTAGGAAGTTGGATTCAGTTCTGGTGATGAGGTTAGGTGCTTGTTTGAATGTACAAACCTGCCACTTTTCAGAGCTGGACCTATGAACTGCACTTCATCAGTCTCCTAGGTAGTAGGTACAGAAACTCATGGACTCAATATACACAGTGGAATTCTGGCACACTACAACCTGCTGGACATCTGACTCCCCAGGTACCTCTCCACTTTTACCTGTGCTGCAACACCCCCCTTCCCCCCACCTGACCCCAGCCTGTCCTTCATACCCTGATGCCTCTATTTCTATTTTCACTGATGGCTTTCTTGTCTGCATTGTGTGCCAGGCCAGCCTCTGGCTTCTTTACTATTCCTTCCATCCAAGACCAACTGCAGGTACTTCCTCAGCCTGGCAAAGGGTTTTTCAACCTGAAAGCTTTCTTAGATATATTTCTCTAACTCTTCTATGTTTTTTTCATAATAAACATATAAACATAAAAACCCAATATAATCCATCACACACACCATGAGTAACATATATCCATTCCAACACACCTTTATTTCTTGCTGTCAATTCCTGTATAACAAGAAAGGCTCTGTGACAGTTCTGTTTGGCTACCTTAGGTGCTGCTGGTGCTATTGCTGTTGAGTCACCTACTTTATTTTCACCTGCCATCATTTACAGTGGTGGACTGAGCTGAAGCTGTAGGGGAGGATGCCTCACTGGGACACACTGCCATGTTGTGCAGAGGCCCCAGTGCCAGGAAGGGTTCACTTGAACACAAATATACACACACACACACACATAGAGTTGCACAGTGAGGGCGCACCTAACAGACACTCACTAGGTGTTCCTACTTGAGAGGAAAGAAGGGCCTGACAGTTCCATTTGGTTACCTTAGATGCTGCTGGTGCTATTGGTGTTGAGTCACCTACATTATTTTCACCTGCCATTGTTTATAGTGGTGGACTGAGATGAGGCAGTAGGGAAGAAGGATGCCTCACTGGGGCACACTGTCATGTTGTGCAGAGGCCCCAGCACCAGGAAGGGTGCACCTGAACACACACACAGTGTCACCCACCCACTTCATGAATTTTGTCTGTCAACAGCCAGAGGTCCAGGGCCCCAGAACCCAAAGTCTCCCTGCACCTATCTCATTGAGAGCTGGCAGGTATCATGGCCACAGCAGGGGCTAGTAGGCCTGCAGCTTTCACCCTGCTGTGCCTTAACACAGTGTCACCCGTGTGACAAATTTTGATTGTCTGCAGATTGAGATACATTTTCCCCAAACCCCTGCGCCTATCTCCTTGAAACTTGGCAGGCTTTGCTGACTCACCAGAGGCTAGCAAGCCTGCAGTTTTGACTCTGCTGTGGCTTAACACATACACATGACACAAATTTTGATCTTAAGATTATGGGGTGCAGTTTATCTGCACCCCTGCATCTATCTCCTTAAAACTTGGCAAGTTTCATAACCTCAGAAAGGGCTACTATTTTGGCAAGCTTCATTGAAATTGGACCAGAAATAATAAAGTTATAGCCTGTTTGGCCTTCCCCATGATATCTTATGGGTAAAACGTTGAAACAGGCTTGAAAAGCAAAACTGTTTTGATGGAACAATACAGAACTGCCATTCTGACTGCCCAACAACTACGGAGATGATGATCCAATTGCTCATGGATCCTGTTACTCATTAGCCAGAGCAAGCAGAGAGCAAACACAAGCACACATTGCTCGCAACAGCTTTATTCAAAATTAAGACTGCTTCAGGCAAGCTCCCTCACAGACATGCAACCTGTGAAACCGGGGAGCAGCCTTGAACAACAGTTCTTTTCATATTTTATACACCTTGGTTCATGTTCATTAACATTTACTCCACCCTCGCTCCTCCTTGGTTCCACCCATATCTCCTATCTCAAGCTCCACCACTGTTTACTATTTACTTCATTAGCATGGAATATCCTATGCATTTCATTCATTTTCCATTTTTCACAGCCCTATTACCTATACCATAGTATGTCCTTAGTATCTATAAGTCTGGGTAAATAGATTGGCCTAATAATTATTCTGAAAGTCAATAAACTATATCAGTTAAGTAAGCAGGTGAAGGAGTTCTAGAGTTGAGGGTCTCTTACAGGAAACATCCCTTTAATAGCTACATAGCTTTCCTTTCTCATCCATAGGTTAATCTCCACCTCAATTTCCTCCCAAGTACAAAATCATGTTGGCCACTGTTGAGTCATATTCCTTGAAGTCCCCTTGTGTTAGTGTTCTTCTACTGCTAGCATCCAAAATGGCCCTAATCTTCTGAAGTTCTGGGCATGATTTAAAACATTGCATTTTAGGATTTGGGAATTTGATTTTATAGGTTGTTTATTTAGTGTTATTGTTATGGGCAGCTGTGATTTTTTGTGTTACTTATATCATGGCCTACAAAAGATGCAGCTTGTACACTGAATCTTCTCCACAGAGTCCCATCATCCAGCCTCCAGTGCTGCCTCTGTGTCTAGAGTTGATTCACAGGCCTCCTGAGGCATATGCTAGACTTGGGACCAAGACCACATGTGATCTGAGGAGGTGGAAGGGGGTCCACGTGTACCATGGGTCCCAGACTGGCCCCACACAGGTTTCACATCAGGTTAAGTCTTGCACCAGCCTTGGTAGTCAATGCATGCAGCACAGCTCCTGGACTGGCCAGCATGGGTGTGTCATGTGTGCTGGATATAGTGTGTGAAAGGGGAAGTCTGTGGGCCTCATTCAGCCCATAGGGCTGACCACACACTATTCATCTGGCCTATGGCCCAGCACTGCAACATTCATATGGCCCACAGGCTACATGAGTTTCATACGCCTGAATTATACATTTTAGTGTTATCTCAGAATCACTTCTTTTTCAGGCCTTTACAATCGAAAATTTTGCAGTCACTACATTTGCGATACATTTGTGATAAATTTCCTGTGACCGTGAGTTTACCCTCAGAAAGTTTGCAGATGACACCAACTTGGGGGGAATAGTATTCAGCAAAAGCTTTGTTATCCAGCACCCATGGAGGATGGGGGGTGCTGGATAACAAAATTTGCCGGTCAATTGAGAGGCCCTGTCGCAGAGCACTTAGGTGCCCTGTGCCTGAGAATAGGGATGGCTCAAGAGAGGCCCCTAGCAGTGAGAAGGGGGAGGTACAGTCGCCAGTCACCAGGGCAATACAGGCGCTGGTTGCTGGGGCAACCAGCGAAACCTGCTGACAGGAAGGGGCAGGGCTTAGCCTTTCTTAAACCCAGGCAGAAGGCCAGGGTGGCAGTTCCCCTCTGGCAGCCAAGGAGTGGGGAGCTCAGCCAGTGCGGAGAGAAAGGCAAGGATTTGACTGCATGAGTATCCAGTGGTTGCTGCCATGAGCTGGAGTATTTTTCCCGGTAGGGATCAAATGTTGTCTTAGTTAAATGTTGTCTAACTTAGTTTTAAGTTAGAGCCCTGGTGCTTTGTGCTTTGTGTTTACTGATTAACAGAGGACCAGGTAAGGCTATTAGGGGTTGGAGGAGGCCTCATAGGGACTCCACGGTAGTGTGGGGGTCCTGGCACCTGAGAGGGCACAGCATCTTGGCGGGGTGCATTGGCCCCAGCCCTAGAGTGAAGGGGGCGGTGAGGAGCCCCGAGGGTGGGCAAGAGGAGGCGACAAGGAGCCCTGAGGGTGAGAGGAGGGCCAAGACATAACAGGGCCCAGGTCAGATCACATCAGCACTATCTGCGAGACTTGGGCTGTGGTGTAGGGGAAGAAAAGGAGCTGCAGGTATTGCCCCCTGGCATCGGGGCGCGTAGAAATGGGCAGCCTCCCACTGATTACAACAATCTATTAATCAAATAAGATCAAGGCATGGCAGGCAAGTAAGCAGGTGGTTGCCCCATTACAGGAGGGTGGAGCCACACCTGGAGAGGCTCTGATAGTGGTACTTCTGCTACAGGCCCAAACAAGAATCTTTGCCTGTTTGGGCTGCCACTTCTTCCACCATGTTTAGGGAGTTGCCACCCTTCCCACCACATCACCCCCCTCCCACTGCATTGCTGACCCTCCTGCAGGCCCTAAAGGACAGGGTGGCAGGCCCCACACAGGCTGCTTTGCCCCAGGCCATGGCGGCTCAGTGAAACTGGAAGTGCCATGGTGGGCACTTTTGGTTTTGCTTTTACCTTACAAGTCTGCATGCTGGTTAATAGATCATGCTAGCTTGTAAGGTACTGGTTAAGGCAGCTTTTACTGTATATACTGGAGGGTACTAGTATTTAGATAGACTTTGAAAAATTGGAATACTGGACCAAAAGAAATATTATGAGGTTCAATAAAGACAATTTAAAAGTCCTGAATTTAGGACAAAACAATCTGAGGCACCAGTACAGGATGGGGACCAACTGGTTAATTAGCAGGTCTGCAGAAAAGGACCTGGGGGTTACAATGGACAATAAGCTGAATATGAGCCAACAGTGTGCCCTTGTTGCAAAGAAGGCTAACAGCATACTAGGCTGCATTAGTAGAAGCATTGCCATCAAAGCAAGGGAAGTGTTTTTTGTACTGTATTCAACACTGGTGAGGCCAAATCTGGAGCACTGTGTTCAGTTTTGGGCCTCCACTACAGAAATTGGATGCATACAAATTGGAGACAGTCCAGTGGAGGACAATGAGAATGGCTTGGGGTCTGGAGCACATGACTTCTGAGAAGAGGTTGATGGAGCTGGGGTTATTTAGTCAGAAGATAAGATTGAAAGGTGTAATAGCAGTTGTCAACTACCTGAAAGGTGGTTGCAAAGAAGGAGCTAGACTGTTCTCAGGGGTGGCAGATGACAGAACAAGGAACAATGGTCTCAAGTTGCAGCAAGGGAAGTTTAGGTTAGATATTAGGAAAAACTTTCTCACTAGGAAGATAATAAAGCACTTAAATTACCTAGACAGGCTGTAGAATCTCCAGCCTTGAAGGTATTTAAGAACTACTAGACAAAGTTTTGGGTTTGATCCAGTTGGGGATAATCCTATTTTGAGCAGGGGGCTGGACTAGATAACCTTTTGAGGTCCCTTCTAACCCTAATTTTATATGATTCATTATCCCAATTTTTCATTGTTGTTTTCATAATTCAGGGCTGTCAAACATGTTGGGCTCTGTGGTGCTGCAGGTGGCAAAGTGTCCAGCCAATGCACTACAGGGAGTACATGGCCCATGCCAACCCCATGTGTATAGTGATCCCTGGGGCTGACAAGTGCCACACATGGTGTGAGGGGCTGAATTGGCCATGAACACTGCATGAAGCATAGGGGGCTGATACAGGGCATACTGCATGTGGTGCCTGGTAAACCAAATGTGCATGCTGGCTCCAGCATGTCTCATTATGGACTAGCTCCAATGGAGTGCCACCTGTAGTATGTGCAGTAGACCAATCCCCTGTGCTATATGTAGAGGGCCCAGCACATATTCCACATGCAGTACACAGTGCTAGGACCAGTCCATGGTATTAGTCCTGAGACTGTCAGGCTAGAACATACTTTGAATACCTTCAAGAGACATTTGGATATTTTTCTTGCTGGGATCCTATGACCCCTGCTGACTTCCCGCCCCTGGGGCAGGAGGCTGGACTCGATGATCTTCCAAAGTCCCTTTGAGCCCTACTGTCTATGAAATCTATATGTCTTCATGGGCTGAATCAAGTCCACAGACCATATATTTGAGACCCCTGTCATAAAGGAATCATTATCTATAAAGTTTGACCTTAAAAAATTCTTTAGCTATGGTAAGGTACTAAGCTGGACTGTTCAGCAGTATATTTGTTCTGCCTTTACCCAGCGTTTGCTGTGAATTAGCATTATTTGCTTCATCCAATTTCTAAATTGGTTGGATTGTTATTAATATTTAATGTTTGGAAACATCAGTCACAGTCACCTCTTTGCTGAGATCTTTGCATGATGGTATTTTTATATCTGGGTTTTTTATTTCTCCAAATAAATATATCTATCAAGTCTGCCACTTACCTAACAGATTTGTTGTGACTATAATAGCTCAGCACATTTAAGATACTTTTCTACCCTGTCTTTAAAGTGGTTATACACAGACAAAAACCGTTTTGTTTTTTCTTTGTATTTGCAAAGAAAACTTATCTCAGAAGATAGTGTTTCTAGCTGTTTATCTCTGAGTAACAGAACTATAGTGAGTCCACATAATCCAGCTTGCTTCTGATAACAAAATAATACTCCTATTATTGATGTTCCAAGGTGGCCTTTTTTATAACTTGTTTTATTATTTTGTTTCAATAATAACTGAAATGCTCTCTTTTGTAGCATTCAAATGTTTAATTCTGGCATCATGAAATGCCTAGTATCATTGTTCTATCACTGCAACTTCCAATGTGCATCTGAAAGAAATCTTTAGATCATATCATCCTGACTCTTTCATATCAGCAAAAATCAACAGAAAGGTGTGGTATGGATACAAACCTGAAAGACATCAGCTTTGAGCAAGAATACATACATTTGCAAAAACATAATTTTTCTGTTTCTATATTACTAATTACCTTACACATTTTGTAAAGCCCAATTTATTACGAATTGATACTCAGCTGAGTGCTCTCACAGAGTTCAAGGACAACTTTTGCCTAGACAGTGGTGTAATCAACCATTCTAATATATAAAAGCCTTTGTCTGTCTGTCCGTCCATAATGATCCGGGCCAACTACACATGTGCCGCTGAGAGGGCACACGCTGATTGGCTGCAAGGGCCTGGAGCATTACAGACACAGGGGGCAAGGGAGTGAGGGAGCCACCATGCTGTCACCTCCCCAACAACAGCTGGCATGGAGGAGGAGGTGGTGGGAGAGAGGGGAGCAAGAAGGGAGAGTGTGGTTTTCACTAGCAGTGCCCCCCAACCTGCCACCACCACATGCCCAATCTGCTGCTACTGCCTGGGCCCAACAACAGCCAGTAGAGAGAGAGGGGTGGTGGAGGGATGTTGCCTGCTGCATGGCAGCAGTGGCCACTACATGCAAGCTCCACTCCCCGCCCCATTTTTGGGAGCTGGTGGCAGTGCAAGGTGGAGTGGCAGGGGGTGGGGAGGTACGTGGGGCCAGATGCAGGGGGTGGAGGAGTGCACAGGGCCAGACTGGGGGGGTGAACAGGGCCAGAGGCAGGGGGTGGATGGAATGCAGGGGAGGGGGGGGCACACAGGGCTGGACACTGAGGGTGGGGAAGGATGCGGGGCTGGGGGGTTGTACAGGGCTGGATGTGGAAGGGATGTGGGGGGGGGTGCATGGGTCTGGACATGAGGGGGGTGGGAGTGAGGCAAGGCCAGAGCCAAACCGGTGGCACCATGGGGTCCCCTCCTGCCCCCCCACCCCATCATCTGTGACAGGCAATTTGCTAGTCTTTTTATAATGGGCTATATAGATCTTTCAGACCTACTCTGGCTTTCCAATGTTTAAGCTTGTATAGTTTTGAAACTTTTTTCTAATGAGACTTATTTTGGTCCTGGGCTTCTGCAATAATTTGTCACCTTTTTTTTTCTACCTTAATTATAATACATACTTTGCCACTACTTTCATGCCTCAATATCTAAAAGTTTATAAAAAAAATACCGATTTTTCAAATGAACTAAGCATTTGATTTTATCCATTTCTGAGTATCAAGGGACTTACTTAAGTGTTAGAATATGGAATTGGATTCAAAACTGAAAATTCTCACCATAATTTTAATTTTTGGTGAGAATGGGCATCTTTTAGTTGCTTGTATTCACTTTAATGTGCTTATTCTCATTTTATACCCATGATACAGTAGAAAGGTACATTTTAATTACTTTATTATATAGGCATTCCCAATCTGTCTACCCTATCTAGATTTTCCCATCACCCATCTCTGGAATTTGAGTGTTTACAAACCTGCAGTGACATTAACTCTGCTTGTGTACTATATGATTCCCATTTTTTCTACTTTATGTTCAAGTTTTGTGTAGAAATGGGATGCATCCATTATGATTACAGATGCATAACTTTTCCGAATAGAAATTCTTATTTTATGAAATCTGTACTTCCAGTCTTCCAATACTGCTGATACTCAAATAAAGTTTTTTTCTTTTTTTTTACTACAAAATCAGAGGTGGGACAAGGGAGACCTTGAAATGGATCAGAACCATGAATATTTTAATAGAAAGCATCTTCCTCAGCAAAATATACACTATACGGAAAAGTGCTATTTATGGATCAGAACCATGAATATTTTAATATAAAATGTCTTCCTCAGCAAAATATACACCATACAGAAAAGTGCTATTTTAACAAGGTTAAATAAAAATCTCTCAGAAAAAATTTGCAGCAACACAGGAGGAAAGAGGGCTGCAAACTGTACTGAGGTTTCTTTCTTAATATCGTTATTGAATCAAACCTGTATTAAATAAAATTGGAATGAAAATATGAATTATATTACATGAAAGGCAAAGCATTCAGAGGAACATTCATGAAAGAAAATAATATTCATTGGATATAAATGAAGATAGGGATGTAACCATTCTAATGGTCCTTACCATCCCAGTGGGCATGACTAGAAGCAAGAATGTCAGAATAAGAAGTCATTTGGATTTTTTAAAGTTTGCAATGGTTCACTTTGGCTGCCAGTTCTCCAAGGTATTCAGAGTATATTATAGATGGAATATGAAAGCTGGATCAGGAGCTGGCAAGGAGTTCATTTGGTGGAGTCAAACCCATAGTGTATTGGTTCTGGACTAATTTTATTTTACAGTAAAGCAACCCTCAATTTAAACATACATGTGTTATAGATACATATAGCTAACTGTACTTGTGGGCAGGAGTTATTCTTCTCAGAACTGGACACTCAAGTCAATGGTATGTTTCTTGGGGAAGTCTTAATAGAGCTAATAAGGAGTTAAGCCTGGAGTCTCAAACCAGGTGAAAATAATGAAATAGCCCTTGCTCAACTGTCTGAATTGTTAGATATTTATAAAATAAGTTAAGCTAATAAAGTTGCAGGATAATTAAACTATATCCTCTAGATGTTGTCTTTCTTCCAACATGTCTATGACAATACAGCTACTATAGAGTATTGCTGAATCTGCATTTGCATTTTTCCCTCTGAGGCATTATTAAGTCAATGACTTGCTATAGTGCTAGTGGACATTTTGCTGAAAGTGGCATTATTCAAATGAAACATTTTACCAAGTCTTGCTGCCAATAAAGATCTTATGTGCATTTTTGTAAATATCATGCTGTGTCCTTATTATCCTAGCTTCATTTCAAAGTTTAGTTCTTACATTATGCCTACTTAGATTGCTCTAGTATTGTAGGTTTCCTTGTAAACATAAATCTTCAATCCCCATCCATAGGGAAAAAATATAATGCTGAGCTGATAACATTCTGTATTTATCAACTGAAATGTATTTTCTTTTTTTTTTTTTATCAATTTGCAGTTCATTTGCAGCAAAAATTCCATTTCCTAAACACACTCTTGTAGTGACTTCAGTGGGTGTTTTTACTAAGCCCTTGTCTATATTACAAAGTTCTGCCAACAGAGCTATGACAGCCAAAGAAAGAAAACATCATACACCATAGCCAACATAATTTGATGGCAAAAACTATGGTGTGCATGAAGCTTTTCCAGAACAAATCAGCTTCTCTCAGAAGACTGTCTATCATATAGAGAAGCTGGGGTAGCGCTGGTAGCAGAAAAATTCCTCTGCCAGCAATTGCTACAACCACCATGAGTTCCAGTTACCGTATCCCTGCAGGCATAGCAGAAGTGGTATCAGCTCTAATAGTATAGGCAAAGCCTTAGTAAGATCTCATGGGGAATACAATGTTTAGCCCACAGCTATCACAGTTATTCAGAGGGGAAGTATTCCTGGGTAATTAGATAATGATGAATTACTAGTTTCTTGTAATTAATGTAAAATAAACACAAGGTTTTAGAATACATCTAAGGGTTCATACCCTCACATGTTAAAGGTTGTGGTACCCCTCTCAGAAGAGGCTTCTTTATTTGAGCTGGCTCAGGCCATTTTCTCTTAGTTCTAGTAGGCTGCATCGTAACCTAAAACTGTCAGGGTTCTAGTCACTATAATATCTTTAGAGACTATTTATATATATATTTTTTTCCGAATACAATTTAAGTCTTTCAGTACTTTCAGCTGATGCAGAAGACTTAGATTCCTGGAATACATTACACTTAAGACATTGTTAACCTGTTAATCCCTCAGCAAGTTTGCAGATGACACCAACTTGGGGGGAATAGTATTCAGCAAAAGCTTTGTTGGGGGGTGCTGGATAACAAAATATGCTGGTTAATTGAGAGGCCCTGTCGCAGAGCACTTAGGTGCCCTGCGCCTGAGAACAGGGATGGCTCAAGAGAGGCCCCTAGCGGTAAGAAGGGGGAGGCGCAGCCGCCAGTCACCAGGGCAAGTTTGATTGTGAGCAGGCAGGGACCATATAGGACCAGTTGGAGGCCCAGTGTGGTCCCAGAGATGGCTAACAAGCAGTTGATCAGCTGCTGAGGTCTTCACTGGGGACAGCTGGAGACCCCACTGTATTCCACCCTGCCACACTTTCAATTTGAGGCATGATGAAAACAAGCCAAAAAGTCTTCCATAAATGTTGTGGGATAATTTTGTGGGTGATTTCCTGTTTTATTGCTCCATTAATAGTCTGAGCATGTAGCCAGGTTACTATTTAAAATGGGATTAACAGGTGATTTTTGGCCAGCCTTGGGGAAAACACCAAGGCTTCAAGCAGCCCCAATTATTTAATACAGTTTAAGCAGTTTCAGGAACAAGGGAAAGAAGATAAGGCCTAGCCTCTGTCAAGGAAGTTCCTGACTCACTGAGCAACTTACTAAAATAAACGCCCTTTTGCTTGCTTTCCATCCAGACCCATGAATATTGCACTTTTGCCTCATGGCTCTGCTTCAGCAGAAGAGATGGAGGGTGTCCTAAGCCGAATTTCACCAATAACTTGGCAATGAGGATACTTTCCTAGGACAGTAGGTTCAAACTAGCAAAGAGGGAACTAAACCTTGTTTTTATCATTCAGAGCTTGATAGCAAATAAACAGTGGAAATTACGAAGTAATATGTCTTGGACGAAACATTATTTCTATGCGCCATTCTAGAAACACAACCTCATAGCTGTGAGTCCTTTACACAGGTTTAAAAGCAGAAGTAAACCAGCAAGAGGTCTGGGACAGACATTGCATAAACCAGTTTGAGCCAAATCAATTAAACCTGATACTATGTTCAACAGGTTTTTCTCAAACTGGCTTATGTGCACTGAATATACATTCTGCTACAAGTTTAAACCAGTTTCTGTTCATGTAAACTTGTTTATGTGTAATGTCTGTCCCTAGTCCTATTATTCAGTGTGATATAATTGGCTAAACTACAGTTCCATCTTCTCCTGGCTTACTGCTCTACTTTTTCCCCCTGTCCCTGATTTGTTTGTTCACTTCTTTGCAATGTCAAGTAAGTTGAATCTTCTCTCCTCTCATGATCAGCTCATAGTTAATATTCAAGACTCCCCTACAAAACCTTGTAGGGGAAGGGTTAATGACTTCACTTACCATCTGCATAGCCATATTAAGTTAAGAGTCCACATGATTTAGGAATCTGAAGCCAGTTGTATTTCAGTGAGACTTAGGTTTCTGAACCCCTGAGTCACTTATAAAAATGATACATTAAGTTACATTCTGGTCCCTCAAGATAAGAACGCCAAGATAGTACATGTTTATTAAGTTCAGTTTTAAGCAAACAAACCAGCACAGCAGGAACGGACTGAACTGATTTGCTCTTATTCAGTGTATTAAATATCAGTGCTTGTAGCTCTGGCTTCAATACCAGTTGTATATTAAAACAGTAGTATATCTTAAATTTCTTGAGAACTAGGAAAACACTAAGAAAAAATTGCATCATTATCATATATTACAGTCTGTATGATAGCTTGACATAAAAAATAGTTTGGCAGTTTTATCAGTACAATTATGAATATTGATTAATAAAAATTACAAAAAGTAAAGAAACATGATGATACAGCAACACAGGAAGGATACAGTGTTAAAATATCTATGTTTTAAGATCAGTATTTCAAAAGGTAAGCCACTCCAGAAAGAGTTCACAGATCTGCAAAAAAAACAAAACAAAACTGAGGGCAACATTTGAATTCCAAATACCTTGTTTACTTAAGTGCCCCATAGAAGCAGAAGATGAAAATGTACCTTATTCACCTCTGTGACACTTGGAGTATACACACTGTTCAGCTCTTCCTGTTTGTCCTTCATCATCTTGCCCCCCTCGATGCTGTGGTGGAAGTAGCCTGCCAACTTCCTGCATTTCAAAATGAGCTTGCTGCTGGTGCTAATGCTGGCATCATCACTGCCAGCCCTGTCCCCCTCCAAGGTGCTCTTGACAATGAGATGGAACTTATCTGCCAACAAAGTTGGCATCATGGACTACTTTGACCATATTGGCCCCATTGTCAGTGACTATGAACCCATGGGTGAGTTTAGCCTACCCAACAAGCCACCTCTGCACCAAGTGGTTCATGGCCCCCATGATCTCAGTTTCTGTGTGGAACTTATCAATCACCTTGGCTTGAAGGAGAGCCAACTGACAGCCTGACTGGTCGCACCAGTGCCCTGTGAGGGAGAGGTAGGCATGATCTCCATCCCAGTTGCTCCAGATATCTGAGGTGAAGTACAAGGCTACCTGCAGCCCTGCCTTCCACAGCTCCTTCCTCAAGTACTCCCTGCATGCCTCAGCCAGGGAGGGCACCACTGTCCTGCTAAAGGTGGTGCATGCCAGTACTTGGTATGATGGGGCCACAAGCGCGATGAGCCACCTGAACCCTGGATGCTAAAAAAGGAGAAGGCCTAGTCATCCATAGCAACCATTTCCCCAATGCTCTGGGTGACCTTGCTCTCCTTTGGAACGTGCTCCTCTGTGTCCACCTTTCTCCCACTATTCCAGGGTGGCCTGCCTCTGCTTTGGGGGGACAAGGGGTTTGGAGCAAGAAGGGGACTTTTGGGGGGGTATGCTTCCACTGGTGCCAGGCTGAGGAGGGCCAAGGGAGTGCTGCCTCCTGAGATGCAGCAGCATTGCCGTGGTGACAAAGTGTTTCACTTCCTTGCCCCAGCTGATCTGCCTTTGGTAGTGCTGGCAGGTAGCATACCTGGGATCATCTGCCAACTCAGAATGATCCCACATTACACTACCCACCCACTTCTGGGTTGAGGGTAGGGATCCTGCCTTATTCCTCTCCTTACCAGACATCAAGAGGAGAAGCTGAGCCCCCTACCGCCACAACATCCTCCAAAGTGTCTTCTAGAGAAGGAGACCTGCCTCTAGGGGAACTTTGAGGAGTGTGCAGCACAAAATCAGATCCCCCCCTCCTTCCCCAGAATTCCTTTGCTGTGGCCCTCATCTCCTCTGCTTCCAGATCTAGTTCCTCCTCTGGCACTGGAAGGATCACACTGGGAACTGAAATTTGGGTGGGTGGGGAGGGAATGTCATGCTGCTACTGTTTAGTGATGTTAGTGTTGGTGCAGGTGCAGGCACTGCTATCACCTCCTTGCTCCCACTAGCAGCAGATGACTCATCACTGCCAGGAAAGAGAGTATGTTTATGTTTGTGGGGGGAGGGAACTTGCAGCTCTCCCTCTGCCGCCTCTCCCTCCCCTGCTAGAACATCTGGCATCTGCCTTTCCAACACACTTTGTAACATCTGGTGTGCTGCAAAATGGGTGCGTGTGTGCAATATATGTTGTGCTTTCCTGCACAGTGATAACACACTGTCAGGGAAAACAGATTTCTTTTTGTGGGGGGGAAAGAATCAAAACAGACTAAAAAGAACAAATAAGAGGATTTTAGTGAACAAGCAGATTTTGAATGGTCTCTCTCACAAAAAAAAGATAGCATGGCATAGTAGTTAAAGAAAGAAACTAGGAGCAAGGATACCTAGCATTGCACATTATTTTTCTTTATAACTACTTTGTGCCTCAGTTTCCTCACCTGTAAAAAGGTTAATAATCTCCATCTCTTCACTGAACTTGGATGTTTTTGAATGAATAGTGCCAAATAGTATTTGAATGAATATGTACATAATATTATTTATTAATTATTAATTATGAAGGGTAGTTCCAGTTCTAGTGCTGTCAGGAAGTGCACATTGCATAGTGTGATGCCCAGGGATCCTGGTTTTCTATAATAAAAAAATCCCCAATTTTTGGATTAAAAAAGTAACCTAAAATCCACATTTTTCTGTGATTAAAATGAAACACTACTAATCTATCTATCTCTCAGTAGTGTTCATTTTAACTGTGAAAAAATGTGGATTTTGGGTTACTTTTTTAATCCAAAAATTGGAGATTTTTTTTTTAATCAGAGAAAAACAGGATTCCTGATGATGTCAATCTCATCAGTCCAGGTAATTGTTCATATGGAAGAAGAAACTAAGAAAATGAATAAGAAAAGAGCAGCACCATTCATACCTATGATTATTTTTTTCACAGGCAGAATCTAAGTATAAAAAGAGTAGGTATGTATTTTGTGTATAACTATACTTAGATTATAAGTGATACATTATTTGCACTGAGCTAGGATTTTTTTTACATGCATCCTTTTAACAATATTGAAGAATTTGATACTGATGTATAAAATCATTCTGGTATGAAACAGACATTTTGATATATAGTTTATGGCTATTGTGAATTAACAGATCACTACTTATTACTGATATATAATAAAAAATTATAATCATTTCAGAGTGAAATGTGATTCTAAATACATTTTGATTTTAATAATATCGTCCATTGTTCTACTGCTGAGAGCACTCACAACACAGGAAAACAAATCAATCCTTTCTTTTTGTTTGTATGTTGTCCACATAGGTTTAAATCCAATCTGTATTGGGATGCCTGAAGTTATTTTCTGAATCTCAAAGTAATCTCATCTCTAATGTTTTGATACAGTAGCTATTTAATCTTCTCAATGGATAGGAAAGAATATCCTTATTCTTTACCTTTCTTAATAAAACTTCTATGCTTAAGAATTTCAATTACATGAAACATTAAGCTCATCTCACTAAAATAATAAAAAGAAAGCACCCTAACATTTGAAGCACATATTTTTATAATCTCAATTAAAATTTTAAAATAATTTCCCTTTAAATGATGAATCACTGTCACTTCCAGAATTACTTGGTAAAGCTGATTATAGAGTATGTTGCACAAGAGAGCATTTACTTTTATACACTAATGAACTCAGATGTTAAAAATAGAAATATTTATAATAATGCTGCTAAATGGAAACAAAGAAGTCCCCTATTTCATTTTCACTGTAGAATTTATATTATGCTTAATAGTTAAGTAGTTAAAGTTGGGCATGGCTTTGCTGTTAAGATGATAAATAATGTCTATGGGTAAATTAGACTTGTTTCTCAGGAAGGAAAGAGAGTAGTCTATCAGGAAAATAACAACAGAGGCTAGAAGAACATAAAATGGTTTCTGCACCAGCTTTCTTGAAAAAACATCCCCAAATCAGTACAGATTCAGCTTTACCTACAGTGACTGCTGTGGAAACAATAGTTCAGATAATGGGCCAGATGAAACCAGAATTGTAAGTAGAATATTTCTATCCTTATTCACAGACTATTTGAAACAGCAATACTTATGCATTCTTAGTTATGTCTATTATCTTGAGCTCCACAGTGTATGGGCTAGATCTTCAGCTGGCCAAGAGTCAGTAAAAATCTGCATAACTCCACTGATACATTTGAAACTATGATGATGTAGACCAGATAGAAATGCATATCATGTGTCTGTGCACAAAGTGTGTCCGTGTCAAAGCATATTGTCTGAGTTTGATTTAACTCGTGTATCTTCATATACATACACATAGACACTCATATGAAACAAGTGAAATATGGCACATTGTGAAGGACAGTCAAGGCCTAACCAAATCCTCATTCCTGTCATCAGGCTACCTTCCTATAAATTAAAAAAAATAGGCCATTTGGTTTGCTGATTTGTTTATGGATTTAGAATCCCTTTCTGAAAATCAGTTTGTTATCTGATACGAAAATAATTATAGTTTTGGGTAAAATAAAAGTTTCATATATTCATAGAGTCATAGATTGTAAGGGGTTGGAAGGGACCTTGCAAGATCATTGTGTCCAGACCCTCTACACTAGGCAGGGAAGACAAATGAAGTCAGATGACCCTAGTGAGGTGGCCGTCCAGTCTCCTCTTGAATATTTCCAGGGTAGATTTCCAGGTAGTTGATTACCTAAATAGCATTTATATTCCTTTTCTCCCGTACATCCACTAGTGTTATAGCAAAAATAATCATGATTTTTTTCCCCTCATGTTCTTTTGGGAGTCCAACAAAGAGAATAAGCTCTTGCTTTATCACTTTCAGTTGTTTTAAACTAAGCAAAATGTTTTATACATAACTGGCTAGAACCTTTCAGAAATTTCCAGAGGTTTTATGCAAAGACAACCTTTTGTTTTGTATCTTTTTCTGATGAGTAATTTATGTCATGTTTTCATAATTAGTTGTCCAATTTGTGAATCATTTAAGACCTCATTAAAGATCCTTCAATGAGGAACTCTAACTACAGGAACTCTCATTGACTTTTGCTTAGGTACTGTGGTCTGCCTGTATGAATCTAATTGCAGAATGCTATCTCAAACTGAATCAAAGTCTATAGGAGTCACTGGGAATCATTCCTATTGGGTAAGGTACCATGTGTACAACTTAAAAATACCTCTCCAGAACTTAACCCAAAGAGAAAAGCGTATCAAGTGGCTTCCATACCCCAATATCTGCCCAAGCTATTCCATCTGCCTGAATTCCCCTGCATGCCTCCAGTAAGATCTGATCCCCAATTTAAATCAAAGTTAAATTAATGTTATCTTATGAAAACTACCATAAAAACATAAGAGAATACATATCTCTTAGAAAGAAATCTATGCATTTTGGGAATGATCTTTTTTTTTTTTTTTACCAAATTCTAAAGTGTCTTGGGTAATTTGCTATAAATAATATTTATGCTGCAGTGTGTTAGTGATCTTTAGATACTTAGTTAGGGTTTTCTTTATAATAATGCAAGGTCTGTTCCTTGGTTTTAATCCCTGGCCTCATGCAGATGTTCAGTTTCTCCTAGGAGAGTTGCTGCTGTTTCATAAGAAGCTACAAGTGTGGTTCAGGTTTTTCTCTCCCAGAATAAAAATGGCTGCTCCAAGAGAAAAAAAATACCCTGGGAATAACCAGGGAATAAGTCACTACCAGGAAAGTTTCTCCTGGGAGAGTGAATGTCTGTACAAGCTGTCACTTCTCTCAAAAGAGAAACAGAGGCCTCCAGCATTCCTCACTCTTCTCCCCCTGCTACTCTCACCTCCACACGCACAACCCCCCCCCACCACCACTACAAGGAGACTGTGTCACTCACTGGACTCTGCTGCCCTGACAGAGACTAAGCTATGCCACCTTCATAACTGCCACACTGTGCCACAAAGAAACACAGGCTAACCATGGGCAATATGGGTCAGCCAAGAAGAGATACCCTGCCATCTGTTCCCAGGCAGACTAAGGGAGCCTTCAGAGTACTCTGAGATGTGTGCACAGGCCTTCCTTGTTCTACAGTGTCAGCCCTCTACTCCTCAGGACCACAGCATTCAAATGTCCGTACACACAGGTCTGGGCAATTTTTTTCTACTAGAAGTATAAACCTGGTAGAATTCTCCTTGATTATTTGAACATGTGTACGCAGCTGCTATATATGTGGTCTCATAATAATTTCTTTGCCCTTTGACTTAAAAAAAAAACAAAACAAAAAACAATGAAGTACACCAAACCACCCTGATAATTAGATTTCTGAGACAGTTAAGAGGCTGCACTGAGGGTGAATCAGGAGAACTGATCCCTGGATATTAAATTAAACTTTACTGAAATATGAAGCTGAAAATCAAGTGGAAAGCTTAATGTCTTTAGTTGTTATAATTAGACAGTGATAAGTAAATATTACAAGAATTTGAGATAGTGGAAAAAACAATTACAGTCATGTTGTTAGTGCGTTTATTAAACCAGAATATCAACATGTTTGTTGATGTATTTCAGAGTAATCTTGCAAAGACTGTCTTTTCCTTCTCTATCCCTTATTTCAGCAGTAACACTGTATTTACCCAAATGCAAGATGACTTCAAATTTAAGACCATCCCCAATAATTAGATTCTATTAATGGAAAATGTTATATTTGTTATAATTTTCCATGTATAAAAGCTAATTACTGGAATGTCCTCTTAAGTCATTCCTCTCCCCCCTTCCCACCAGCACTGTGGCATGGACCTCCACCCCTTGCCCCTTTGTGCCTGTGCCTGCCCCTCTGCCACCTTACCCCTCCTGCCACTTCCCTCCATCTTCTGATACTTGTCCCTTGCCCCTGCATGCCTTCTTCTTGGCATTTCCCCCACCCCTTAACCCCTTGCCCCTCTGTATCTATGACTAATTCCCTGTTTCCTTTTCTCCCCAGTGCTTGCTCCCATGTGACTCGCCCTCCTGTTCTTTCTACCCTCATGTCTGTGCTTGCTCCCCTGCAATGGTCTTTCCTTTTCTTGATCCTTTGCCTATCCCCTGACACTCTTCCCACCACCTGCACCCCCAGACTGTGGCTCTGACTCCAATTCTGCAGATGTCAGTGGCAGCAGTTCCAGCCCTGGCCCTAGAGGATATTCCAGAAGTTCAGTGAGGGAAATCCTTGTGGGTAAGTGGATAGAGAGGGTTGGGTGGGGTTTTTTTTTAGGGGGGGGGGCTATTTTGTTGCTTTCTTCTTTATTTTTTTCCTTGCCAAAGGACCAAGAAGGGATACTAATTTAAGTTAATGTTGGTTTTGTTTGTGAGGGCCTGGAGAGGTGGCATTTCAGTTTTAAGTGGTTGCTAGCATTCTCAGTTTCTGTGAGCTTGGAGGATTGGAAGTCACTGTGAGGGAAGCTGGAAATCACATGGTAGGTACCTTAAAATGCCCTGCAAGTTTATCCTCCTTGTAGGCAAGAGGGCCATACAGGAATAGGGAGAGAGAGAGAGAGAGAGAGAGAGAGAGAGAGGAGGAGAGAGGGAGAAAGAATTTCATAGATGTTAGGGCTGGAAGGGACTTCAAAGATCATCAAGTCCAGCCCCCTGCCCCAGAGGCAGGAAGTCAGCTATGGTCAAAGGACCCCAGAAAGATAAGCATCCAAGCATTTCTTGAATAAGTCCAGAGTAGGTGCCTGCACCACATCTAGAGGGAGTCTATTCAAGGTCTTTGGGGCTTTGACAGTAAAGAGGTTTTTTCTTATGTCCAGCCTAAAATGGTCTTGTAGAAGTTTATTACCTTTTGTACTTGTTTTTCCTTGGGGTGCTCTGGTGAACAGATGTTCCCCCAAATCCTGATGCACACCCCTTGTGTACTAATAGGCAGCCACCAGGTCCCGCCTGTGCTTTTCCAGACTGAAGAATTCCATGGTTTTCAGGCTCTCTTCATAAGGCCTATTCTCCTGCCCTCTGATTATGCATGTGGCTCTCCTCTGAACTGTCTCAAGCTTCTTGACATCCTTCTTGAACTGTGGAGCCCAGAATTGGATGCGATACTCCAGCTGCAGCCTCACCAAGCCCAAGTACAGTGGGAGGATGACATCCTGAGATTTACTTGAGAAGTATCTATAGATGCAAGCCTAGGTTTTGTTTGCTTTACTAGCTGTGACATTCCATTGGTGACTCATGTTCAACTTGTGGTCAGTTATGACCCCCAAGTCTCTTTCAACAGTGGTGCTAACAAGCGTAACACTGCCGAGCCTATAAGTATGCTGCGGGGGGCGGGGGGTTTCTCCGAGGTGGAGTACCTTATATTTCTCAGTATTAAATGTCATCAAGTTTGTGTATGCCCACTTACTAAGCTTATCCAAGTCACCTCGGATCACTAGCCTTTCCTCAGGTGTGGATGCTATGCCCCAAAGTTTAGAGTTATTGGTGAACTTAGCCAGCCCACTTATGACACCAATGTCCACATTATTGATAAAGAAGTTGAAGAGAACTTGTCCAAGGACAGAGCCTTGGGGTATGCCCCTGCTTATGGAGTGCCATAATGACTCACTGCCATCGACCACTATTCTCTGGTGCTGAACTTGGAGCCAGTTTCCCAACCATCAGACTGTGATGTAGCCAAGGCTACAGTTGGCCATTTTATCCATGAGGACGTCATGGCACACCAGATAAAAGACTATTTTCAATTCCAGGTGTATGACATCAATTTCTTCTCTCTTGTCCAGGTGATACATCACCTAGTCATAGAAGGAAATGAGATTGGTAGGTTTTGCTTGACCAATGAAAAACCCATGCTGGCTATCCCTCAGGATTTTGCCCTCATCCAGCTTATCTAGAAGGGTCTCCATGATAATTTTTCTTGAGAATCCTACCAGGGATTGAGGTCAAGCTGATTGGCCTGTAATTCCCAGAATCTACTTTCTGCCTTTTTTTGAAGATGGGTACCACTTTGGCCTTCTTCCAATTTTCAGGTACTTCTCCTGAGCACCACGATTTTTCAAATATATTTGCCAATGGTTAGGCTATGACATCTTCCAGCTCCTTGAGTACCCTACGATGTAATCTGTCAGGATTTAACCCCTTTGAGGCTGGAAGGCCAGTAAGGGGGCCCAGAGCCCAGTCACGCTGCTGCAAAAAAAGTCAAGGATGAAATAAGTGGGCTAAAGTTGAAGGTATCAGCTAGAGTAAGTAGGCCTGGACCAAGAAAGTTAGACTGGACAAGTAAGTCTGGACAAGTACCAAGGGTAGAGCCAAGTGTCCCAAAGGAAAACGCTACTCCAAGGCTTAGGATGCTCCCTGGATAACTGCTTGTTCCATCAAGATGTGGTAGGCAAGCTACAAGAAAGCAGTTCAGAAAAACTGGAGTGAAGGCAAGCTAGAGAGCCACCGGGTAGTTCTATCATTCTGTCCTGATAGTTCCCAAGACATCAGCAAGTTGAAACAATGTGATAGGAGAAACAGGAAACAATAATAGAAAAAAAAACATGAAAATGATATTTGGAAAGACTTAATTATAGAGGGGGAAAAAGAAATTTAAAAAAATAGTACTACTTACTTATTTTTAAAGATATTTGCATCTAATATTCATCAGAACCTAATGGGGAAATGGTAAACCCAATGAATGAAGGGTAATAGTTCACCAGGAAGAGGAGAACAGTAATAAGAAATCACTCCAGAACTAGCAGGAGAAAACTTTGGGATGTCTGAGGATGGAGTATCTTTAGTGACGTGGAACATTATGTAAAAGAGTTATATTGAAGAGCATGAGAAAGTTAATGTGGAGGGAGATACTAACTTTCATGCATATTTTCATTTATTGCTAGGGACTGGGGAAAGAAATTTCATTGCTTAATGCATTTGGGGACAGAGTGCACCATCATTAGTCACAGTAATTCAATTGATTTAAATCAAACCCCTGTATAATAAGGTACTACCACCTGTGAATAAGAACTGTGCAATTTAACATACAAACAACTGTGTCTTCATGAAAAGAACATTGAGACACATTGAAATGGTTGTTAATAAGTACTTTGATAGATATCTAAGGACAATTACTTTATGAAATGTACTATTACAGTGACAAGTTAATTCAAAGGATTTGACAGCTTATTTCAGCATGGAACCTCATTTTTATTATCAAAACTACTGTGGATAGAAACTAGCATAATCATATGAAATTTCCAGATTATCTTACAAAAATTCCAGCACTATAATGCTTAGATTGGAAATAGCATGTGAGCAACCTTAGAGGGCAGCATCTCTCCAAGGAAAATAATCTTTTAAATAATAATTCTTAATAAAAAGGAATCTGTTTATCCTTGTGAGTTTGTGCATGTATGCATATGCACACACACATTTACTGCATGTTATATAGTATTATATTAACATTATTCTTTTTTAATTCTTAATTCTAGTTTACTTCTTTATTTCTGCAGTGTCCTAAACTGTTATAAACAGTGCATTAAGCATAGTTTGTTTGTTGGTTTTTTAATATTTCAAGATGGTTAATTTCAAGTAATAGGTCTTCTAGAATATTTAGTCACCAATTGTTTAAAAAAAATAATAATCAATCATACTTAGTCATTACGTTGTGTGTTTTTTCCGATTTGGAAATCTCTTTTAAAGTAATCAAACTATAAACAATAGATAATAAAGCTTCCCCCCCCTCTATGCAACCTATAACTATTGTTAACTGCTTTCACATTTTTCATTTTGTCTAAGGGGAAGCCAGGAAGCTGATAAATAGTAGTATAACTAAGGCAGGGAAAATAAGGCAGTAGTCCCGAATACCAACTTTAGGGGTGAACAGCGTTGGAAAAATATCAGCTGCCACTGCAACTTTGCAACCATGCTAGTGACAGCTGGAAGTTCCTGCTGCCTCTTTGTGTTTCAGCTTTCCTAGGAGTCCAACTGCCTTGTTATACCTGTAGCAACAAATCCAGAATTACTGGAACAGATCTATAAATAGGCAAAATTCCATTTAAAAACAATTAAATTTTGAACAAACAGAATTAGGACTACAGATATCAGCCTCACATACCTCTCCAGATACACCATTATGTGATGGTGTCAGCTCTAAATATACAGTTATAGTGGTCAGGAACCCAAAGGTGTCCATACATGTTTTCCAGGGTGGGGGGAAAGGGGCTTTAATTAGAGTGGCTCTGAGAGTCACTGTAATTAAAGCACCTGCAACAACATGTGTGTTCAGCATCCCCTGCTTCAAAATGGTTGTGGGGGTGCTTTAACTAAAGCTCATTTGACAAATTTTAGTTAAGCATCACTGCTGCCATTTTGAATCATGGGGACACTGACTAGATGTGATGCAGAGGCTGCTGGAGTGTACTAATTAGCATGCTCCAGAAGACTCGATTAATCAAGACTGCTCCAATGTATGCTGATTAGCATTCACCACTGCACCTGTGTTCTTGGAGGTTCAGCTGGGCAAAAAATAATCAGTCCAATCTAACTTTAGTTCATCTAGGGGGTAAAATACATAGACCAGACTAACTTGTGCCTGATCTAACTCAAATGTATACCAGTGCAGCCCCAGCCAGACAACACCCCCACAGATACTGTTTCCCCATTGATCTGCTAGCCCCCACTTCAGACACACCAGATACCCACTAGATGAGTTAACACCCCCCCACCCATGGACTTGTTAGCACCCTCCACCTACCCCTATTTACCTAGATCATATTCCTGACATGGCTTCTGACACCCATGAACATTTGCATACCAGGACCTGGTCTAAGATTACATGGCTTAAATGTGAACCATGTGACTGCAGATTGGGACCCAGGAATGTGTGTACACATTGCAGAGCAGTCCTGGGCCTGGTAAAGTGCAGCCTTTTGACCCAGCCCCAGAGGTGTGCATTCCTTACACTAACCTCCCAAACCCTAACTTGTCTAACTTTAGCCTTCTGACCCCTGGATGGACAACCCCCATTCTGCAGAGCCACCAACCTCCCCATGGACCCACTAGCTTCCCTGATCCTGTAAAACCTCTCTCAGACCCACCAACCTGCCCCCACACAGACTTTCTAGTTCCCCTTGAGCCCACTGTCATGATACAGACTCCCCAGGGGTGGCTGTGAAGTCCCTAGGGCATTGTGACTGCCCGCTCCACCCAGCAGCCACCTACTAAGCTGACCTGCCACATCTTGCTGGTATAAATAATGAATCAGCTGCCCTCTAGCAGTTGTTCAGTCACAGCCCTGACAGACTCCTCTAAACCTTGAGTGTTGTCGGACCCCTGACTGGATCCCACACTCAGGAGGTGCCTTATGATACTGTCACAGAGTCACATGGGTGCCCCGTGATTGTGAGAGTGATTGGCAGAGTTGCCAATCACCCAGGCAGCTCAGGTGCCTGGTTGCCAGGGCAACCAAGTGGGTCACATGGCTGGAAGAGGGCAGGGCCAGGCCTTTATAACCAGCTTAGGCTGGAGCTGGAAAGACAGTTCCCTTCTGACTGCTGCAGGAGCAGGAGCTCTGCGGCTGAGCTGAGCGGCCTGAGTTAGTGGTCGCAGCCTTACCACTAACAGACTGTGATGATGCAGGGAACAGGATCACCCTGATGGAAGGTAGGACCGAGAGCCCTGGCGGGGCTTGGAGTTATTGTTAGGCGTGTGGAGCCTCTGTTTATGTTGTAGCCAGAGGGCTTGAGTTAACGTTATAGTTTACTCTGGAGGACTGGGTGAGGCTGTAGGGGAGCGAGGAGGCCTCAAGGGAGCTCCCCAACAGCTTGGGGGTTCCCAGTGCCCAGTAGGGGCACAGTTGCCAGAAGGGCACTATTGTCAGTGCTGCAGGGCACCATATTGCGCCAGGGAGGTGCGGTGTGCGGGGTTACAGACCCCAGCCCATAAGGGCGGTGTTTGCCCAGTCAGCAAACGGACCCGGAGCAGGGTCAAGGGGCCGAGACGAGGCGCGGTGGCAGCCCTAGAGAGGGCAAGGCCCCAGAGCGGGGCAGAGACAGGGCGCGAGGCGCGTGGTGGCAGCCCTAGAGAGGGCAAGGCCCAGAGCGGGGCAGAGACAGGGCGCGAGGCGCG
>NW_017728906.1:118095215-118107467 GCF_001723895.1 Crocodylus porosus | reverse complement strand
AGAGATTGGAGCCCGACCCAAAGGGGCGCCAGGTGGGTGAGGAGCCCCGGGGCCCGAGCGAAGGAGCGAAGGCACCCAAGGGGCGCGGGACTACACAAATGTCCCTCAGAACAGCTGCGAGGCTTGGGGCGTGCTGAGGGGGAGGTTTGGAGGCACGCGTAGCCCTTAAGGCGGGATGCACATAGATACCCCAGTCTGGAATAGGGACAAGAACACCAATATCGTCCACTAGGGAAACTGGCAGCCTCCACATTATATATTTAACCATCAAAGTCGTGGCGGGCGAGATTCTGAGGGTGCTACGTCACCCTAACGTGATGGTAGGGGGCGCTAGGGAGCTCACGGCCGCCCCTAGTCACCGCTCCCTCACAGATACCCCCAAGCTTTACAGGCCAGATGCATGGCTCTGAAACTTCCCCTTTCCCACACCCCATGCCTCACAGGTAGCAATTAATTAAATATTGTCCCTTTCTTTAAGGCCTCTATCTAGCTCAGCCTCCTGTCGCTGCACTCTCTCTGGCGCTGTGCTCTCCACACTGTAGTGTGCCCCAGTGAGGCCTCCTCCTCTCCAGTAGCCCCAGCCTGCTCCACCAGTTTAAATAACAACAGAAAACACAAGCCCCTGGATTACAACACAACAATAACATAAGGGCCATACTTTATCCCATTTAAGAAGGCAAGCTTCTCTCTCAGTTTAATGGCCCTCCTCCCCATCAGCCCTTATGAGCTCCTATAGCACCTTACTCCTACCAGCATCAGAAAAGGCAGTCAAGCATCGCCAAGTAATTTCCTCTATGAAAGCTCCTTTCCCCTTGACTGCTGGTAGAGAACTAACTCCCTAGTCCCAGCCCTGGGGTTTATATGTGCCCAGGGCCCTGCCTTCTTCCGGTCAACTGACTGGATGCAGGTACAGACTAATTCCTTCATTAGCTTGCATAAGCTGCACCTGTGGGATTTCTGCCTTGCTCCTGGGGCCCTCTAAGCAGTTTCTTCCCTTAAAGGAACAGGCACATTAGTGCCCTGCAACACCCACCAATACCGGCACAGACCCATTAGCCCAGCCAATCCACCCAGCTCCCCTACATAGACCTGATCCCCCCCCCAAGTCTTCCAACCTTCAGTTTCCAGATTCTTCCCATTCCACCACCATCGTAATTTACTTAGATCAAGCTCCCAGAACCAGCAAAAGTCTGTAAAATTGGTACCTGATGTACAATTATTCTGCTTAGTAAATGGAATGACCATAAATCATAATATGCATTACATGGGAATGTTTGTGCATGATCTATGAAACAATCTGTTAGATCAGTGGCAAATTTTATAGTCAGGGGACACATCTACACATGTCCCTGACTGTGCATTTGGTAGTAAATGATTGCACGGTACCAACTGGTAATGCACAGTCCTGGTGGTGCATGATTATTTTAGAAGGTACATCTCTGTAGCGATGAATTACAGTGACACAGCTCATCGCTATGGTGTCATAGTGTCTCGTGTAGCTGGTCAGAATGTTAGGCAAATAAGAATGTTAGGCAAATGTGCGTATATGGACTGCACATTTACTTCTTTCTGTATTTTACACAAAGATCTGATTACTGCTGGTTACAACATCTGATTGAGATTATTATGTTGTCATTGAAATTATTATTCTTATAATATGTTAGTTATTTAATCACAATTGCTTTTCATTTATTTTGACTAGCAAAAAGCCTTTAAGTAAGAATATCAATATTATCTAGAAACTGGATTCTTCCATTTGGAAAGTTATGAAGTTGAGTTGTCCCCCACACTTCATCATTACAATAGCGCGCACGCGTGTGTGTGTGTACACTTTTGTACCTCCAAATAGAAGAATCTAGTTTCTGGATAATATCAATATTCTTACTTAAAGGCTTTTTGCTAGACAAAATAAATGAAAGGCAATTGAGATTAAGTACATATATATCTAGATATCTATATATATCATCTGTTCTCTGGTATATTCAACTGCCATCAGTTAGCAACAATTATTACAAGTTTAAATACTAAATAAGTTCATCTGTTTGGTGACTCTGGCATTTATAACTCTGCCTTCAGCTAAACAAAAATGCACATAATAAACTTGTTAGGTGAAATATAATTTTATAAAACCCTTATCTTTTTTAAAGCTGCAGCAACCTCAACCTTGGCAACTTCCCCATATTGTATTGAAACATTATAAAAAGTAGATAAAACCTTTAGGTTGTCAAAACATCACTTTCAGTGATTTGTAGACTCAAGCTTGGCTGAAAAGTTCACGTTTGTGTTACAGGATCTGCCATCAAAATATTGAGATACAGCAGAGGTAACCTTCAAGTATATCTTAGCAGGATCTTTTATAACTGTCCAAAGAGGAATTTCTAATATGGATGGATAGAGTCCATTGTACAAAATATAATTTCAGTTGGAAAGAAGGTACATCAAAATGACCTCTTATTTATGTCCTTTATTCTCGTAGGCACAAACAATTTATTTCCTGTCATGTTGCTACTAAATTGTGTTCCTTATCTTGAATTGCTTATCTTGTCATTAACTTTGGAGGAGAATAATGTATTGGGACATTAATATTCCAATGCTTATTTTCACTAAGTTTCACTAAGTTTGATCAGGTCCTGAGAAATAGCTAACCAAAGAGAGCCAACACTGGTCAGGAATTGTGAGAAATGCTCCTGAATTCAAAGTCCTTCTGAGGAAAGGTTTTGCATAATAGCATCTACCATATGCGATGGTCAGGATTCCTCTGAAATAGTTTTGCCCAGCCAATGTATAGTCAACTGAATATGCTTAAGGTATCTTAAGCAATCACTGCGGGGGTAATAAATCTACAGGCAAGTGCCAAAAGGACCACTCACATGGCTGGAAAGCTGACAATAAAGCACACAAAGTGAATCAGAATTCTGTCCTAGGTGTTTGCACTAAGGTTTCTGCACAATAGAACACCTGTCTAAGTTTGTTATCCCTGGATGGTATTGAAATGCAACCTGAGACCCCAGGACAATATGCATCCTGCTCACAACTGGTAGTGCAGTCCCTGGGACCACTGCCAAACACTACTTTCTCTCAGGTAAGTGCCAAAATCATTATGCTTCACAATCAGGCTCATTTCACTCTTGCTTTCTCCCAGCACTCTTTATACATTTTACATTAGTGTGATATTGTTTGAAAAATGGATATAAACCTGAAAGCAGAAACAGTAAGCTACAATCTCCATCCCCCAGCCTCCAATAGAAGTGTTATAACCACTAGACTACCAAGGCAGACTGTTTATTATCAATTCTCCTGCTATCCCATTGACTCTTTTATGTCCACTGGCGCAGCTTCAACCAGAGATTGTGCAGAGTGACTGTTCTCTAGATTAGTCATTAGATAAGTCTCTTGAGAGTGGGATATGTGGGTTCATAGGGTGCTGACAAATGTGTAGGTCCCTGCTCTAACTCATGGTGCTTTGCATAAAGCACCATTAGTTAAAGTGACCTTCCAACCCAACAGATTTTCATCTTGGCAAGTATCTGGTCAGGGGCAAGGATTAAACCTGTCTGCCTGTCCCAGGATTGGGGCTGGGATGATTCAGCCCCTTCCTCCCATCCCATTTCTGGTGGTATCTGCAAAATGGTAGCGGGAGTAGAAGGAGGAGAGTGGAACTAAAGGCTGAGGTTTTTCTAGCCTGAACTGAGGGAGAAGAAGTAGAGGGTGGGGGGGAGGCAGAGGGGTTCCAATCCACATGCCTCCCTCCAGATGAGGCCAGGCAAACCCCAGCCCACAGTTACCCCTCTCCCTTCCCCTCCAACTTCATTCCTGCAGACTGAACCAGGGGTGGTGGTGGGATGCATCATCCAAGCCTTGATCATGCTAACAGATTGACCCTAGGGAACACAAGTACCCTAAGTTTCTCCACTTTGCAGTGTCTTCATCTGATCCCTCGTTAGATTAGGGTTAATTTGTCACACAATTGGCCACTTTTAAAGCACTCCACAGCCATGCACATTATTAGACCCTTACTCCATGAGGCACCCAACAACTAGGGAGATGACAATCCAATTGCCTGGAACCCAGTTGCTCAGGGAGCAAACACCCATGCACATTGCTCGCAACAGCTTTATTCAGAATGGAGACAGCTTTGGACTAGCTCCCAAAGAAATGGGGAGCTGCATTGAACATTAGTTCTTACCACATTTTTATACCTTTGTTCATGCTTATTAATGTTTACTCTACCTTTGTCCCTCCTTTATTCCATCCATATTACCTCCTATCTTAAGCTCCACCTGTTTACTGTTTACTTTATTAGCATTGAATTGCCTATGCATTTCACTTATTTGCATATCTTTTGCTATGAATATGTGCGTAAGACCGTGGAACCAGCTTCTTTCAGTCACTTGTGGTTTCTTGCTGATTTATTCACCATCATCAAGGCCTTGCTTCTGCTTTATCTCCTGAGGATATCTGGTGGGCTGCATCCTGTTCTCCTTATGCAATGACCTACACACTACCACTTTGTTAGGACATTGCTTGCCTAAGCATCTTGACATGTTACGTTTAATATATCATTCTGCCTTGTGGTTAGCAGCTTTGCTGAGCCATGGATTACAGCCTTGTATTCAGCTGCAAATCCAATGCTTCTTAAGATCCAAATACAGTCACTCTAACACACATGTCACGGCAAGCCTATAGCGTGCTTTCAGGAGACCGATCATACAACAACTTCTTTCTATGCCCATAACCTCTCATTGTGCAGGAGATCTAGTAACAAGTTCTCCCTTTCCTGGGAAAGTACTCTTGATCATTAGATTCTTGTGAAAGAGGAGTGGTTAAGAAGGACAGCCATTAAACAAATGAAATGAGTCATTTTTTAAACATGTATCTTCAAAAATTTATTCCACAATAATCCTAAAAAATGATGGAGAGTGGGTGTAAATGGAGACATCTAAAGGATAGTTTGAATCAGTCACATAAGCTGTTTACAGACATTCAGGAAGGTTAGGGGGAGGATAGATCATGTCAAAAACAGCCACCCAATCTAAAGCAAATCTGGATAGGGAAAGCTGGCAAGTGTTGTTGTGGGGATCAAGGCTGGGGAAGCAGGCTCTGAGGGAAAATCATGGGGTTCATAGAGGATTTGGAGGGCAGGAGTTGTCTTTGTGGAGGATTGAGGGATTGGGGAGCAGGCAGGTGTATGGGAGGATCAGGGGAAGTTCTGTGGGGTGGTTTCTGCATTACAGGAGGGTTTTGGTGGGATCACACTGGCTTGTGGGATCCATGGGAAGGCTTGGGGAATGGCAGGACTCTTTCCCTCATGCCCTGGTACCAGGGGCTATTTTTAGCCCTCCATCCCTAAACAAACAAATCCCCCTACCAAGCTTATCCCCTCATCCAGCCTGCTTCTCCCTCCACCCTGCCTTACTTCCTTGGATCCCGGCATGAACAAAAGTTGATAGAACTGCACTGGGAGAAGCTTGTAGGACGGGGATTTAGTGTGTGATAGCAGTCGTCCACCTGGGAGTGGACCCATGGGTTGAGGGGCTAAAAATAGACCAGTGCCAGTGGGGAGGGGGTGGAGTTAGGAATCACAGTTCCAGGGCTTAGGCCAACAACTGAGATTTCCCAGCCCTGGGGCTGTAGTGGGAACTCTACAGAGGTTAATTTAGATAGGTCTTTTTGGACCTGAGCTAAGTTAGACTACCTCAGAGGTACACAACATAGATTTTTAAACTGATCTATTTTTCCTCAACTTTTGTATAGTTGGCACATAAATAGTGTAAGGTCTGCACCTTAGTAAACTAAGATCATGTGTCCATTTTAAAACAATCTAACCTTCCCTGCCCTTTTTTAATGTCTGTATACAGCCTTAAGCTCTTGAAAGGATGGGAATTCAATTCCTATTTTCTACCTCTAAGCATTTCCAGGTTTTCTGACTTGTCTTTCGGGAACTCTTAAGGCTTCCCATTCTTTACATAAAGAATCTTTCTAAGTAACCTCAAATCACTTTTTAGCATATAGGTTCTTAACTTTATTATTTTGAATAAGCCTATTCTAGAAGAGGCAACACATAACACAAGTTGCATACTGTAACATTTGAAAGCTAGGTAAGTTTATGGGAAGTATCCTTTTGCTTATGCATTTTGAAAGAGAGAAAATGTACAGGAATGATGCTGGATATATCTGTTGTTACCTCTTGGAACTGCAGGATTCCAAAAACAATCAGTGAGTCCTATTAAATAATTTGCAGGTTAGCAATTTGAAAAAGAAAGCAACATTGTTGACTCCCACATCCAGCTGCTCTGACTTTATCATTGCTACAGATGTCATAAAAGGATTGCATTCTCCAGCATGGACCAATTTTTCCTGTCACATGGAAGTAAATAATGTACTTGAAGAGGTTGCTTTTCGAAGTACAGTACCGCAAGCCTAATTTTGAGCAACTCTGCAAACTTGAGATCAAATTAATACTCTTAAATATACATCCATTTTGGAATAAATACTGTTGAGAAATCAAGCCAGACTTTCTTCCTAGCTTGGATTACAAATAGAGACCTGTGAATGGTAAATGAATCTATTATTTTATTATTCATAAGGAATAGTAAATTATTCTAATAGAAGAATAGTATTCTAATAGTACTCTAACAATTTCTTATTCAAGTAAGCCATAAAATAAATAATCTATAATCAAAATTTTATACTATTCTGTCCTGAAGTCTAAAATGACTGAAGTCAAAGAGCAGGCATTTATTACACAGGAAAAAAGATTTAACTATTTCCATGACATTTACTTGTATTAGAAATAAAAAAACCCAAAAAAGTTAAGGAGCAATTTTGCATGTAGGATATGGATATAGTAAAATGATGGGCTCTCTCTTTCAATATTTCCTTTATCATATGGATATTTCCACCTGACACTGAGGGCAAGAAAGACTCCTTTCAGACAGTGCTAATAGATTGGAAAACATAGTTATTTTCAGTTATAGATGTATTCATTCTCTGTCTAGTTGAATAAGTTTTCTCTTATTTGATGATGATATATTCCTGAACACATACATGGCCTGCAGTAAAAAATAGAGAAATTAGTGATGATTTTCAAGTAGGTCACAAAGGAAATGTTAGATAACTTTGAAAAATTACATCTATTCTGTGTGAGAGGAGGGAATTACATTTCAGTGACAAGGATAGCTGGCAGGTAGGTGAAAGTAAGTAATGTGAGATTACTTTTATCCCTCTTAAAATATATTCAGAGTACAGGCTGACACCTCCCAAAGTATGAACATTTTAATGTCATATTGGCACTAAGCACAATCTTGTCATGTGTGTGCAGTACTTCCTTTTACGTTCTTCCATCTGCATTGTCAAGTTACAAGAAGCATAGCCTTTTGCTCTGCAACTCCATTCCACACTAGAGATGATACTTTCCTAGAGTGATACAGTATAAAATGGACTTTTATGGAAATGAATAAAGCCAATTGACTTTAGGATGATCTTGTGAGTTCATATCAATACTCAAATGGCTAGCACTTCTAGGAAAATATATAGAAGACCACCCTTCTGCAATCATTCTACTGCATTCCCCAGCATATAGGATGGATAGACTGAAGCTCCAACTCATTCCATGCACATCAGCAATGAAAAGGAATAGTTACATGGGGCTTTGTCTCTGCTTCTGATTGCTATCTGTAATACTGATAGCAAGTTCATAAAACTAGTGGGCCCTTACTGTGGGGGGGGACAACTGAGTTAATGATATCTTACACCAATGTCTCTAAAGATCGCATGTGTAAACAAATACATAATTAAGAATACATATTTAACCTTCCTCAGCAGGTGGAGGTAAAACAGGTGTTTTCATTGTCTAGTTCCATTTTTCCTCCCCTGAATTAACAAGTATGGAAGGCTGGAAAGCTGAAATAAAATACATCATTAACTGAAGCGATTGTTTTATTTAAGTACTCTAAAAGCTTGAGTGATCTTTCAGCTTTTACCATTGATTTAGTCAAAGTGTTAAAAGATCTCTTGATTTCTGGCATTTAGTTTTCTCTACACAGGACAAAAGTCTCATGTATGGTAGGCAAAACAAAACTGTCATTTTCTGCCTCCTGAATAACTCTGACAGTTTAAATTGATCTTAAATTCATCAGAATCACATGACTGAGCAGCCCTATGTGCAGCTTAAAGGTGATAAAATCAGGGCAGAAATATTACTAATATTATAGCAACATGAACTAGAACAACAGATATGCCACTAACACTGGTCTTTTGTTTCCTGTGGATTCATTATTTTGTTGCCCCTTTAGAAGATAGTTCTGTCATGTTTGTCCAAATCAACTTATTTATAACTTCAGCCTTCTTTCAGCCCCAAATAAGTTGACATATATAATGTCTGATATATACATGAAAATAGACGAACTTACAAACCCATCAACTTATTTATATAACTCCAGCCCTCTTTCAGTTTCAAATAAGTTGATAGATATATAGTTATAGTTATAGATACTCACACACATACCTATATCTATATTTATATTTATATCTAAATAGAGAAAGAGAGATATATACATATTAGGGCTGTGTGAAGCTTTGGTCCCTGATTTGATTCAGTGAAGAGAAGATTCGTTCCTATTTGGTGGCCAAATCTCTGAATCCAAATTGTGTCACAGGACTCTTTAATGTCTCTGAATCTATTTGGAGAGATTTTGACAGATTTAAAGATTTGGATGTAGATACATCTTTAAATGTGTTTTCTACATACTCCTAGGTAGCAGGGACTCTGCACACTGTGGTGTTGGGGCAGATGCAGCATCCCACAGAAGCATGGGGGACTCCCCAGTGCACTCAGCAGCAGACCTGAAAGTGGACCAAAAGCACTTACAGTCCACTTCCTGGTCCACCGGGGAGTGCATGGGGGTCCCGCCCAAGCTCCCTGGCTCAGTGACTGGTGCCTCCTGGGTCTGGAGGTGCACCCGGGGTCCCCCTGTGGCTGATCGCCAAGCTGGAGGGGCATGGGGGGGGCACCAGCGCATGCCCTGGCAGATCTAGAAATGGACTAGGAACACTTCCTGTCCACTCCCAGGTTCACTACTGAGCATGCTGGAGAGCCCCCCATAATCCTGTGGGATATTCTATGTGCCCCAGCACCTCAGTAACTGCAAGCCATGCCTGCTACCTCAGGGTATGTCAAAAAAAACTTTTAAAGCTGTGCCTCTCTGAATCACTGATTCACCAAATCAGCATCAAATCTTCAGATTCTGATTCAGTCGAATTGAATCAGGGACAGTGGTCTGAATCAACAGATCATATCACTGTCCCTGATTTGGGCTGAATCCGAATTGAATAGGGCCCATTTTGCACAGCCCTAATATATATATATCAACTTACTTGAATCTGAAAGAGGGCTGAAGCTGTATGGATAGATAGATAGATTCACAAAAGTAGGGTCAGAAGGGACCTTGTAGATCTTCTAGTCTGATCCCCTACCCTGGGCAGGAGAGAAAACCGGGCTCAAATATCCCCAGCCTGGTAAATGTCAAGCCTCCTCTTAAAGATCCCCAGGGTAGGAGCCATCACCACTTCCCTTGGAAGTTGGTTCCAGATCCTAGCTGCCCTGGTCGCAAAGTAGTGCCTTCCAATGTCTAGTTTAAACCTACTCTCTAACAACTTGTGGCCACTATTCCCTGTTACCCCAGGGGGTACTCAGGGGAACAAGGTCTCTCCCAAACCCTGCTGGTCCCCCCTAGTGAGTTTATAGACAGATACCAGGTCCCCCCTCAGCCTCTCTTGTGAAGGCTGAATAGCCTCTCTTCATAGGGTTTGCCCTGCTGTTCCTGGATCATGTGGGTGGCCCTCCTTTAGACACTCTCAATGCTGTCCACATCCCTCCTGAAGTGTGGGGCCCAGAACTGGACATAGTACTCCAGCTGCAGCCTGACCATTGTCTCATAGAGGGGGAGGAGATTCATCTCCTTGGCCCTGCTTGAGATCTAGCTAGCTAGCTAGCTAGCTAGCTATCAATAGATTGATATCGATAGATATATAGATAGATATACAGATCTTTTTGTAAAAATAGCCCATATATATGGGTTTTTATACACACACACACACACACACACACACACAATGTTTTGCAAAAAAATGTTGACAGCCACTTTTACAAACTTAAGCATATATTAATTTTATATAATAACACAATTAACATCCAGAAATGTAATAACCAGAAGGAATTGTTCACAATGCCATAAAGCCTAGTTTCTAATGCAGATTTTTAAATTGGGATTTCTATCAGGGGAGTAGAAATGCTACTATCCTTTTCAAAAGCCTTTCTAATACCTTTCAGGGAAAGAAAATGGTGGTATATAAAGATTTTAGTAAGACAATCCTTTTAGGGTTCATGGTTACAGTATATTTTCCAAAGCACAATACATCTACTGCCTATGCTGGTACCTTGTTTCTTTGCTCAAGCATGTACTACCTGGAACTCCAATACATCTACTTCCATCAGGTGCTGCCAAAGAAACAATTGATTTTCTATGTGAACCATCTCTCTCAGAACACCTGGCAAATTATAGATTATTCCGACAATTTCACTCTTCTGGATCAATATCCTGTGAATTACATTCCTTTCAGACAAACAAACAATCCAAGAAAAAAAGCCTAAGATTCAGGGGTCTTTCATAGGTTCATATCTGTTCTTTAGAGCATACAAAATTAAGTTTATTGGCCAAATATAGATTAATATATAAGGCCCATAGCCTAAGAAACAGAGTATGATATAGCAAAAATATTGTACAGAAAGTTAGTTCAATAAAGATGTTACAAGTTATGATTTGTGTTACAAGAAAATAAAGTTGTAACTCACATTTATTCATTTAGCTATATATCCAACATCCCTCCTCTCTCCCATACCCTGAAAAAAAATCCATGTGCTCTCAATATTGACTAGCCTTTAAAAGTTATGGACTGGCTTTCCCATTTTGTGTAAATCTGCATAATGGCTACCCAGAATCCCACAAGGGAAGATTTTCTTCTGCAAGCAACTTGCTGGAAAGACAGCAGGAAGAGATGGGGAAAGGGTGAATCTCATTTTCCATATATATCTCTTCACACCTGCTAACAATTTTTGCCAGCCATGTTATGATGATGAGGAAGAAAACATGGAACACTCTTCAAATGGAGTAATTTGCTCCTTTTTAGTAAAACTGTTGAATTCTTCCAGGCACTTTTCCTGAGTAATTAAAGATTGCATTGCAGTGCATATAGGAAAGGAGCAAAGTAAAAAAATGTATGGATTACTTCATCTCTATTCTCATTACCTTATTATTTCATTTTTTACACATTAGTTCACTACATCCAGAAGCACATTGGGATTTATGTGGGAAATACCTTTGTGCAGGGATGATATCGGGGTGTTGGTAAGAGTGAAGGAATAGAATTCCTCTCCTTTAGCCAGGGTACACTTTAGTCTGTATTACAGCCATACTGAGCTGCTATTTCTACTCAATAAATGGAACAAGAGTTAATACTGCTTTATAGCCTGTGACACAGAGGGGTTTTTTTGCTTTAATTTATTTTCAAGCCTATCTTTATCAATTGCTATATTGTGAGAAAGCTCTGAAAAGACCTGCCATGTTATCTAGAGGAAGTAGGAGTTCCCAATATGCCTTCTATTCTGCCCACATACAGAGAATGAAGTCTCACTGTGTAGCTGAACTGGCACAGTGGGTCTTGTAAACAACATTAGTGTCACATTATCTACTAATTAGTTTAATTGCTCAAAGTCAAGGTTTAAATAAGTATAGGTACTATCTCATTTCTTTCACTGCAGCATGATACATTTGTTTCATTGTCAGATATTAGTAATGTTGGCCTTTAGCCCACTTGTGTGATCCTTCCCATAAATGCTCCATAACACTCTTCTGTAGTACCTTTCTCTAATTCTCTTCCAAGATGGAATACAGAGTGCTGCATATATTTATCACATGAAAGACATTTGCTGCAAGACAAACCATAGCCACCTTGGCTTTGTATGCATGAAGTATTTTGCAGTACAATCCCATCTGTAGTTAAATTTACTTACTTTGGCTACTCTCCCTGATTAGCTTGGTTGCATGTCAGCAACTGGTAGACGTTGATATTTGCTAAATGGTCTTCTAGATGGTGCTATTTATAACTTGGATAATCTCCTTATTTCTCCTATGATGTCCTTAGTATTATTGCAACCATAGGTCCAGACGTGACACAAAAAAAAAAAAAAAAAAA
>NW_017728906.1:118081910-118095115 GCF_001723895.1 Crocodylus porosus | reverse complement strand
AACCTTAAATCCTATACATTTCCTCAGTGAAGTTATTGCTACTCTGTCCCAGTACAGGCCTCTATGCCAATTCACATCTGTCATTCACAGAGATGAGTCTTAGTTTTCTGCTATGGATCAATTGAAAACGCAAATTGTATGTTGGAGTGACATTATACATTAAGATTGATTACGTTAAGAGAACTTAAACTTTGAATGGTCATATGTTAAGGCTCATTAACAAGTGCCAAGTGCCCTTTAGGCATCTTTCAGTTATGCCACTTTGGGCCAGGAAATAAGACAGCTAATATGTAGTCTTCCAGTATCTCAGGAGGCACTTCCACCAGGTGGGATAGCTTTCATGCAGGATTTTATAGCACTGGACTGACAGGTGGAAACAGCCAGGCAACAGTTAGATAGAGATGGAGTGACTGGGAAGGGAGGGAAAAGAGGTGAAGGCGGTAAGAGAACCAGGGGAACAGGTGAGGGCTGGGAAAGGATGGGGAGGGAAGAGGGAAGGGGGAAGTGGGTTGGTGGAGAGCTGCCATCCACCTTCAAATCACCCCCTCTACCCCCAGTTCATTTCAATAGATTCCTCTGCCACACATCAGCTCCTTCACCTTCAGTTCACTGCCCTGCTTCCCCATTCAACTCAAGCATGGTGGAGGTGCCGATGAGGGAGTTTCCCTCCCTGCCTGCTACTGGACTGCCTGCAGACCATGCCATCTCTGTGAGTGGGATAATTTCAGAAGTGAGGGGCAATCCAGAAAGCATAAAGAGTTCCTTCCCTTCCTTCTCCTTCTTCTATACTGTGGCTAAAGAGTCAGTGAACAGGCCAAACATGAAGCAGACTTGCAACCCCTATCTACCGTCCTGCTTACAAGCCCTCTAGCAGCAGATCTGAGCAATGTACATTAGAGAAGTTATTAACCCTGAATGTATGACTGAGTGATCACTAGGGCTTTGTAACACCTTACTCTGAAATCCATACAAATGCTAATTGGTTTAGTGTTGTTTGGCTTAATGGATGAATCACACATTAAGGCAAAAAACCTGCTCTGATTGCCTTTCACCTGCACAGCTGTGAGTTACCACTAGAAACTGGTGAGCAGGGGCAGAACTGGGAACTAAGGGAAGGACAGGATCACTGTCCCTGCTGGGCAGAGTGAGTGTTGCAGCCCCAGAGTGCCTGGCAACTGTGGTGTCTCCCACTACTGCTCAGACCTGCTTTGATCTTGGCTCTACTTCCATTGGGAGCAGAGTGAGGGAGTCCAAATGGAGGGAAGGGGGAACTGTCTCACTGTCACTGCTCTCAAGGCAGGGAGGGACACCACCTTCCTGCTGTCACTTTAACTAGCTCTGCTTCTGATAGCAGAGCCGGTCCAAGTAGCTGTGGGGAGTTGGGGCTCCCTGTTCTAACAGGATCAATCTGCTCCCACTAGGTACAGAGCTGGTCCCAGTGCAGCAGGAGGTGCTGTGGCACCAGACAACCTGGGCCTGCAGTGTTCATTTTGCTGGATGTTCCACAGGGGGTGAGGCCCTGTACCTGGCCCCGCTGTGCTCCAGCATCCCTGGCCACCCTGACTCAGGAGGACCCACTGCCTCCAGTGATGCTGGAGGACTTCTGTTTGAGAAGAAAAGCTGTAAAGAGTGGCCACAAGTTAATGGAACAGTAGCAAAATTAGGTGGATTAGAGATAATCCTGTCGGGGAGTGGTGCAACATAAAAACAAATAATGTGCTTTAAGCAAATTATAGGTGTTAATGTACAACCAGTTCAGGGTTAAGCACTCCAGAAGCCACCTAAAGTTACTGTTTAACAAGACCCTAGCACTAGTTAACCTTAACATAGACTAACATTTCTTACAACTCTAACAAATAATCCAACCCTTGTATACTTATATCTCCATTTACTGCTATCCTGAAAAGTGCATGTATATAGCATGTCCCACGGATGGCGTCCGGAAAACAGTATTTTTTTTAAGCTTGAGCAAAATCCTTTTAAGCCATAAGCCAGAAATTGTCTTATTGTTGTGAAAAAAAGCATTAACATGTCTACATGCATCTATTTTAATATTGTCATAAAAGCTGAAATTTGGAAATGGAATGATAACATGACTAGGAAGCCAGGTTTTTTTAAGGCATCAAGAAGGTAGGTGCTTTTGAAAATTACACTATATGTCTGGGTGACTAATTCACATTCCAGCCATCTGAATGTATTTTCACTTTTTCCCATAGGCTTTAATTTTCACGTACACTTTCAATAACTTGCAATACATCCTAGGTGATTGGAAGATGCAGGGATCCCTTGAGAACTGAGCTGGGGAATGAATCTTGATTCTCACTATTTTGATCTTGATTGTCTATTGTTCTGGTTGGGAATCAAGCTGAAGCAACTATTTTGGGGCATGTTTTATGTTCTCTTGTATACCAGCTGTGCTGTAAAATATTAACTGGAAGAAAGCATTCCATAACAGCTTTCCCATGAGGAGTTTGTCACCCCGGAAATGACTGCTGTTCTCCTGTAATGTAGGTAACTTGGCTATGGAAGAAATGAAACACATTATTTATATGTACTTTCTGCATGGAGATAAAGCTGGGGTTATGAATGAGCCCTTTCTATTCTTCACACTCTTTGTATTGTGCTGCAACAATAGGGAAGTCAATGACAGTGACAGAATTTTTTTGAACAAATGCAGTAATTCTATGACTGTACTTATGACATTTTTGTATAATAGTGTCTTACAAAAAAGTGGTTGCTTGGGTTTTATGGGTTTTTCCAGGGGGTTGGTTGTCTTTTAAAAGCCCAAATATCAAGCTTTATCAAGCAACAGAGCTAGATGTACGTGACATTCCCAATTTTCATTTATTTTTTTTCATTATAAATATCTAGACTTTTCACAAAAATAGGAAACAAGTTAATTTAGCTTCTTTTCTCTTTTTCTTCTCCATCTCATACTGGACCAAAAGAAAATAAAACAAAGCTCAGCCCAAAGAGAAGAAATACAGTCTTTCTTTAAGGTGACTGTCACAGAGCACTCACATGGCCTCCGCCTGAGAGCAGAAATAGCTCAGGAGATATCCCTAGTGGCAAGAAGGGGAAGGCCCAGCTGCCAGTTACCAGGGCAGCCAGAATCACAGGTACTGGTTGCTACGACAACCATTGGGGAGCCACCTGACAGGAAGGAGCAGGGCGTGGCCCATATAAGTCCAGGTGTGTGGCCAGGAAGGCAGTTCCCCTCTGGCAGCCAAGGGAGGAGGGGCTCAGCCAGTGCAGACAGAGGGGAGAACCCTGACTGCGTGAGCAGCCCCTGATTGCTGCTATGGGTTGGAATATTTCCCAGTAGGGATTGAATGTAGTTTGGCTGGATGGTTTAGCCTTTTATGTTATAGCCCCGGGGCTTTGTGTTTTTGTGTTCGCTGTTTTAACCGGAGGACTGGGTGAGGCTATTGGGGGTTGGAGGAGGCCTCATAGGGGCTCCACAGTAGCATGGGGATCCTGGCACCAGAGAGGGCACAGCATTTGGGGTGCATTGACCCCAGCCCCAGAGCAAGGGGGCAGTGAGGAGCCCCAGAGCAAGGGGGAGGGGCAGTGGGAAGCCCCTGAGAGAAGGCAAGAAGAGGGCCAAATCACAGCAGGGCCCAGGTCAAAACCATGTCGGTACCATCTGCAAGGCTTGGGCTGTGGTGTAGGGGAGTAAAAGGAGCTGCAGATAGGGCCCCTTGGCACTGGGGTGCGTAAAGTGGGCAGCCTCCTGCTGATTACATCAATCAATCAATCAATTAAGATCAAGGGATGGCAGGTGAATAAGCAGGCAGTTGGCCCATAACAGGAAGGTGGAGTCACCAATAGAAAGGCTCCAGTAGTGATACTACTTTCAGAGTGACCTTAAGTCCTTCCTCAGCCTTTGGTAGCATGTTTCACAGTATGATCAGGCTGAACTATAAATCTTGCCTCTCCTAAAAGTTGCTCATGTTTTACTGGTTTTTTCTTTTTAAAACTTCACAGACCTCTTCAGAACTTTTTATATATCTACAGTGCATTTCAGGTTTCTAAACAAAAGGTACACATGGTTGAAGTAGCAGCTTTTGGCAACTCCTGTGTCAGCACTTAGTTGTCACTATATCTTAATTATTCTGAGATATAATATTAATTTGCATTGTATAAATGCTATAGCACAGTTTCCTTTCTATTGTGATTTTATCTCCAGGATTATTCATACTTTGAAAAGGAGCGTTTAAAATTTTCTCCATTGTGAATATCTAATTTGTTTCTCTATGTTATGCCTTCAATTCATGTGATCTTCCTCCTTCCTACCTAAAAGGTTTTCAAATGTAATCAATTTAATCATAGCAAAAAACAGCATGATCTGGGTTTTGGTGGGAATTTTATTCATCTTATTATTTTATAACAAGGTCTTACAGTTGGGGTATTATGCACCAAATAAAAGAGAGGAAATTTTGGAATAATTCAAACCATGTATTCTGATCTCTATTCTTATATCACCTTAGGCATTTTGTTACTGTTACAACATACTCAGGAGGGAATCTTATACATTTCTTGAAATTATTTTTATGCATTCACTGCTTTGCATTAATTATAACATTTATGGCTTGGATGGTTCAGCCTATAACATTTTTGCTTTCCTCTGAGGTGGGTTGTTAACTAGAACCAACACATCAGCTGCACATACTGAAAACTTCATACAATCCAGCAGGTAGATAAGATGTCATGCTGGGTGAAATGGTTACTTTATATACAGATTATGCAACTCTTTAGGATATTTGGTATGAAAGATTCTGTTGGTATGGCAATCATTATTATAGTTTCTATTACAGAATGGCTATTTAATATTACATATTAAATTACTTTGCATTGTACACTGTAATCCCCCTTTTACAAAATAATGGTGGGTGCCATACAGATCCATACATTCACAATAAATTCGTATAGTGATTTCTGATATTTCAATTATTTCCTGCTTAATAATGGAGTATTGTTAAACAGTACTCATTATTTTTCTATCTCCCATTTTCACCCCTCTTGAGATAAAATTACTCAGTTTGAAAAGAAATAGTATACGGGTATAAAACATCTTTTTTCCCCCTAGTTTTTTGAATAAAATATTACCGGTAAAATTGTTAATTGCATGAAACATAAAATGTAGTCCTGAAGTAGATAACCAAGTCCTTTTATGCTCCTATTTATCTAAAGGTGTTCACTGAGGTTGTCCTCTGTGAACTCAAGGTGGGTGGTAAGGGTTCACCAGTGATCCTTGAGGCAGCCAAAGGCACATTCCACCAGGGATGGGTCTGTCCTAGGCACCTGTTAAAGTGGGCCTGGTGTGAGTTGAGGTGGCTGCTGTAAGGCCACATGAACTAGGCAGGAGCAGGTAGGCAGGGTCCCTGATGGGGTGGGGTTGGACCACCATGGTGCCCAGCTACAGGTCCAGCACTCCTGGCATGAAGTGGCTACTCTCCACCAGGCCCAGCAGGCTGGAATTTTGGAAAATGTGGGCACTGCCTGTCCAGCCAGCACTCATGTACATGAAGGCACTGCAGTGGTCCATGACAACCTGGAGCACCAAGGAGTGAAAGCCTCTTTGGCTGTAATAGAAGCAGTCTCCATGAGGTAAGCAGGTGATGGGGATGTGGATCCCATCCTGGGCCCCAATGCATTGGGGTAAGCCCAGGGCACAGGACCTCACCACCATCATTAGGGGGTCATGCACACAGAGGAAGGTGTCCCTTACCTAGGGGGTGGGTGCCATACAGATCCAGGGCATCCTCCTTAGTAGTGGCTTTGCCCTTACCAAACAGCTGGCAGGTGTGGCCAACTTGAATAGGATAAGGGCTAGCTGGGTTTCTGCAGGGAGGGGTGGCTGCACGATGATATCCTGCTGCTCCAGGTGGGGCCAGAGCTGCTCCAGGAAGTCTCAGAAGGTGGCCTGGGTCATGCAGAAGGCATATAGTCACTACACATCATCCCAGGTGTGCTAGACAACCTGCTGCTGGTACAGCAGACCCAGAGGCATTGGGGCTGGAGGCCCAGGAGGGCAACAGTATCTCCAGTGGTGGCATCCTGGAGCCCATTATTAGTGTACCTGCCAGGGTTTGGATAGGTGGACAGGGTCAAGCCAGCAGGGTCAAGCCCTGGGATGGCATGTGGTTTGTGGCCACGTGGCTTCTGTATGTCGGGGAGCTGAAAGGGGCAAGGCAGCCATGGGCCAGGCAATGGTTGGTGTGGCAGGCCAGCAGGGCCACTGTAGTGGCCAGCAGGAGTTCAGGAAACTGGTCTTTGCTTCAGGGGTGGGGGTAGGAGGTAGAGGCAGCAAGGTGAACACTGATGCTTGCTGTCCTTACACTGTGAACACAGCTTCTGGCCATGGAAATGGCTGGCCAGAGGTCAGTGAGCAGGGCTGGCTTTTAAAGAGGGCTGCCAGCTGTTGGCAGCTGGAACTGGAACCTGGAGCTCCCACAAATGGTGGCAGCGATCCATTGCAGGGCCCTGGGAAGTGTCAGCAGATTGGCAGCAAATCTGCTCTTGCTTCTCTGCTCATGTAGATGCTGCCTGGCACCATTTTCTCATGATTAATTTACTCAGGAGTAAACTGGTGCTGCAGCAAATGCACATGTAGACGCACCCACAGATTCACATTTCTGGTTTACTGCATTTTATTCTCTAGTTCAGATGGCACAGCCATCCATCATTGACTAAAAAACATTTTGTCTCTATGCTCCTTAGGAGATTGTTGGAGCCAGACAATTATAGCAGTTCATGAATGTAGCTGATCCAAAATCCCCCTCCAGACAAGAATGTCAATGATGGCAATTAGATTAGGCTGACTGAAATGCTTGACTCACTGGCTTCTAGCCATGTTCTCTTAGTGCAAGGGTCTTTTGTGGTCTAATCATATCTTGATAGAATTAGAAATCTTAGGTTGGAGGCTGGAGAGGAGATATTTTGTAGGTCTTAACACTGACTGGGTCTTATAGAAAGAGTTGGTGATACTCTTGAAGCCCATAAAATATTCCTGGCAATAAGAATTGATGTTTCATGAGAGAAGAATTCTCACAGAGAGTTTTCATAATATCAAAATAGCTCCAAAACTAGGATAGCCCTATAAATAGTTTGTTGTGCAGCAACAACATAATGCGAGTCCGATGAAACTGAAAGTACAAATTCCATTTGATTACTCCAGGAAAACCTCAAATGTCTATTGTCACAAACTTGTTCATGGGGGACCCAGTTCCAAATTTCTCACTCCGGGGAACACACTGAAGTAGACCTGAGATAGCTCTCTGTTCCAGCACCATTTCTTCCTATAAGAGCTAATCAGTGTTGAGGAGACTCACAAAGCATCTCTTTTCCAGCCTCCAACTGAAGTTTTTCTTCGCTTATATTGGATTCAGTAGCTACAGTGAGAGATTACTGCCAGCCCATTTGACCCCCACTTTTGGGGTTATGAAGAAAGAAATTGTAGGTCCCCATCTCCGGAGAGATATTCAGCCAGGAAGATCACCTGCCCAGACGTCACTCCTTCCACAGGCAACCAGTAAGGAAACAAAGAACTATATAATTGTTTATAAAAACAGAACAAGCATAAGAAAACAGTATCCATATTTTGAAATACAGGTAGAAATTTAAGAGTAAACAAACACAAGAAAACCAGAACTTTGACCTGTTCTTACCCTATAACTTATATCCAAAAATGCAGTCCTTAGCTAGCTTCAGGGGTCTAGATTCAGCTTCCTATTAGGGTTTCCTGTATCATCCCCTCATTCTGCCTTACCCAGACTGCTTGGCTCAGCCCTTCTCTTGTACCTGAGAGGCATAAAGTATGCTTTTAAGGTAAGATTAAGTACCTTTCAAAGCAGGCTTAAGTAAACCTAATTTTGGAAACTATCCATACATTCCATACAGTGAACCTCCCCAGACTTTGTCTGGCGTTATGTCCATGGCATCTATATTATATTCCTAGACCTTGGGCAACAGAATATGCTTCCAAGTAACCACTGGACATAAAAGTTCCCCAATACTGCCTGCAACTGGGGGTATCTACATGAGATGCTTACTGCACGTTAGTCTAGTAATACTGTGCAGTAACACATCACAGTACAGACCATGCTAATAGTCTACTGTGCAGTGTTATTAAGTTACTACACAGTAAGTGTCACTAAATAACCATGTGCTGGTATTACTGTGCAGTAACTCTAAGTACTGCACATTTAGTACTTTACTAAATATGTACTAAACTAAATGTGCAGTATCTAAGATGCATTAATGAACTTGCAGACACGCCCACTGAGTAATAACCTATACATCCACAGATTATTTACAATGTCTCGTTCCACTCTAATGATAGCCAGTGGTATTATCTTAATTTCAAATTACCTACTTTATGACTGCCAAAAAGCTTGAAACATCCATGTTGACTTGGCAAACATTTCTGGTCATTGTGAAGCTTTATTCCCACCATCAGGCAGTATTTATAGCATTAAAATCCAAAAAAGTACATAAAATACATGAAAAATAAAAATTTATTTTGAGGGAGGAAACTTTAATCATTTGGAATATCCTTGAGGTTATCCCAGTTTGAGATCCATGGGCAAAAAAGAGCCAGTTATGAACACTTCTGCAATTCCACTGATACTCTATTCCTGGGGAGATGGGAAACATGTCTCTTACTGCTTATCAGTATAACTTGTCATGTCAGGTAGTAGAGCTGAACATTAGACCATGACTACATAACATATTCACACACTTCCAACACTTCAGTGCCTCATTTCTGGTTTTGTGCATGCTGAGAGAAAACAGCACAGCATGCTTCTTGGCAGTATGCTCAGGAGCCCTGTGGAAGCAGTGTAAAAAAACTGTGAAGTATATTTGTCAGGCTTTGGAAATGTCCACTGTACATATTATGCTACTGACATGTCTCCTTCTCAAACCAGCTATACAATTGTAATAGTAGAATCTTTTTCTGTCTCTACTGAGCAAGAAGTAATTAATATAATTACAGATAAAAGAAGTTGGTTTGTAAAAGGTCTTCTAGATAAGGCCTTTTATGTCCAGATCCAGACGTCCAGGCATGTGTGGTGTGTGGCACTGCAAGCCTTTTTGCAGAGCTACAAACTATACATATTGCATGTTAAACAATGCACAGCACTACTAATTTGCAATGCTGGGCCAAAATTTACTACTGGGATTTCCTGGTAGCAAACCTCCTCCCCGCCCCCGAAAAAAGTGGCACAAAGCATACCAAAGTGCCATATGCCAGAAAAAATACACCCAAGGCTGCCTGCTCCCATATCTCCAAGTGCTGTGAAGCCCCATTACTGATGCACAAGGCATCCAGCCACCCACTTCCCAGCTGGCTGAGGCACAGTTGGCCTTGAGATGGTGGTTCTATGTGCTTCAGCACAGGGGCTCTGCAATGGAACCCTCCTCCTGAGACAGTCTGCTACAGGAAATCAACCACCCCAGGACTGCATGTCCCCCCCATCTTCCTTCCCCAGACAACTGGGGAGTCGCTGGCTGGGAGGCAGGGTGCACCACTGTAGGTGCTCCACAGTGCATGGAGATGGGAGTCCATCCCCCCTGCATCTCCACATGCTGCTCCCTGGCTTACTAAGGTACAGGATGCCTTGGTGTGGGGTCTGCCTGCTGGCTAGCCCTAGCACTGAGGCACCCTATGCCCTAGCCAGCTCCACCCCCCCTACCCCCCCAGCAGAACATGGAGCAGTGGGACAATGTGTTCTGCTGCAAACTACATGAGCAGGGGGATGTACTGCAGCACAAAGCAGTGGCACAAATGTGTGTCACAACTATTTGTCCTGATGCAAGCACACACTTCTTCTCATGTGGACACAACCTAAGTATACACATGAAACACTCTGAATTCAAAAGATTATTTGTTAATGAATTTTGTTGTTTGCTATGTTTCTCTTTTGTATGAAGTCTTACCATTTTCTCTCTCTCCGGCAAAAGCATGAAGTTATCCTATAATCAGGAATATTTTTCTCAACATATTCTGAACATTAGGATTGCTCTGTTCTATATGTCATTATCATAGACACTACACATAACAGTAATAGAGAGAATTGGTACATTTTTTCCTAATCGCTGTAGCATACTGCAACTTAGAAATTAATTTTCTGCAAATCAAGGAAACTCAAAGCAAATGAAATAATGAGTGGTTTCTGAATGTTAATAACATCATAAAAGTATTATCACTATGGTGTGAGTGCAAAGAATTGTCACTGTATCAGAAGCTCATCTATAAACATGATTGAGCTAGTAATGATACTGGAATAAAGGCAGAGTGCCCTTAGATCAAGAAATTGATACATTAAAGAGTGTTTGTTTGTTTGTTCAAGTACAATACATATTTCCTTGAAAAGAAATTATCTGAAAACAAATAAAACCATGGCAGTAAACACAAAAATAGGAAGTTAACAGTCATGAAAAAGAAATGGCAAATTAACATTTTGCATATTTATGAGCCATAAATCAGCAGCCCTTTGAAGTAGTGCAAAACAGTTTAAAAGCAAAGAGAAGTATGTCAGGGACACCAAAGAAATGCCCCATTAAATCAATACTAATCCAATGAGATCAGTTATTCCAAGAAAAAAGAAAGCTATGTTTATACAACACTAGATTAAACATGTCAGCCACCTCCACATTAGCATGGACAGTTGTTTCCCCCAGGACAAGAAGCAGCAACGTACCTTGTGCCACTGCTACTTGACCTAGTGGAACACCTATGCCATGCACACTCTGGCATGCAATAGGTTACCCTAAGTGGGATACTGAGGCCAGCAACTGTGCTGGCCCCAGCAGTCTTACTTGAGGTCCTGGGGCATTGGAGATCTGAAGCTATGGTGATCCTGCTGCTCAGAGCCTGGCTGGCAGCTGGAGTGTGGCTCCAGCCTGCAAAGCTCTGGTTTTGGGTGGTGTGCTGCCTTTATGTGTGCCACCCTACTTTTTTTTTTTTTTTTTGATCCCAGGATCTCCTGGGGTGAAAAAAAATAAAAACCCAGGACTGTTACCTTGTGGCACAGAGAACAACTAAATGTACAGTGTATGGCACCACAGGTGAGGCTGTGGCACCACATACCACACAGTCATGCTTATCTAGACATGACCCTAGAAATTAAAAATCACACACACACACACACACACACACACACACACACACACAGGAGAGATATATCTAATGGCATATGTTAAGCAGTAGTATACATAATATCACAGTGTAATACCAGATAAGATTGCACTGTAGTAATATGCACATTCCTGCTGAATTAATTAGAGAAGTCAAATACATTTTTTTTATTTGTTAGGAAGACAAACAAACATTAACCTTGTGTTTGAAGAGAAGTTTCTTGAATTCCATGGTTAGTGGCAAAAGCTCTATTTATTCTGAACATTAACATGTACTAAGTTTATATTCATTGCTTGTTGTTATTATTTAAATAAACAATAATATAAATATCAGCTGCTTTGTTTAAAATGCTAAAATGTTTTGATCACATTCACTAAATTTCTTTGTATAGCTTATCAAAAAACATGCCTAATGGGAGCACAAAGATCAGGTATTTATACACAAGTTGGCCCAGTTTTCATTCATGTGGTTAATCAGATGCTTAAAACTTAACTTATATGTACACAAAGAGGCACATGAATGTCCATTTACAAATAAATCCATGTAGCTTTGAACATCTGGCTTTAGAATAGGTTAAAACATAATCTAATGGGTAAAACTGAATGAAATGTGTTAAATTTTGTCCATATTGACTTAAGTGATTCTCAATTAAGTTGCAATATTTAGTTTGAAGTACCTTCCCTCCTGCCCTGAAGACCTACACCCCAATCTAGACAAAGCCTAAATACCAGCCTAGTACATTTTAAGATGGGACAGGAAGCCTGTTAGTAATCGAAAGCATCGCCAAGGCTATGGTAAGGATTGCTAAAATGTCTTCATGTGTATAAATATTCATCTTAATGAGTATTACGTGAGCTTTCTAATCCTGTTAAGCTAACTTGATTAAGTTAACATAATTGAAAAGCAAACCATTTTGCCTATCAAGATGTCCTTGCAGTCCTGCTGATTGTCAGTGAAATTAATCCTGGCAGGGTGTAGGGGTCAGGCCAACTCTCAGGATTTCAATATTTTGCTGTTAAACAGGAGGGTGTGACACAACTGCACATATACAAACACACAAATCAATTAGGTGTATACACACACACAATACCAGCTCAGGCACATACACATCCAAACCAGCCTAGGCACATGCATACCTATTACCAATTCAAGCACATACACTATACACCCCAAAAGTTACACACAGATCACTAATTCGTATATCATACACACAATGCCATACATATATTGCTACCAGATTTACCCATTACTTTGGGGTGTGCTCATTCATTAGGGATAACACATGGGTAAACAAAATACCTCTGAATCGAGCTGGGTGTCCAGATGACACCCTCATGGGCCAGCATTCAGTTCATTAGGGCATGTCTGAGCCAAACTGGGTCAATCAGCCTGTACAAGCTGATCCCCTTATGCGTTTCAAACTCACCACGTCCCAATCTTTAACCTCTTGATGAGCAGACCCCACAGTATTTTTGGGCTTCACAGGGATCTTTAGCTTAGGTAAAAGAAGCATTGCTGCAGAGCAACTGGGGAAGAAGTAGAGAAGGAAAATATACCCAGTTACTACCAGTTTGACTATAAAATTTATTTATTCTAGGTATATGACCAAAGTAGTAGTAGTAGGTATGCAAAGGAAGACAAACACAAATAGTTACAGTATTACCCTGGTTTCACTAAGTATTTGGGGAAACTTAGCTCAAGCTTAATTAATACAGTTCACTTTCAGAAATTTATGCCTAGAGAGAGAAAAGAGAGAGAGTGAGCACTGGGATCTCATCAGTCCAAGGCACTCAGATTACAAAGTTCTCAGCACAGTCCTTGAAGGAAAATCATCTGTTCTTCCAGTGTCCCAAGAACAACAGCGGGTGGTGTGTGAGAGACTTCTTCTCTTGAAGCACGCACACAGTTTCTTTTTTACAGATTTTTATACCCTCAGTTTAGCTTCTTCGAAGCATTCTCAATAGTGTAAATCATTGTCTTTTCTCTTGACAATGGGTATCTGGTTTGGAACATCTCAAGAAACTGATTGATATTCAGGAAAACATAAGGTTAAGGAGTAACC
>NW_017728906.1:118070067-118081810 GCF_001723895.1 Crocodylus porosus | reverse complement strand
CGGTCATTACAGGCCATTCAGTAGAGGCCTGCTACCATTGTATTTCAATCATTTCCAATCATTCTCATTCATCTGGGAACCAATTTACATGGGAGGGGTACGTGACTCATAAAGTTGCAACGTGCGATGCCCAGGCAGAGGACACAAGATCAACATATAAAATGGAAACTTGACATGACTTTGGTTCACTTACAAACACAGGCCATACAATATCCATATGAAACAATAAAAATCAATGCAAAAATGATAATAATACAATATACAACGGTAAAAATCAATACAAACCTAATAATAATACAATATAAAGCAGTGGATATCCAAAACCAAAAACTGCTACCAGAATAAAAATGTTAAAGCTTTTCCTAAGTCTGAGCTCACTTATACTTGTTATAGAAAATAGAAAAGAAAAGGCGGAAATAATTGGGGAAGGGAAGGGAATGCGTATCTATCATATATATATATATATATATATATATAAATGCGTATTAAAAAGAAAAACTGGGGGTTTTGCAAGGTCACGTGTACAAAGTCTAACACACTAGTAATAAATTCACCTGCTATCAATCCTTCTGATAGCAATCATTCCTGAGCTGGCAAGGAAATAACTAATCACTTTTCCCTTGAATGGACCACAGCTCTGTGTGTGTGTGTGTGTGTGTGTGTGTATGTGTGTGTGTATTAGGGGTTCACTGCTACATCAGTCCAATATTGGATCAGTACTGATATGAACAAAATCATCTATATCAGATATCAGCACTAAGGGTCCAATAACTTGGCCGATAAAAGCTCCATTACCTGGGAGCTTACAAGCCAGCATGTTCTATAGACCAGCATGCTGGCTTGTAAGGTAGGCGTGTAAGGTAAAGCAAAACTAGAAGTGCCCACTGTGCCCGGATGCCCTAGATGCAGTGGCTCAAACAGGAGAAGACACCTGTTCAGGCCTCTCAATTAACCAGTACATTTTCTTATCCAGCACCCCCCATTCCCCATGGGTGCCAGATAACAAAGCTTTTACTATAAATGCCCATGCTGCGTGCAGCCATAGTGCAGCATGGAGCAGAGCTGGCAGAATGGAGAGCTTCCTTCAGCTGGTAAGTTGGAAGGGGAGTGGGGAAGGAAAGGGTGTGGGGGGCAGATCAATGCCCCGCACGGTAATGGAGAGGGCAGGTGCTAACCAGGCAGGGTGGGGAAAGCATGGGATGGAGCCATGGTTTGTGGTGGAGATGGCTCCCGCTGCTTGCACCCCGGGAGGGTGTGGGGGGGTCTTAAAATGCATGGTGCAGGGTGGGTTGCAGCTGTGAGGTGGAGCTGGAGCCAGAGCCAGAGCCAGAGCCAGTGCTGTGCAGGGCTTTTCTCACCGGGGGCTTGACTCAGAGCAGGCTCTGGTGGTGCTGGGAGGAAACTACAGCCACCCCAAATTTTGCCGCAGCTCTACTTCCAGGTCCACAGCACCACCTAGCACAGTCCCAGATGAATACCTTTCCTCCACCCAAATTCCAGGAAAAGCAAGGGCTGTGTTTGGTGTTGGGCAGAGGTATGGGGCTGGAAGCGGAGCAATGGTAAAATCTGGGGTGGCTGCAGCCTCCTCTCAGTACCACTGGAGCCTGCTCTGAGCCCAGCCCCTGAGGAGAAGAGCCCTATGCAGTGCCAGGTCCAGCTCCACTCCACAGCTGTGGCCCTCCCTGCATCATGCAGATCCAGGGGCACATGCCTCCCTTGCCCTCCCAGAGTACAAGCAGTGGCAGAAGTCACCTCTCCTATGAGCCACGCCTCCGTCTCAGCTGGGCACCACCTACCCCTGCTCCCTCTCTCACTACGGGGCATTAATATACCTCCCAGGTCCATTCCCATCCCCCTGTCCTTCCACCATAAGGGACTTACGAGCTGATGGCAGCCGTATCAGATATCAGCTAGGTATCAGTCAAAATGCCTCCTTAAATATTGGCTATCGGTATCAGCCCCCAAAATCTCTATCGGTGTATATATATATATATTAGAGGTGCACTGCTAGGGATTATATGAATGTATGTATGTATGTATGTATATGTACATATGTATATGTATGTACATGTATTTTTTTTCAGAGGCAGTCAAGAGAAAAGGTAGTTACAAATAATTCCCATTTCCTATCCTCTGCATCATTATTTGCATTTTCTTTTATTTCATCTTTTTCCCCCCCTAGAGCGTATGAGAGGAGACAATGTTTAGAAAGGTGGATAAACAATTGCTCTTTTTTTCTGTTTGAGTCTCAATATACAGCAAGTGGTATAAAAGAATGGACTTTATATTGTAGGTAGTATGTTTGAGAATGGGACAAAAATACCTATGTACCTGTTATCTGGCACTCATGGGGAATGGAGGGTGCCGGATAAGCAAATATGCCAGTTACCTGAGAGGCCTGAACAGGTGTCTTTGCCTGTTCAATCCATCAACCCTTCCACTGCCTCTGGTGTGCTGCCCCCCCCACCCCCCTGGCATCAGTGTGCCAGGGGACAGAAAGGGGGCTCCCACACCGGCCACTTTGCCCCGGACTGTGGGGACACAGCAATGCAGGCTGCTTTGTTTTGGGCTGTGAGACCTTAGAGAAAAGTGCCACGGTGGGCATTTCCAGTTTTGTTTTTGCCATGTCAACCAGCACACCGGTTAATGGAGCGTGCCGGTTTCTAAGGTGCCAGATAACACAGCTTTTACTGTAGTATTTTTTTTTTCTATAGCCTGTACAATACTCTGAAAAAACTAAGCTCAGAAAATTGGGGATGGTCCTGCTTTGAGCAGGGGGTTGGACTAGACAACCTCATGAGGTCCCTTCCAACCCTACCTTTCTGTGATTCTATGGAAGTTCATCTTTTCCCTTTCTAGATTTAGCTGAGGTAAATGTTTCGCTTTCTATTGGAGGTAGAAGCGTCATTTATTTTTCCCTTAACTTCCTTCAAGTGTTTTGGGTTGCCCTATGTTGTAGTACACTGACAATGCAATTAGCATACTGTAGGTTAGGTTGATCTCTCTGAGAACAAGTCTTGTTCACAAGACAGAAAATAAGTTTACTACAGATTCTCTGGAAAAGTATTTTAGTGTTACTTTGGGTTTAGCATTTGAACCAAATAGACTACCCTTCTTTATAAATAGACAAAGTTCAACTCTTACAATCTAAACAAAGCTACACATTGGGATTTGAGCCTTTTCTGTTACCAGCAACTTGAGAAAGCTTTCATAAGACTTTCTATTTTTTAGTTCTTGACATCTAAGAAGAAGTTATGAAGAAACCATTGCAAACTTAAAGTTACTGATTTGTTACATTGTTAGTGAGTCTGTTTTGGTTTTTACCCTCATTTAAAATATGTTTTCTCTTCTTAATAAGGAAACAAAATCCTTTGTCAGAATATTTTAATATTTGCTGAGTCTATATTTCTTAGTTTCTTATTCAGATATTGGTTATTTTATGTTGCTAGTAGCTTGGCACTCATGAAAAGCTCTACATAAAATTATATACTATCAGCCTCTTTGTATAAATGCAATATTTCCTTAGTGACAAAAGTACAAACCTATGACATTGGAAATAAATAATAGCTTAAACCAACATTAAACATACTGCTACTATATAGAAGCACTACAATCATGGCAATATGCCAGAGCAAGAAAGAATAAGAGCTTGAACAAACTGTTCTTTGTAGGTTTTCAGTGTAAAGAAGAACTGTAAATAAATACCACAGTAGGAGAAAACATCTTTTTTTTTTCTCAACATAGTATAATACCACTAAGTCACATATTAGAAATAAAACTAATTCCAAGAAGCATAACGAAAACTGGAAGAATGAATAAAGATAAAATAAAATGGTTGCTGGTGCTATCACAAAATATGGCATTAATAAATACAAGTGGAAGGAAAAAAAACAAAAGAGGGAACAGAAACAGGTATATCTGGAACAAACCAAAACTATAAATAATTTAATGATTGAACATAATGCTAATCTTTATGCCACTAATGACAGATGTTTCCTTTGGACAGATCAGTCTAATTAGATCTTCCTTTAAGATGCATTTTTATGACTTAATTGCCCCATTTGAATAGACTAGAAGAACTCAAACTAGTATTTGGATGGTCTGCATAAGTCAATGTTTGAGGATTTTAGAGCTTTGGGAAATGTCGGTGGGATCCCGGAACCAGTGGGAGCATACTTGATACTCCACCACTTCAAGAGTTTCAGAATAATACTCATTTGCTTTGTTTTCTCTGCATGCCCATGCCTCTATCTCTTCCTTAGGAGGAAAGCCAAGGGTGTTTGATAGCCTTCCCCTCTTCCCCCTGCCCCTGTCATGCCTTTTGGTGCAGAAAGCTCACACCTCTTCGATACCAACTGTGGAGTGGGTGACCACAAATATTCCTTAGCTCCCAGAGGGGTGTAATGTCCTTTCCCTGCAAAGTCAGGGGGGAAATGGTAGTATAGCTTACCTACAAACAGCAGCAACAGTGAACAAGCCCTTGTAATGACTGATAAAGTACCTCAGATAAAACAAGAGCTCTACAGTATTTGTTGAGTAACATGACAGCATAATAGTAGTTCAATTTCTTTAATGTACATTTTGTCGTTACTTCAGAACTCCTCTACAGATTAGTGTCATTTTAATCTGGTTCAAATGTTAACAAGATCACCCTCTTCCTTTTCATAAAAGACATAGTCATTTGTTTCTGTTAGACCCATTAAAGAATGTTTCAGGTGTAATAGGAAAGTACTTTCCTCAAAGTTTACATAGGGAGATAAGGTAGAGAAAGCGAATGGGGCTTAATGAAAACTAGTTTAAATTGTGAGGTTTATCAAAATCTTATTTTATCTCTTCGAGGTTTGTAAATATGTTTCTTTTAGATTTGTTTTAGACACTTTTCTCTGGGGAGAAGCAAGTTTTACATGGCCTTTGGAATTAGATTGTGTTAAAAAAAAAGATTGGAAAATGAAGAAAGCTGAATCATAGGAGATAAGGTTAAGACGGGATTACCAGGCACACACAATAGCCCATAGCTAAAAGTGAATGAAATAAATAAGGGTTATGAAGTTGCCATAAATTTAAAAGATGGAAGTTGGGAGTGCTGAGGTCAGAATACAGACAATATATGAATAACAAAACATAAGTTTAGCTTTGTTTCCATATTTAATTGGGAAACAGAGAAGCTATTCTTGCAATCAGAACATGAAGCCATGCACTACTTAGAGATAACCACTATTTTTCATGCTTTCACTGAAGGAAATGCATTAAGATCACCCTGCTGAGCTTGCAGTGTTTGAGACCATATTAGGCTGGTGAGTTTGCTTTGCAGGCAGGTTTTCCAAAATTCATCCATCTCTAAGATTAATATGGCCTGCCATAGCCTTTACCATGCACTAAGAACCTGTAGTTCTAGTCAGGTATTACTTTTCTGTTTTCGTATTAAAGTCCTAAGCTGATCAGTCATTCTAATGGCCCCAAGTTAGGATTACCAACATGTGTCATGTATTTATTGACTGCTTATGTACAAGGACTTATTTATGCAGAACAAATGGTAGGATTCAACAGTTCTTTAGCAAACACCTGATTCTAAGTGGGAAAAATATTTTCTGATCATAAGTAAACATTGTGACATACTTGGAAAATATCATGAACTTTCTTTCCAGTAAAAATGTTTTTGTTTTCTCTTTTTAAACTATACATCAGATACTAAAAGGCTGATAACTGATGTAATCAATAAATAGCTCTTGATTGGTGTCTTAAGTTCACCTTACTAAAAACTAATTAAAAGTAATGCTAATAAAATTCAACTTGTGCAAACCTGTGAGTGCCAAATGCTGTCTAAGAGAATAGTTATAAATAGGTAGCCTAGTCTCCTTATGCTTTTATTATATGAAAGGTTTCTGGGATATAAGAAAAACTAGACAGAAAATCAGAGTATTCATGCTCCAAAGAAATTTAACTCTTTTCTAATGAAGAACATAAAGTTTAAATTATGCTTTGAGTTGTATGAATACAGAAAATCAGGATGAGGGAATGTAAAGGAAACCAATTTCTTGTGTTACATTTGGTCCACAAGTTTTCAAACACAGTGACTCATATATTCTGGCTTGACATGCTATAAGCCTTATAATGGGCAGAAAGAGCTAAATTAGTGGAAAGCTGTAATTCCTTTCCTCTCCATACCAGATTTAAGAATTGTGTTAAGGTAGTGGGAAGTGGAGAATGCACTTCCCACTGTACAAAGGCATGGAGGATGTCTCTGCTTTCTGTCATGTTCTTATGGATAGTGGTGCTGGTCTCTAACATAAGGATGGTTGTAGAGCACTTGCTTCTTATACATTATACATTCTCACATGTTAAGTCTATTTCTTTCATTTATATGGTATAATCTCAGTTGGTTAGAGCATGATGCTAATAATGCCAAGGTTGAAGTTTGGACCAGATGACCCCCTGTGGTCCCTTCCAGCCCTGTATACTGGATTAGCGAATCTCCATGTCTGGAAGATTGCGTATATTGTCCTGGTTTTAATTAACTGAAGAAAGATGTATGTTCTACCAATCATGTAACATTGGGGAAGGGGGAAATATACGGATAGTGTTACCCCCCCAAAAATTCAATAGGTGACATATATGAATAGCCAGAGAAGAAACTACACTTAAGCCCACCTTGAGAATAACAGTATGGTTTTGTCTTTAGTTTTCCTGGGTACAGGGGAAACTGGAGTCCCTCAGTCTGAGTAGAAGCATCTGAATAATGCAAGATGGAAGGAGAAAGGGCAGGGGCTCTGGGAAAGGGGTCCTCTTTCTATCTATTGAAGCTGATTACAGATTGCATCTTTGGATTTAAAGTACATGGTAAGAATTTGTTATTGTTGTAATATTTTCTTTTGTTTGGTAGTTATATTTTGTGTATCTTAATACATGTTTAATGATTTCTTATGTTTGTTTTTATTTTGTTATAATAAATCATTTTCATTATCTTTTAACTCACTGTCACTGTTAACTGTGACTTAAACTTTTGACAATATACACAGCCTTCTCTTTGGAGGGGGGGGATCCATCTTTTCTGAGCTCATGACCAAACAGGCATGTGATTCTCCTGGTTGGCAAAGCCTGAGTAAAACTGGTAAGGCTGAGGTACCAAAGGCCAAGGACTTGGCCTGGCTCCTGGCACATCTCAGGTGGTTCTCAATGGTCAAGCAGTAAATAGCAGAAAGGGACTCAAAACTGTAATTTTGAAGGTCTATTTTTGCCCTCATTTTCACAGCTAGAATGTGAGCAAAGCCAATAAAGTGAAAGCAAAATCAGAAAGTAACCTTTTCCTTACCTGTATATGGTATTAATGTCCTGATAGTGGTGATCTCAAGCATGCTGTGGAATTTTGGAGGGCAGATCTGTAGCTTGAAGTAATGTGGCCAATTCTGAGTGATGGTGCTAATTAGTCTATTGGAAGCATCATGTGGATAAGAAACGTCTTCTGGTTTAAGGGCATTTTTGTTCTCAGCTGTGCAGGAAATTTGAAGAGCTTGCTCTGGTGCACTGTAAATTTACAGTGCAAACATGGCCACATTCAGAACTGCTAGTTAGCCCACACACATCATGATGTGGAGCTACCCCACTGTGGGCACATCTACAGATGCGCTTTTATGAACATTATCAGATTTTAATGTGCATTAAAGAGTCATTAAAATGTGCTATTTAGTTAATGAACTTAAAATAGGCTAATGCACATTAAGCATCACTTAAAAAACATGCTCTTTAGTTAATGCTCATTAACACAGGTGGATGCGCATTTTCCTAGGACCTCACAATGGAGGTGCTAGATTTAATGTGCATTACCTAAAGTGCATTAATGTATGTGTGGATGTGCACTGTTTCTAGTTTAGGATTCAGCCTACCTAGAGCAAAGCAGCATGACTGAGGGTGGTAACTATGCTGGTAAGTGTGAGTCTATAAACATGCCATAGGCAGACAAGGTGCTTTGGGTGAATCTGATATTAATCTGATATCTGATATCTGCTTTTAAACCCAAAAGCTTGCTTAATTTTTTTCCCCCCAACTATTTAAGTAGGTCTAATAAAAGATATCAGATTCACCCAAAGAACCTTGTCTGCCTATGTCCTTAGACCAACACGGCTACAACCTACACCTCTGTAAACATGCCATATTGTCTTAAAGGTAGCAAGGCATTTCATAATCATGGATAACATTCTATTCTTAGAGCTTATGAAAAAATGGTGTGAAATTACCCCTTCAGTTTCAAGGTGTATCCCTGATATAAATCAGTAGGACTTACTTCAGTCTCTCAGACCCATTATCATAATACTAAATATCAAAAGCAACCTTTTTAGATGTAAGCAACTCCTCAGTAGATTCAAGAGACCCCTCAGAAAATGCCTGCTTTTTGTTTTAACTCTTTTTTCCTACAAAAAAAAAATAGAGTAATTCTTCTGTTGCAAAGGACTCAAAAAGATCACAATAGGTCAGAGTATTTATAATACTGTGGATTCTTATTTGAAAGCTCTCAATTTATCTTGTGAATCATGATTACACACATAACAGTGCTAACACTCTTTATGGTACCCCACAATATCCTTAAGGCACACCAGGGTGCCGTGGTACCCTGGTTGAAAATGACTGATCAAAAAATTCATATAGGAAGCAAAATCAAATTTAACAACTGAAGAACAATGATTCTACTACAAAGATAAAAATATTGGATCATACGTAAGAATGGACTCACAGCTTTGTAATACACAGGGGTCAGGTGATCAGTTATAATGCTTTTGTTGGTAAGATACTTGCAGATCTGATAAACTCTAGCCGTTCTATCATCCTCACAGTATATTAGTTCCAGTATTTCACCCAATTAGTTTTTACTAGAAATTTTACTCTTTAAAAGAATTAGTTGAAGATGCTAGGTAGGTCACAATTAACAGCTGAAATAACCTCACCAATTTGGCAACTATATAATAAGTGTTTAGCTTTTACACACACACACACACACACACACACACACACACATACACAGAGTAATTAATATAAATTAGGAAGAAGGAAGGAAGGGAAGATCAGCTGGTAGTGTAAGGAACTTACAGCACTCTGCACTGTGCAAAAATGAATCAAGCTAAGGAGCTATATGTTCTATGCATTTATTTTACACTATCTTGTGCCTTGGGCAAAGTGAATTATTCAGTACTGTAGACACTAATTATAAAACAGATAACTGCACGATATCAATGAAAATTGCATTGTGTAAACCAATTTCAAATTATAAAAAAAATGAAAGGCTCTACCAAACAGCTCAATTTCATAGTGATTGCGAATGGACCAGGAGAGAGGAAATAAGTGTATATTTGGATGAAAGATATAAATAAGGTCTTAAGAGGGGAAAAATGTTAATTGCCTGTAGGAGAAGAAATCACTAGGTATGCTAAAGCTATAATTTGCACTGTCTAAGAATCCAGTTGTGGATTTTGGCAAATGGACCCCAAAAGTTCTAGATTTGATGTATTCAGGGTGCATCTACATGAGATGCTCCACTGCACATTACACTAATGTAATGCATGGTGAAGTCTTACCATCTACATGTGCATGTCAATTACTACACATTAAATTAGTCTAATGCACTGTTTGGTAGCACCAATACATACAGGCACATTAACTAATACATTGAAATGCACATATAGACCCTGACTGAGAGCAAATTGCTCCCAGTCAGCTCGGGCAGGAGAGGGCCACTGCTGCCTGGCTAAGCCCCAATCTCCATGGGGCATGAAGAACTGTCCCTGCTCTGGGGGCAGGTGCCTCCCAGCCATGCGGAGGTAGCAAATTAACTCTGCTGTTGATACTGTGCAGTAGTGCATGTGTAGATGCCATCTAGGAACAAATTTGCTTCCTCCTACCTGCAAATTTCCTCCTGGTAAGCCCCACCACAAGAGGGGCACCCACAACTATGGGGCTTGGATCTTCTTCAGCCCTGGGCTGGAGGTAGCACTTTGTCTGACCTTAAAATGCTGTGGTGACCCCCAGGCCCTGGGTCACCTGCAGCCAGCTGCTGACCACTGAGTCCCACACCAGTGGCCCTGGGCCAGCCACAGCAGCCTGCCTGGACCCCAGAGCTAGCCTGTGGCACAACCGCACCACCTGCCTGCCTGTTCTGTGCCATTATCCTGTGATGGATGCTTCAGGTACCTCCCCAGGCCTGGCAGCACTCAGACTGTCACATGCAACATTTGATGGAAATCAAGGGAGCCATGCTTGCATTGTCCCCAACACCATACAGCACCTCCTGAAGGTGGAACTAGTCCCAGGAGAAGACTGCAGACCTCATGGCACTGTGGGGTGAGACCAAGGTCCTTCGCCAGTTTACTTGGAACAGGTGCACCAATGCCTATGTCTAAGTGTCTGTCATGCCATGTGCAGGAATGCAGGCATGACTGGTCAGCATGCAAGTTCCACAGAAAGGTCAAGGCCTTGCAGCCACAGTGAGTCAGTGTCACCTATCACAACCACCAACCACAACTGTCATGCCCTTTATATGGCAGCTAGATCAGATCCTCATGCCCTGGGACCCTAGCTGGAGCCGCACCATGGGTGGCCTTGCCAAGCCTCTGCTACAGTTTGGCAGTGGTGCCAATGTATCTATGGGGGAGGGCCCTTAGAGGCACCAGGAACTCATCCCACCATAGTCCTTGCCTTCAACATGGTCCAGCAGCTCTGGCATCACAGGCCAACACCTGCCCTGCTAGCTCTGGGTGTGCAAGGTCACCCAGGAGACTGGCACCACCTGCCCTCACCAGCTCCCATTCCTCCCCATAGGACCCCCTTCCCAGGCAGCAAGGCACCATACCTCTGCACCCCAGGACACCACCAGAAGCTGCACATTATCACCACCAGTGGGGACAGACTCAGGTCACTAGACATGCTTGCCATGCCCACTCAGTAACCCCTGCACTGGGGTGCAGGCCCTCCCTGTCCCTGCCTCTGCCCCTGTCCCACCTCCCTTCCTGGATTGGCTGAGCTCCTTCAGGCCCCGCAGAGTTCCCTCCCACAGCATGCAGGGAGGTGGAAGGCAATGCAAAACTTTATTAAGCAGCCATTTATTAAGATCATCACCAACAGGGTGTAGTTGGTTGGACATCCTAGGTTCAGGCAAACAGCTTCTCTCAGTGCACCCAGGATACTCTCAACAGGGGTACACTTGTCATGCAGGGCAGGCACTGGGGGCAGGGCAGCCCCTAGGCACCTCTCTGAAGAGACCACAAGTGGGTAGGGTGTGGGGCACCATCAGATCTGTATCCCAGTCAGCTGGGAGTGCCTTGCCTCCCTAGCATGGGTGCAGTAGGCCTGGTGGCAATGGTGGAGATGGCCTAACCTGCAGGAGGAGAAGGGGCAGATTGTGAGTTTGGAGCCACAGCAGGAGGCACTGCCAGGAGCCAGGCCTGTCACAACCTGGGAATGGGACAGGAAAGGCAAGCTGTCTGCAGCCAGGACCCAGGGGCCCACCTGCCCCTGCAGATTGAATGGGGAAAGTGGACTTGCCTGGTAGCGGCCTGTGCCAGTGCCTTCCCAGACAACTCACCGTGGTCCCTGGGCATGTTTGCATGCACTACCCCCAATCTGAGACCAGGCAGTGCACAGAGCCCTGGTATAGTGCATTTGTCTCAGAAATGTTGCAAACTTTCACAAACAGCCTCTCTCTCCTGGCTCTCCAGGTTCAGCAGCTGCGTTCGAGGGAGAGACACAAGCTGCCAGGAGG
>NW_017728906.1:118067862-118069433 GCF_001723895.1 Crocodylus porosus | reverse complement strand
GAATTTAAACAGGTTGCTTTTCACCCCATCGTCCAAATCACTGATGAAGAAATTGAACAGCACAGGCCCAAGGACCGAGCCCTGGAGGACTCTGCTGCCTACTTCCCCCCAGGTTGGATATGACCTGTCCACCACCACCCTCTGAGTATGGCCCTTGAGCCAATCTGCAATCCATCTGACTGTGTAGGCATCAATGCCACAGTCACCTAATTTTTTTAATGAGGATGGGGTGGGAGACGGTGTCAAAGGCCTTGCTGAAGTCTAGAAAGAGTACATCCACGGTGACACCTGCATCCATTGCCTTTGTGACCTGATCAGAAAAGGCAATCAGGTTGGTCTGACATGACCTGCCCCTAATGAAACTGTGCTGCATCATCCCTTGAGCATCATCCCTGAAGCCGGCCCATCACAGATGTGCTCCTTGAGGATGTTCTCAAAGAGTTTCCCTAGGATTGAGGTAAGACTGACAGGCCTATAGTTGCCCGGGTCCTCTCTGTTCCCTTTTTTGAAGATAGGGACCACGTTGGCTATCTTTCAATCATCTGGCACCTGGCCCAAGCACCACGAGCACTCGTAAAGCCATGCCAAGGGCCCTGCAATAACCCCTGCTAGCTCCCTCAACTCCCTGGGGTGGAAAGCATCTGTACCCGCTGACTTGAACACATCCAGCCCCTCCAGAAGCTCTCTAACCCTGTCATCCCCAACCTGAGGTCTGAAGACATTCCCCTTAAGTCTGTCTTGCATCACAGCAGGGAAGTCCCAGTCCCTGCACAAGAAAATGGAGGTGAAGAATTGGTTTTCTCCTCTGGCGCAACCACCAGATTGCCCAGCGTATTTTGCAGGGGCCCCACATCACCTAGTGCCTTCTACATCCTCCCTATATATTTGAAAAAGGACTTTTCATTATCCTTGATCTTGGATGCTAGTCCTAGCTCTATGTCCACCTTAGCAATCCTGACAGCCCCGCTACAGGCCCGAGCAGAGGAGGTATACTCCTCTTTGGAGAGAGCACCCCCCTCCCACCGGGTGTACACCACCTTTTTGGCAACCACGCATTCCCAGACACCCTTGGTGAGCCAGGGGGGCTTTTGGGCACTCTTGCCCCCCTTGCTTCTTGTTGGGATGGAGACCCCTTGGGCCCTGAGTATCATTCCCTTAAGGAACGACCACTCGTCCTAGAAACTGAGTTCCCCTGCCCTCCATAAATGCTGACCTCATGAAGGAACATCTTTAGAAGCTGGCTACCTTCAAGTCAGCCGGCCCTGACAATCTACACCTCAGGATACTCAAGGAGCTGGCAAGCATCATAGCCCAGCGCCTGGCACGGATCTTTGAAAACTCCTGGTGCTCTGGTGTAGTGCCCAAAGACTGGAAGAAGGCCAATGTGGTGCCTATCTTCAAGAAATGCTGACCTCGTGAAGGAACACCTTGAGAAGCTGGATACCTTCAAGTCAGCTGGCCCTGACAACCTGCACCTCAGGGTACTCAAGGAGCTGGCGAGCATCATAGCCCAGCCCCTGGCACGGATCTTTGAAAACTCCTGGCGCTCTGGTGTAGTGCCCGAAGACTGG
>NW_017728906.1:118064615-118067762 GCF_001723895.1 Crocodylus porosus | reverse complement strand
GCACCTACACTGAACACCTTCAAGAGCAAATTGGATGCTTCTCTTGGTGGGATCCTATGACACCAGCTGACTTCCTGCCCTTTAGGTCGGGGGCTGGACTCGATGATCTTCCGAGGTCCCTTCCAGCCCTAGTGTCTATGAAATGGTCCCTGGGAACCTGACCTGAATGAAGGGAAAGGTAAGGTCTCTTTTATTTTTCATGGGGGAAAAAAAAAATTCAAAAGCTCTTAAATTTGTGCTGATTCAAAATAAGAAAATGTTTTAAATAGCAAGTTCTGCAGGATGGGAAGAATTTCCCTGTCCAGTTTTATCAACAGTTCTACAGTTTAGCAATAGTATTCCAAAATTAATCCTGTAGAACTGTGTAATTCATTTTCTGTGCTTCTATGTATAACTATGTGTGTTCACTTGGATCTACTCCAGGATTAATTTCCCTCTGCCCATTTTTAGACTTTGGTGTTGTCTCAGAGGTAAATCTTATATTCAGGAAACAGTATTGGTTTGGGTGTTGAGACAGTGGTATTAGATTCCAAAATTTTAAGCAATGTCTGTTGTCTTGCTTTGTCGTTATCATCTATCTTGAAAGAACTAACAGACTTCTGTTGTCTTGCCATGCAGAAGCATGCATGTTGCAGAGAAGCATGCGTGCTGCATGTGTGCATCTCTAAACCTAAAACTAAATATGACTAAAACATAAACTGATGCCAGTCTTCATGTTATGATTTGATGAAACATATCCAGGGATCTAGCAGAGTAGGACTTAAACTCTTGCTCAGCTATTCTGACATCTCCCACCTACCAGGTATTAAGCTGTTACAGATTTGTTAGTATTCATGATACAATGCACCCTACTAAGTCCTAAATGTTAGCTGCTGGCAGGCATCTGCTTGCAGAGATCAAAACTCAGCAAGATGCAGACAGGGTGGCTGCTGTTGAAACTTGAAAGTTATCTAGGAGTATGTCTTAATGATGTTGCAAAGTATTGTGAGTTTAGGAAGCTCAGCTATACCTCTGTTTTTCTCTGAAGCCTATCTGTGGTAACCTTTTCTACACCCTCAGAAATTAACTGAATTGTGTAGATTCCTGTTAGTCACTTGTCTGCCACATGGTTCTTCACTTCATCTCATCTTTGTATAACTTGTTTCATCTGCTTCACTGCTGTTAAAAGTTAGGTTAAATCTCAATGGAAAACAAAGGGACCAAGAAAGAGAAATATAACATTTTTTTAACATTAAAAGATTTGAAAATGCCTTTTAGCTCTTTGTAGAACCAGCTTACTGAAATAGTACAAACTTCCAATAAAATATACATGTATATCACTGATAGAGGTCTAAATGATTTTGCTCAGGAATTTAGAACTGGGGGAAAAAGAATTTCATTTTTTTTTTGTTTTCATTTTTTTAGTAGAGGTGCTTCACAGACCCTAAAGTTCTAGAAGTCATAGACTAAGGATTTTTCTACATAGCAGGAGATCCTTCACAGTGAATAGTTGTGGCACACAGTTGACTAGATTCAGTAGAAGTCCTGGTTTTACACGGCTGGACTTTAACTGCAGTACATGAGCCTTGTGACAAGGTATCCTGTGAACTGCTGTTTGGTCCTATGCATGTGGATTAGCAAGAGAAAGCTAGCCAGATGTCTAGCTTCCGCATCCATAGATCAAATTTCAAAAATTTCCCCTTATGCCACCCAGCTTTCTCTTTTTGGCTATCTGGAACCATTTTTAAAATGCTAATGGGATGTTTTGAGTGCACCACATGCCAATGTTCATAACTGAAAATATTCAGTAGCTTGTGCAGATGTAATTGATGGGATATCAAGATGTTACCTGTTCATCAGCCAAACAATCAAAACTATCACAATATTTTTCTGCAATGGTTATCCCACTTGCCTGTAAGTGGGTGGCTTAGCCTACTGACTTCTGCAGGTGGGTTTTGCCCTCTGAGGAGTTCTTCAGCCAGTCCTCCCAAATAAAATGTATTTTTTACACAAACAAACAGCCAAAACAAAATCCTGCTGTCCTGTTCCAGACTCTGGGAAGAAAACCCTTTTGGCTCAGCATAGCAGTCTGTCCCGTGCCTGTTTCTGCCTCAGACAGCAGTGTCCATTTCTATCTCTCCCTTAAGGTTTTAATCTCTGAGTGGGACAGTCTATCATTATGTAAACTTACTGTAGCTGGGCTCTCTCCCAGTAGTGGTGACTTCCTTCTTAAAGGAAAAAAACATTCTTTCCCACTGCTCTTATACTAGGAGAGAAGAGGATAAAGTAGTGGTTCTCAAGCTATTTGCCATAGTGTGGTATAATAGCAGGTCTCAGTGGGTTATGTAAGCTGCACGCCACAGCTAAGGGGACCCCCAGCTGCCAGGAATATAGGACCAGGGCCCTCATCCTACTGCCCCCCTCCCCAGCACTGCCCAAGCCCCAAGTTCCCCCAAGATGTGGTGGTTGCTGTGGCCACAGTAGATTGTGTAGCCAGGCTCCCCCCACACTCCGCAGGGAGCCCGGCCAAAACAGAAGCCATAGCAGGGGTGGATGCAGGCTGCTCTCTGTCCGCTCTGGGCTCCCTGCCCTGATGCCCTACCACGTGGTCCTCTGCATCTCAGCAGGTGAGACCTGATTCCAGCATGTGAGAAGGCTTGGTGCAGCTACCAGGACCCCTATGCCAGTTGCACCACCATGGTGAGGCAACCCCTGTCCACCTGGCATCAGCAGCAGTTCAGAGTTGTTTCCACCCCCCTCCCACTGCTGCCAGGTAGGCAGGGGGCACCTCACCATGGCAGTGTGGCTGACTGCAGTGGGGCTCCTGCAAGTGGCACTGAGCCTCTCCACCCTGCACTACCATGAAGGCCACTGGAGGGAGGGCAGCAGGGCAGGGAGCCCCAAACCTGCAGTAGACAATCTATATCTTCCCCTGCCCAGCACACAAATATGGGAGGCATGTGCCCCCCTAAGCTTCCCTCCCTGGAAGTGTGTGCAGCAATGGGGAGTCAGCCCCCCCCTACCTCCTGGTTGAGCTGCCTGTGGCTGTATCTCACTCCCCAGCTAGGCCCCATGACTGCACATTCCTGCCCAGCCCTGGGCCCCATGCACCACCCCAGCTGGGCAGTGACTCCAGCCTTTGCCGTGCTTTCCCATGCCTGCCCTGCC
>NW_017728906.1:118035756-118038732 GCF_001723895.1 Crocodylus porosus | reverse complement strand
GCTCGCTGCCTCTCTCTCCAAAGAGCGGGCTGTGGTCATGGAAGCCTGAGCAACAGTTCATTCCAGTGAAGTAGAAATCTCAGTACAGTACCAGTCAGGAGACTTATTTCTTATTTCAGTAATAGTTGTGTGTCTAAAGAAAGCATTACATTAAGATGTTTTTCAAAGGCATTTAGACAATCAATATTATGGATGTAAAAGAACAATTTAAAGAAATTATTTTAAAAATATTGAACTTTGCTTCTTTTTCTAAGTAAAATATGATGTTTTATAGCAGATTTTTTTTTTTAAAGGGAGGTTAGTGCCTAAAATGTAGACAGGGCATCTACTAAGGTTTTTAAAAGTGGCTACTTTAATATTTAGTCACCTATTATACCTTTTCAAAAATCTGTTCCTTAAGCCTCCTTCAAGGCACTAACATTCAAAGAAAACCATCTTTTAGGGTTAATGACACATTTATTTCCTGCCTATATCATATTTCTATTTACACTCATAACATCACAACTGGAAAATAAACTCTAAAATTTTATTTATGTGACTAAGCATTGCTTTACAGACCTACCCAAACCACCCTTAATCACCTGGGCACATATCCAGATCACTCTGACAATTGAATTAAAATCCCTGGAGCACTCTGTGATTTAAAAGTTGCTATTGATCTTACATATCTTTAAATCGACACAATAGTGTGAGAACACTGATTTTATTTCTTAATTATGGTTATAGTAACATAATATCTACTCATAATTTTTTAATGAATTATGCAGTAAAAAACATAGAAGATCCTTTGCCTGTGTAAATTGTTGTAGCTCTAGGGAATGTAATTACATCATTTTACAGAACATAAGGATCTAGCCCAGAGCAGGGTCAAAGATAAATAAATGACAGCAAGATTGGGCTGGGTACTCAGGACCTCTCTAAAGCATATATTCTGACTAATTGCAATTGCCAAGACTAAACACTAACAGGAGCAAGTGAGTGGACCTGTTCCTCATCAGCAGTGCTCAGGGAGGCAATACTGACATACTAATAATTTTCTATGCCTCAATTCCCTATTTAAATAGAGTGTATCCCTTCTTCCATCTTCTGACTGTCTGGTTGTATTCTCCAGTATTCATTATCTTTTGGTTCATTAACTAAAGCAGTGATTCTTATCCAGGGTGTCTTGTTGGTGTGCAAACATGATTCACAAGATAAACCCAGAGATTTCAAATAGGAATCCATAGTATTAAAAATATTCTGATGTGTTGTGGTCTTTCTGAGTTCTTTGCAATCTAAATTGTTTAATACTTTGTCTGTAGTAAGAAAATATTGAAAATTAAGAGCTGGCATTTTCTAAGGGGTGCCTTGAGTCTGAAAGGGTATTGGGGATTTTTTTTTTAATTATTAGAGAAAACCAGGATCCTTGGTTATCACAGAATTGTCCTACATTGATCCAGTTGAGGTATGTTTCATTTTAATCAGGAAAAATGTGGATGGATTTTGTTTACTCTTTTCAGTCCAAAAATTGGGTGATATTTTTTCTTTATCAAAGAAAACCAGGATCCCTGGTGGTATCTGAGTTTCATTTAAGTGATTAGAACTTCTTATAGAGAAAGAACAATCACATGAATTATATTTAAATAAATTTTATATTGTCCCCATCCCTGAAGTATCTGAGGGCAGGATCTTTAAGATTCTTAGTAACATAAGCCAACCATATAGATGACACTGGGTGTATCTACACATGCGCTCAAATGCACAGTAGCCTATTTTATTGCGCATTAAATCATCACATAAAAAGGTGCAATTACAATAATGGGCAGTAAAATAGGCTACTGTTTTTAAAGTTATGCATTAAGCATTAAGCATAACTTTAAAAACATGTTCTTTCAGTACTGAACATTAGGGAAGCCTAATGAACATTTATTTAGTAACTCACATTGGAGGTCATGTCTACATGTGCATTATCATGCTTAAGTTGATGCTGATTAAATCTAGTACCTCCATTGTGAGGCACTAGAAAAATGTAAATTAGATTGTCTTAATGTGCATTAACTAAAGAGTATGGTTTTTAAGTGACGCTTAATGCACATTAGCTTATTTTAAAGCTCATTAACTAAAAAGCATGGGCATTTGTACACGTGCTCTGGGAAGTGGTGCTGAGTGCTTTAATTAGTGGTCTGCACTAATTAAAAATGCCCACACCAGGTGCAGCTGATGAACTCAGACTGTTGGGGCAGGTGGAGAAGCATACGGGAGCAGGGTGCGGTTTCCAATTGGCCAGGAGTGAGGGGGTTTGCAAACCCCTCCCCCCTGCCCTCCTCCTAGCTGGCTGCAAACCCTCTTCCTCCCTGCTCCCATGTGATTCTCCACCTGCCCCACCAGTCTGCGTTCAGGAGACATGCCTGGACCACACGTCACATGTATCAGCATCCTTGCATGTCCATTCGCTGAAAAAATAGTTTCATAGTTTCATAGTAGGTAGGGTCAGAAGGAACCAGAGCAGATCAACAAGTCTCCTCATGGGCAGAAGAGTGCTGGGGTCAAGTGACCCCAGCTAGGTGATTATCTAGCCTCCTTTTGAAGACCTCCAGGGTAGGAGTAAGCACCACTTCCCTTGGAAATTGGTTCCAGATCCTAGATGCCCTGACTGTGAAGTAGTGCCTCCTGATATCTAGCCTGAATCTATTCTTAGTCAACTTATGGCCATTATTCCTTGTTACTCCCGGTAGTCCTCAGGGGAACAGGGACTGTTCCATAGCCTGCTGGTCCCCATTGGCCAGCTTGAAGATGGCCACCAGATCCCCTCTCAGCCTTCTGTTGTGGAGGCTGAACAGATTCAGGTCCCATAGTCCCCACTCATAGGGCCTGCCTTGTTCCCCCCTGATCATGCGAGTGGCCCTCCTGTGGACCTTCTCAATGCTGTCAACTTCCCTCCTGAATTGCAGAGCCCAGAACTGGATGCAGTACTCCAACTGTGACCTGACCAGTTTC
>NW_017728906.1:117969485-118035656 GCF_001723895.1 Crocodylus porosus | reverse complement strand
GTACTGAACATTAGGGAAGCCTAATGAACATTTATTTAGTAACTCACATTGGAGGTCATGTCTACATGTGCATTATCATGCTTAAGTTGATGCTGATTAAATCTAGTACCTCCATTGTGAGGCACTAGAAAAATGTAAATTAGATTGTCTTAATGTGCATTAACTAAAGAGTATGGTTTTTAAGTGACGCTTAATGCACATTAGCTTATTTTAAAGCTCATTAACTAAAAAGCATGGGCATTTGTACACGTGCTCTGGGAAGTGGTGCTGAGTGCTTTAATTAGTGGTCTGCACTAATTAAAAATGCCCACACCAGGTGCAGCTGATGAACTCAGACTGTTGGGGCAGGTGGAGAAGCATACGGGAGCAGGGTGCGGTTTCCAATTGGCCAGGAGTGAGGGGGTTTGCAAACCCCTCCCCCCTGCCCTCCTCCTAGCTGGCTGCAAACCCTCTTCCTCCCTGCTCCCATGTGATTCTCCACCTGCCCCACCAGTCTGCGTTCAGGAGACATGCCTGGACCACACGTCACATGTATCAGCATCCTTGCATGTCCATTCGCTGAAAAAATAGTTTCATAGTTTCATAGTAGGTAGGGTCAGAAGGAACCAGAGCAGATCAACAAGTCTCCTCATGGGCAGAAGAGTGCTGGGGTCAAGTGACCCCAGCTAGGTGATTATCTAGCCTCCTTTTGAAGACCTCCAGGGTAGGAGTAAGCACCACTTCCCTTGGAAATTGGTTCCAGATCCTAGATGCCCTGACTGTGAAGTAGTGCCTCCTGATATCTAGCCTGAATCTATTCTTAGTCAACTTATGGCCATTATTCCTTGTTACTCCCGGTAGTCCTCAGGGGAACAGGGACTGTTCCATAGCCTGCTGGTCCCCATTGGCCAGCTTGAAGATGGCCACCAGATCCCCTCTCAGCCTTCTGTTGTGGAGGCTGAACAGATTCAGGTCCCATAGTCCCCACTCATAGGGCCTGCCTTGTTCCCCCCTGATCATGCGAGTGGCCCTCCTGTGGACCTTCTCAATGCTGTCAACTTCCCTCCTGAATTGCAGAGCCCAGAACTGGATGCAGTACTCCAACTGTGACCTGACCAGTTTCGCATAGAGGGGGAGGATCACCTCCTTGGACCTGCTTGTTGATGCATCTGTGGATGCATGACAAGGTGCAGTTGGCCTTCCTAACCATGTCCCCATGTTCATTTTGGAATCAATAATGACATCAAGATCCTTTTCTACCTCTGTGCTGACTAGGAGGGGGTTCCCCAGCCTGTAGGTATGCTGCTGGTTCTTCCTCCCCAGGAGCAGTACCTTGCACTTGTCAGTATTAAATCCCATCCTGTTCTCATCTGCCCACCGCTGTAACCTGTCTAGATCTAGTTGCAGCTCGTCCCTCTCCTCCAGCATGCCCACTTCTCCCCACATTTTAGTGTTATCTGCAAATTTGAGCAAGATGCTTTTCACCCCCTCGTCCAAGTCACTGTTGAAGATGTTGAACAGTGTGGGCCTGAGGACCGATCCCTGGGGGACCCCACTGCCCACATTCCTCCAGGTCAAAAAAGACCCACCCACCACCACTCTCTGGGTGTGGTACTCCAGCCACATCTGACTGTGTAGGTATAGATGCCACAGTCACCTAATTTCTTAATGAGGATGGGGTGAGAGACAGTGTAAGAGGCCTTCCTAAAGTCCAGGAAGATTATGTCCACTGCAACACCTGTGTCCAAGGATTTTGTGACCTGGTCGTAGAAAGCCTCCAGGTTGGTCTGACAGGACCTACCTCGAATGAACCCATGGTGGCAGGGCACTTTGAACTAAAGCTCACTGAACATGTTTCATTTCCAAATTCCCCATTGCCATTTTTTCATGGGGATGCTGATACATGTGATGCAGAAGGCTGCAGGAGCACATCAATTTCTGTGCTCCAGCAGATTCCATTAATAGAGCCTGCTCAGATGCATTGAATTTCCAGTATGGCAAAGAAGGTTTTCCTCATATTTGTAGGAGCTCCATGTTTTAAAGGCAGTTTTACACATGTTCCGGAGGTGGGGGGATGATGCTTTAATTAGAGAGGCTCTGAGAGCCGATCTAAATAAAGGGCTGCCATGTGTCATATATCAGTGTCCCCACACTTAAAACTGGTGGTGTGGGCACTTGAACTCAAGGTCGTTTGATGAGTTTTAATTCAAGTATCCCTGCTGCTATTTTTAAGTGCAGAGATACTAATACATGAAATGCAGGAGGCTGCTGGATTGCAGCTATTACTCAAATCTACTCTGACGCACTGGAATTCCAGCATGGTAGAGTGGCTTCTGAGCCTGTGTATAAGCTACATTTATCATGCTTTAATGCACATTAAAATCACACATCTAGATGTACCCAGAGGTACTAAATTTAATGTGCATGTAAACATCCCCATTTACGACTTCAGAACCATTATTCAGCTGCACTTAACTCATTCAGTGCCTAACTTTTTTCTCTTGTATGTACACCAAAACACAACAAAGCTAACGGGGTACCTCACAACATAACTCTCCAAAGCAGGGATTTAAATTCAAGTCTGTCAAATTCAAGTGGAAAACCCTAACCGCCAGTGTTTTGGATTCAAACTATTTGACACAAAGTCAAAAAGTGTATCTTTCATTTGGAATAGAACAACAGTGAAGTTCATGATGGTGTTATGTTCTATAGGGAGATCTATTTACAGTCCAGGGCTGACTTTTGATAAATTTCTCTTTCCTTCTCTGAGGAGCTTTATATGACTGGGGGAAAGTTCCACTTTGGTGAAGAATGGAGTTGCTGCCACTCATCCTTGAGTTTCAAGTAATCTTTTAGAGATCCAAGTTCCAGATTACATTGCAGATTTGAAGATCAATTTATATCAAGATTCTGGACATAGCTTCACTGAATAATAGTTCATGTTTTATATAACTATGACCAGGAATCCTCATTTTCTCTGACGAAAGCAACCAACCAAATTTTCTCATTTAAATAAACAAAAACCCAAAGCCACATTTACTAATATTTTTTTTTTTTAATCAGAAAATTTGGGATTTTTTTATCAGAGGGAAACAGGATTCCTGATTACGATGTTTGATATTCTTGCTGTTCTTCCGTAACTGTATCTTTACTTTTACCAGTGGCAATATATATTTATAAACAATTTAGAAGTTTCTAAGGACTGTATCTTCCCCTTTCTTCTAAATATTCCTTTAAAATTAATGGAACCTACAAAATAAAATCTATTCACATATTCTGGACATTTCAACAGCCTTCTGGTATTGATTGCTAGGGACCTACTTAATGTGCCATTTCATGATTTTTGTGGAAAACACAAAACCCAGAATTGTCCAAAAAATCAACAACAACAAAAATAATAAAAATAAAATTACAGTACTGTAGTAAGAGCCAGTAGTCCTTCCTACATGAAGGAGAAGGTGTCACCTAGCAGGCTGGCATGAAGGGTAGCAGACACAATGGCACCTGCCCCCTCATCCCTCCTTCCATCTGAAGCCTCTACTAATCAGTGCCAAAGGGCAGGGATGATGTAAAATGCCTGCAGAATTGGCTCTACATGCCATTAATGGGCTGTGAAAAATCATTTGTCTTCCTGGCTGCTGATGCTTCTTCCTCACTTCAGTCTTTCTTCTTATGCTGCCTGTGATTCAGGACCCTACCATGGTGGTGCTACTCCAAGTCTCACAGCACCTGGGTCTGATCCTGAGAATCCACAGTTCAATATTGCAGCCACTGGCCAGTGGACTGTCATGTTCACTCTCTCTCCTCTTCTGTTTATCTCCCTGGATTCCCCTCCCTAGGAATCTTTTACTTTCTGTGGACCATGTAGTTATCTCCCTCTGCTAGCCCAGTCCTCCTGAGTGGCCTGTAATTAGTATTACCATCCACAGCTGAGCTGTAGCCTCCAGTTCCAGCATCCTGTCACAAACATTTTTAACATTTTGATACAGAGTCAATTATGTATATCAAGACTGATAATTCTAGCATCTTCCAAACAACACACATGGATCAATATTGGTATTGGGATTGCAGGGAAGAAACAAAACAAAATGAATTGCCTGCTATTTCAGGTAATCTTCTGATCTGTGTTCAATGACCCTCTTTCCCCCTTTTGTTTGTTTTATTGTTACATATTTCTTAAGTTAATGGTTCTGTACAAAAATGCAAATAAATATGCAGGCAATGCCATAATCATTCTCCCTGCATGCTTGGATGTCATGACTTGAATTCATTGTATTTGCACAACATAGCTGAGGTTCTTACCAAGCATGTTTTTAAGCAGTTATGGCAATTACTTTTTTTTTATCAGTGATGTCTCAGTGAACATGCTTCTTTTATTAACCCTAATATGATGGGAAAATGTTAGAAAATAGTTATAACACTGCTAAAACAAACTAAAGCACTAAGTCTTACTACTATAACATTCAAGCTTTACTTACAAAATTTTATTTTTTTGTCAAATCAACTATTCCATTTAAGCTCAGGAAAACTTTGTTTTTTGTCCCCCTGTCCTCCCTCCCCTGCCTCTACAAGAAAAGAAAAGAACAACACTTGGTGGTTTTCAAATAAAATTTTTTTCTTCTCCTGCTTATCTGAAATAAGATTGGAAGAAAAAGTGAATTAGAAAAAATCCTCTCCTTCACACCTCCCCCAGTAGTAGAAGTTGGTATAGAGTGAATAAGCAAGCTAGAGTACAGGGATAAAAGGAAAGAAGTAACATCCTGAGCAAAAATAGATTTGTTATCCAAAACATGTAGTGGCAAAGAAACAAAAGGATATACATAGAGTAAACATGTATCCAGTAACTGGAGGCTTATAAACATGGATGAGAAATAGAATACATATTTCTAAGGGTGAGGGTAAATCACTGTTGGATTAATTTATAGGAATCTTGTTGGTTTTCTGTAACTTGAAATCCTCAAATCAAAATGTATCTTTCTAAAAGAGATGTTCCAGTTCAAATAAAAGGTATGGGCTAGATGCACAGATCACTTACTGAAAATCAGTGGTCTGTGTTATGTATGAGATCAGAATATTTTATCTTAATGTTCCTTTAGACATTGAAGTCCATGGTATAAAATTAAATTAAATTAACAAAAATCACAAATGATGTAAGAGTTCCAGAACCTTTCACATTACTGTCTATCTTGAACCTCTAAGTTAGAAAAAATGATTAGATTATTGTGTGAGGTCCTTTGCATAGGCTCTGATTCAAACTTGAATATAAAAATGAAGCTCTTAACAGGCCACAATTTAGCAATAAAATCTCATTTTTCATGTGTTCCAGAGGATTGCCACGACAGATTCAGATCAAATTTGTGCCTGTCTAATCTTATGACCAAATATATTCATCCCTGTCAGCTTTCCTAATATTGGAAGGATCCTAGACAGACAGTATAAGTATGAAACTATATTCAGGAAGGTTAGACTGGATAAAAAATGCCCAATCTGACTTAATGTACTCACTTATAGTCCTTACCCTTAGACCCCTACTTAGTTTGATCTCAGTGCCAAACTGTACAGATATTATCAGCGGTTATATCTGTCAAAATATGGCTGGCCTAATCTAACTTTAGTTCACGTGAGAAGTGCACTAAGTTATACCAGGCATGGTTAGACCAACCTAACCAAACATCTGAGCATGTTCAGAGCACAGCCCAATCCTGAGGCTGTACTTTTCCTACTCCTCCTGCCATCAGGCTCTTAGTTGCCTGATGCTTAACGCCACCCCCAGATAAACTCCCCCCTCCCCTGAAGACCAGCTATTCTCCCAAGTCCATCAGCCCCCCCCCAACATATAAATTGCCCCCGGTGCCAGTTTTACTGGAGTTTCCTGGTATCAGGAGCCCAACTAAAGTAAGTCAGGGTGGGCAAAGGGGTAGGTGGGATTGGGGCAGCAGGGGTTGATTCACATTGGGGTGTTATTTGTCTGAGAGTGGTGGGAGTTAAGCCCTCAGTCAGGGTGAGGGAAGAGAGTCTCCCTTATTATGACAACCGCCCCCACCCCCCGGCCTGGACTGCACCAGCCTCCCATGGAGTCACTAGCTCCCTGATCTCACCAACCCCCTCCATAGAGCCTCCAGCCCCCCCAATCTAACCACTCATCCCCCAACCCCAGGTTACTTTGATTGGTCTCCTGGCACCACTGAACAACAGTAAAACCAGCACTAAGAGCAGCTTGCAGAGTTAGGAACTTCCTTAACCACTATAACTCATTCTGTAAGTGCTTGTTTTCTAAATTTAATTCTGACCTTGAGTAGTTGGTCAAAAACTGATAAGGCTGTAATAGACTGTCTTTTGTCTTAAAACATACTTAACTTTTATTTTGCACACATGCACATGCACACACATTCACATATATTAAAACTTTTCAAAATTTGGCAATGCCACACTATATTTCTAAGGACAGGTGAACATATCATTATGTTTAAGGTATTGGTAGGTAATTCATCATTAAGAAATCATCATGTTACTTCAACATTCTTGACACTGTAGACTTTTAGTTGCTGCTCCACACATCTAGGAATAATATGCACTTGGATTTCCCAGCTAAAAACTATAAACATTAAACAATGTAAACTCTTTACATGAAGCCCATTATCAGAAATTAACCGAAAAAGCTGATAAACCCTTTAGTTTATTCATCAACATTTTTCAAAATGCAAATAAAACAAGGGAACACATGGAGCCATACCTAATTAATGATGTAACTGTATTATCTTTGTAATTTACAGTCTCATAAATCTGTAGTTATTTTACATTCTAACATTCCTTTCTCTGATGAGAAATAATGAACAATAGTATTTCCCCACCCAACTCCCTCCCTATCTTTTTAATGGCAAGTTTTTGGTTTTGGATATCCACTGTTTTATATTGTATTATTATTAGGTTTGTACCGATTCTTACTGTTGTACATTGTATTATTATCATTTTCATATTGATTTTTATTGTTTCATATGAATATTGTATGGTTTAGGTCTGCGTTTGTAAGTGAACCAAAGTCATGCCAAGTTTCCATTTTATATGCCAACCCTCCATCTTGTATCCTGTGCCTGAGCATCGCCTGTGCCACAACTGTATGAGGCACATATCCCTCCCATGTCAATTGGTTCCCAGATGAAATGAGAGTGGGAATGATTGAAATACAATGGTAGCAGGACTCTACTGAATGGCCTGCAATGACTGGCCATCACCTCACATTGATTCATCCAGGAACCACGAACCTCACCCAGGAACAGAGACAAGAACCCAGAATTTGAAAGACAAAAGACCCTGGAGAACCAGCAACTCCCACCATTACAGAAATTGGAAACTGCACATCCCTGCATGAAGCACACATGCTCAGTATACCCACCAGGGACTGACCCTTGCCTGGGTATACCGCCTATCACTAGGGTTACACAAGGTCTTTCCCTATAAAAAGGGGCAGTGAAGACAGACCCAGGGGGATGCCCTACCGATCTGGAGCAGCACCATGCCACACCACCTATCCATCCAGAGGCCCTGCCGATGACTCCCCTCTGGAAAGCACCTACTGGACAAGGACCCCTTTCTAGCCTGGGATAGATAGATATTACCTGCACACCTCCTCATACAAATTGAACTCGCTCTCTGTCTCTCTCTCTCCTCCTGGATTTCGGTGGACTTCAGCCCCTTCACCCAGCCTCTCTAACCCCTACTGCCATTGTGTGTGTGTGTGTGGGTGGGTGGATGCAAGAGAACCAATAAGACATTGTGTTACCATCTTCCCTGTTCAATAAAACCACTGTCATTTGCAACTCTGAGTTGGGTCATGTTTTACTGAATCCCAGTCCCTTCCTTATCTTAAATTCCAGCCTCATTTTCGCTCTCTCCCTCTCTCAGCTCCAGCCCCCACCCCTTCTGCTAGTTTCAGGATCTTATCCCAATTCCATCTCCCCTTTTTTGCCACCTTTCAGCCTCTCCTTGCTTTCATGCTGTTCTTGCTGCCATTCAGCCTCCTGTGCCATCTACTGCCTTGCCCCTGTGACTTTCTGCTGCCTTTCTCTGCTTTACCACTGCCCTGCTGCCTTTCAGTCTCTCTTGCTGCTTTTTCTGTGATTTTATGCTGTCTCTCTGTTTTCAGGCTTCCCCTGCAAATTCTGTAGTCACCCTGCTCCAGCTTCCCAGCTCCTTGTGGCTGTCCCACAGTTTTCTTCAACAGCTGAAGCCTTTCTCCAGCTTCCAGAACCTAATGTCACTCCCTGCAACTTCTTTAACTGTCCTGGAGCCATCCTCTGTCTCCCCACACCCAGAGCCCATCTTTAACACCACACTTTCCCTTAGTCCCATTTTCCCTCTCCCCACCTACCTTTTCAGTTCCCCCAGAGTTCTGGCTCCAGTCCCAGCCTCTGTGCCAGCATCACTCCCCTGTTCTGTAGGCTTTGGGTGTTGTCTTTTAATCAATTAAGATCAATTAACCTAAAGTTACCCCCAAGCCTCATTTCTTCAGCCCAGGTCCCTCTAGTCTACTGAGTCTAATCCTGGTCCTAGTAACTTTCACTCCCGGCAACTTTCATTCCCTACACTTGTACTTTCTTACCTTAACCTTTCCCTAGGTATCCCAAGTACACCAAGCACATACATACATACACATCACAACACCCAACTAAAGAACTCACCTGCATTGGCCTGACTCCTCAGGGCAACACTTGGAAAAATTATTAAGAATCCCATTTGTGGGAGTCCAGTGGGGAAAGCAATGGGGAAAGCAATTCTAAAGAGCATCCAGCATGGATTCATAGCAGGTAGGTCCTTCCTAACTAACCTTGTTTGTTTTTATGACCAGGTCACAACATGCTTAGATGCAGGAATTGTGGTAGATGTCATCTACTTGGATATTAAGAAGGCCTTCAATATGGTATCTCATTCTATTCTCACAGATAAACTGAGTGACTGTGATGTAGATGAGTACACGGTCCGGTGTGTGACAAATTGGCTTAGGGGTCACACCCAGAGAGTGGTGGTGAATGGATCAGTATCTACCTGGAAAAATGTGGGCAGTGGAATGCCACAAGGCTCAGACTTTGGACCAGTGCTATTCAATGTCTTCATCAGTGACTTGGATGAGGGCATGGAAAGCACTGTCCAAATTCACAGATAATACCAAACTATGGGATAAAGTTAACACACTAGAGGGTAAGGAATGAATTCAGGCAGATCTGAGTAGGTTGGAAAAGTGGGTGGAACAAAATAGGATACAATTCAATAAGGACATATGCAAGGTGCTGAAACTAGGAAGAAGGAATCATCAGCATACTTACAGTCTGGGGGAGAACCTTCTCAGCAACACAGCAACAGAAAGAAATCTTGGAGTTACTGTTGACTCCAAGATGAACATGAGTCATCAATGTGATGAAGCAATCAGTAAAGCTAACCACACTTTATCATGCATTAGCAAGTGCATGACAAATAGGTCCAGAGAGGTGATACTTCTCTTTTATGTGGCATTGTTCAGGATGCAGTTGGAGTACTGCATCCAGTTTTGGGTGCCACACTTCAAGAGGGACAGCGACAACCTTGAGAGGGTTCAGGGGAGATCCGCTCATATAGTTAGGGACCTGCAGGCAAAACCCTGTGAGGAGAAATTGAGAGCCCTGGATCTCTTCAGCCTCCACAAGAAAAGGCTGAGAGGGTTCTTGTGGCTGCCTACAAATTCCTTGTGGGGGAGGAGAGGGGCACAGCAAGGAATAGGAGATGCTTTGTTTACTAGGGCACCCCTTTGAGTAACTAGGAACAATGGCCACAAACTGACAGAGAGCAGATTTTGGTTGAGCATCAGGAAGAACTTCTTTACAGTAAGGGTTGCCAGAATCTGAAATGGGCTTACAAAGCAGGTGGTGCTGTCCGCTACGTTGGGGGTCTTTAAGAGGAGGCTAGACATGCACCTGGCTGGGGTCATCAAAACCCAGTGCTCTTACCTGCCCAGGGCATGGGGGTCAGACTCAATGATCTGCTAAGGTCAGTTCCTCCCCAAAGATCTATGAATCCTGAGGGGGAATTTAGATCTATTGGGTGCTCACTTACTAAAGGGATTGGTTAATTAGCTGCTTCTAGAACTTTTAATTAGTTGCTAATCTGCAGTGATGTCCATATAAACCAATAAGCAATAGATAACCTGAAAGCAAATAAAGTCTATATCCTCATGACAAACTTTCTCAGTGCTATGAAGATTGCAAAATAGAATAATTATTAGGGATCCTGGTTTTCTTTGATACAAAAAAAAATCCCCAATTTTTGGGATAAAAAAAGTAACCCAAATTCCACATTTTTTCTGTGATCAAAATGAAACACCACTAATGCATAGATATATATATAGTGGCGTTTCATTTTGATCATGGAAAAAAGTTGATTTGGGGCTACTTTTTTTAACCCCCAAATTGAGGATTTTTTAATCTGAGAAAACCAGGTTCCCTAATAATAATAATGAAAGAAACACTTAAAATCTACTAATAATAAACATGCTTTTCCAGATTCAGCATACAGGAAGGTGGAAAGAACTCACTGGGAGCATTTACAGGTGATACTACATCAGCGTAGCAATGTGCTACAGTGCTATAGCATCCATGGATATTTATACATGACCACCAACTACTTTGCCATAGTGACATGCATGCCACTACGGTGAAATAGCTGCTAAAATAACCATCCACTGCACATATGGCACAGTACGGGCTGTTACTGCACCATGATTTAGTACTTCCTTTTGTCAGTAACAACATCGCCATAGCAATACATGTAGATGCGCTTACTTTCACCTTAGAGCTCCCTTACAAAATATGCATTATAAAAATAATATTGATCCATATTAATATTGCCCCATCGCAACTCACTGATGTAATTGGCTGGGGACTCACTTTGTTCTTCTGATTCCTATGCTAGAATTCAAGGAGCGTCCTGTTCTCTTGCTATGATCCAGAATGGATAAACTTAAGCAAGTTTAAGGTAATAGCAAATCAATGTTTTGGTATCTTTCTTAAAATCTTAATATTCTGTTAATACTTCTTCATTCATTTGAGTCTAAGGGGAAAAAAACAAACTCTTTTTTCTCTTACATGCAGAAGGCTAAAACTTACATTCTATTAAAACAATGGAATGCATTCATATATGAAAAAAATTAAATCATATACACACTTTCTAGTTTAATAAATCTAACCCTTTTTTACAACGTATCATGGTATTTTAATAATATCCTTATTTGTTATCTTGGGAAACCTAATATGAACATTAACACTAGTTTCTATAATATCAATTGTACTTTAGGGAAGTATTCTAGCACAGGGGCACTCAGTCTGTCCTGCCCATGCCTTGACACCTGAGTCCACAGGCATGATTCATGGACAGAATTTTGCTAGAAAAGCTGCTCTAAGTTCATCTTTCTGTGTCTACTTTCAATCCTTTGGTCTCCATCAGGACTGGGATGACATAACTGCTAAACATTCAGGTCCTAAGTGTGCCTGATGTGGTAGGTGGGTTGTGCATCGATGGACTGCTTGCAGCTTCAGTGCCAGGACCTGCTACTACAACAATGTAAACAAATCTTAAGTGGCACCTAACTGCCACTGATTCAGTTGACATTCTCACATTATGCTCCCTGGAATAGACCCTACAGAAAACACAGCTGGAGAAAGTTGTCTGCTATTCATCCAATAGCTCACCAATAGTCTAAGAGATACAGGTTTAATTATCCTCTCTGAAGGAAGTTGAACCACTTGCCCCACCCACCAGCTCAGTGCTGTAACTATCATGCTCTAGGATATTTAGGGACAGGTTATTCTCAGTCTCTCCAGTTGAAACTGTTTCTTTTTACATGTAACCATTAAATATTTATTGGGGTACATTCAGAGACAGCATGATTCTAAAGAGCAGTATTTAGAATCCTTTCCCGAAATATCTGAATTGCAGAGTTCACTTCAACAAATGCCTAAGTACACTACTTTATACTAAGTATTAATTGGACCAGAGATTAGGTTCTCTTCATAGATCAGTGCTCTAACCCTAGGTTATCTTCATTCTCCAGCCCAAAAATATTTAATAATTTAATGCAGAAATAGCTTCAACAGGAGAGACTGAGAATGTGTCCAGCCTGTTGGTAAGAACATTTAATTGGCAGATCTGCTAAGTCAAGGTGGGGAAATGACCATTTTCTTCCACATTCTGGATAAATGTTTTAATCACTGAGTTATTTGATGAAAGATGAATCACAACATTATTGGCTTTTTTATTTAAAAAAATTACTTAGGCACAAAACTCCAGTTCTGAGACCCAATTAGAGATAAGTGTCTTCCTGCAGCCTGAAGTAATACTCACGTTCCTACAGGGTTAAGGATTAAGTTACTCTCTTTTTTTTTGATCAGCACTTCATGCTCGCTAGATGAAGTAATTCATTTTTGTATTGTAATTTATGGAATCTGCTCTTAGATGCTTAATTCCCTTCCTTCCTGTCTTAAATGAAGCCAAAGTATTTAAATCAGGGGGTTCTAACTTTTTCTAGATTGTAATGTGATACACATTGAGTAGATCTAGAACTGGTCCCTCAGTACTCCATATGTTAGCAATTGGGACAAGATGAGACAAAGGTTAAGAAAAGCCCTAACAACACTTACTGACATGGGTTAATTAGCCTATGTACACACTAAAATTCTTAATGAGAAAGTTTAACTAAAATGTCCTTTGAAGAACAACTTTTGCTTCTGTCCCATATTGGGTTTCCTGTTTTTTCCTAAAGTGGTACAGTCATTCATGAAACAAAGGTAGCAAAATGTGCAAATTGTGATTTTACTTATACATTTGATTTGGTTTTCAGAAATGAATGCACTCCATTGCAAAGCCTCCTTTTTACTTTCAAACACATTCAATGAGTTTTCTCACAATTGAGGACAAGCTAATCTACCTTTGACAAAGACCATTTGCTTATTGTGTATCAGTTCAAAAATGTTACTTCAGACCAGTCTTCATGACCTCTAGCAATTATTTTTCTGACAGCATTTAAAAATGATCAATGGCAGGATGGTATTAGTGCTGTTTGTCTTCAGTTAGTAATAGTAATTAGGGATGCTATTGCTTCCTTTTTGATTGATTCCTTTTAAAGGACCTTTTTCTAAGTCATCAGCACAGAGAAGCAAAGAGAATGTTGGAGTGAGATGAAAAGAAAAAAGAAAAGAAAAAAAAACTACATACACATTCAAAATAATTATGCCAATCAAGTTGCATGAAAATAAAAGCCTTCTGATTCCCTTTATTTAGAAATAGAAGAAATCTTGTGATAGAAAGAACTCAATAATATATTTGAGCTATTTTCCCTCTGTAAATAAGATAATTATTCTATCAAATACAAAAACAATTTTAATGTTGAATTTTGTGCACAAACACAAATAGCCAAGCATCCAACTACTGTAAATTGGAATACTTCATTTAAAGGCAATGGAGCTATACAGAATAACATTCTAATTCTCTCTCTTGTATGAGCAATACATTGAACTCTGTCCTAAACAGATAATAGCAGCAGTCATCTCTCTCTCTCTCTCTTTCTCTCTCTCTCTCTCTCTTCCCCCCCCCCACCTTCTCTCTCTTTTTATAAATTGGTTTCAAATCACTTCCATGACACATAAATAACTCGCTGGTCTCAGTGTGATTTCATAAAAAAAAGTTGCTGTCTAACACAATATGTTCCAATAGAAGAAGCTTAACACAATTTTTTTTTTTGCCAAAGTCTTATTAAGTGAATGCTGGTAAATAAGAATAACTCTACATCTTTTATTTTGCTTTCAAATAGAAGTCCTGAGATTTCTTCTTCTTTCTCAATCCATTCCATTTCTCAGATGAACATTCAGTGGAAAGAAAAAAACCCGCTAAATTACCAGGATTTTACTACAAGTATTCAACACCTCTTTCTATTAATAAAACTGTTATTGTCCTTCACATGCTGGGAGCTGTAACATGAGGACATTAAAACTGACATCATTAATAGACAGAGTATTGTGAGGAATACTTACAAAAATTTGAAATGTAATTGTACCTTTCAGCTTAGTATGAGTTGAGAACTCAACAGTTTGAAATATTACCAAAGTGTCATGCAGAGAGCTATCCACTGCATTCTCATTAAAATAAGAAAGAGGAAAAAAAAACAAAACAGCTTTTGATTTTAAAAAAATGTAATGTGAAGGAAATCATGATCTCTGGTAACAAAACTGTCATATCTTATCAAATGCAATAGAATTAGAAATGTGTAATTAATATAACTTCTACCTGAAACTATGTCCCCACATTTTCCTTTCATTTAGTCACATATCATGTAAAGAAACAATACTTTGGGATTAAATTAGACACAATTATAAAAAGTTTAATTTTCTCAATTTTTAAAGTGCATATTATACACATACACACACACACACACACACACACACATATGCATGTTAGCCATATAGTTAGATAGATAAATCTGTAGATAATCTATCTATCTATCTGTCTATCTATCTATATGGCTAAGCAGTATTCAGGATAAGGGAGCATGGCTAGGTGCTTTTTTTGTCTCTCTCTCTTTCTCTTTTGTTTTTCTTTTTTGAGACTTTCTTTTAAATTTAAAAGTTTTGAACTTACACACTGTAAATGTGCTCATGTATTTGACAAAATAGGTTAAGTGGGATGAGTTCTAACCTGGTAGGGAGCCTAGCAGAGAGCATTTCTGGTGGGAGTGGCGGGGGCAGGGACCTCAGTGTGAACATGTGTTGATGTAAAGTGTGCTGTAACTAGTTTTCTGAGTATGCCATCTAAATGCCCTTATCATCCCAAGGGCAGATGGTAGTCTCGACCAGGCAGCAGGCAGTGTTAATGTTCGTCTTTGTGTTGACTACTATAGTTATTTCAGGGGCGATGCATAGGGAGTGCATGTGGACCCCCGAGCATGGTGGTGAACCCCCTAAAAAAAGGCACTTCCAACACTGTCAGTGGTGCCTGCAGGCAGTCACTGAGCCAGTGACACTGCCAGCAGCATCTGTTGGTGGTCTGCAACCCTCTCTGGCCACCATAAAAGCTGCCAATGGCACTAGCGGTGGTGAAAACATACAGTTCTCAGAACCACCAAAATTGCATTACATCATGGACCAGAAAGGATTTCTTATCTGCCAAGCTCTCTCCCTCCCCGTGAGAGGCAGGAGTTCTGCTGGGGAAAAGTAATTACAGTTTACCTGATCCAGAAGACAAGATCACTCCCAGGTAAAACATCTGGAGAGAGAAACTTGAGCAGTCTCACCCCTGATCCCAGGGGAAAGTCAATGGGAGCAAGACAATTCTGAGTCTCACAATGTAAGTACTCACCATACTGAATGCTCAGCCTCCCATAGTCCAGTTCCTGTCCCAAACTGTGGTTTCCCATTACCAACTGACCCCTTTTCCAACTTGTAGCAGAGACACATATCATGAAATCTAATGGCAGTGCACACCAGGGCTGTACTCTATTAGTGTGGTAGCAGGGAGAACTTTATTCAGGCAGATAATTATAGGATGAGTGCCATATCAATGGTTGCCCCAATTAATAAGGTATCCTGGGACATCAGTTCATCATAGCAGAGCCAGATATAGCACTTGAGCTTGATTCTCACACTGAACAGTAACTTCAGCTTCCTGGTTGCACCATCAAAGAATGCCCCCTTCCATGACTCAAATACTTCCTGGAGGACCAATATGACAAGGACGTACAGGGCAATCCCCTCCCCAACATCTCTTCTCTCTAGCACTAACTGAATTTCACCACAGAAACCTTGAGAACAAGGTTTTTTCCTTGGAAGAAAGTACATGTCCTATAAGGACAGGTGGTGTGTGTCTGTTGGGGGGGGTGGTGAAGGGGTTGAAAGTTTGTTCCAATAATGACAGAACTTGTGGGGTTTGAGAGCTCCACTGCCATTACCCAACTGGGAAGTCCTTGTGAAATCTTGGGAAAGCCTGATTTATAGCAGGACCCCATGTCTTTAGACTCACAGACTGAGTGGAGCAAATGCCCACCCCAGTGTCTTGGAAGGTACCCACTGTAACACTGGCCAGGTTAGAGGCCATTAAAGGAATGAGGTGTCAACCTGGGTCAGGATGAATGAATAAAATCCAGTTATAGGCCAGGTCAGGTCTTGAAGTCAGGAGGTCAGTCTGAGCAGTTGTCAGGAAGCTGGTGGGTTGGACAGAGAATGGAGTCAGAGGGAGAGTTAGGTCAGGTATCTGGGAAATCAATCAGAAGTTGGATTAGGAAGCCAAAGTGTCAAGCACAACACAGAGTCCAAAAATGAACCAGGACAGTAGCTAAGGGATTAGTCAGAGAGTCAGTACAGGCACAGGCCAAAGCCAAAACAGCCTGGGAAAGGTTTCATACCCGTTGCCCAAGCACTACTTCTTCTGGGTCAGGCACCATGGGACAGGTAGAGGATAGGGATACGGGTGCTGTCAGTGCCTCCCAACCAGTTGGGGAGGCCCATTTGGTAGAATTCAGAGACAAACTCCTGCAGGTTAATAAGGTGGATGAAGTAGTTGGCTAAGGTGTTCTGTATAATGGGACATATGTCCTGGATGGTCATTGCAGCTGTAGACTTCCCCATGCTGAAGTGGTTGGCAATGAAGCAGCTATTGTTTGGGCAATCTGTCAGTTGGCAATGGAACCTTCTTCTTTGAAGTGAGAGTTTGGGTGACGCTAATGCCTGAAGCTTGGTGGCAGGGTGAGCTGGCACTCCAGTAGTTCTGTGGCAACTGCTTGTCATCTTAAGTGCCCAGGACGATCCATTCCCACCAGTTCCCACTAGTGGTGCAGGTAAAGAACAACCACTTAATGGTTTTAGGTGGTACCAGATCATTCTAGAAACCATGGACTCCTGGATGGACTTGTCCTCATTAGCTACCAAAAATTAAGTCCAAGACCTTGGTGGTCAGAGGATGCAGTAAGTGGCCCTATGTGGACACTTGGATTTGAGTCTAGATTGATCATGACTTAAACCTGACTATCTTCAGGGCCATCTCCAAGTGGGCATGTGTATTATCCCACAGCCACCAGCAAGATTTGCACAGAGCAACAAGAAGGATGCACTACTGTTTTTGCATCTGTGGTCACACATGGTAAGGTTTCATGGCAGGGTGTGGGGGAGAAACTAATGCATATGCAATTAGCATGACAGGACACTTAATCCAGATCTCTTGTGGAAGCCTCTGGGCAGGGTAGCTTCAGGATGGTCCACTAGGAGGTGAAGCTACTCCAGGTAGGGTTTGGGGGAGTTTTATGTAATGGCAGCCAGCCAGTCAAGATGTGGGGATACCTGGATGAATTTAGTAATCTCTGGTAGCCTGGGGAGCCTACAGAGAGTGCTTTGTGAATGCATGTTCACATCCATAACTGCTGACCCAGGATTTGATCCTACCAACATCAGGAACTACTGAGCCTCTTAAAAGATTGGTTCCTTCATAAGTTTAAAGCATTGGAACTTCAGGAACAACTTCATATAAATGCAAGGAATCCTGTCATTGAGAGAATAAGTTTTTATTTGCAATATAATGAGTGTAATTGCTTCATTACTGTGGTTCTTTCTGAAATTATTTCAGGACTTTCTTTGCTTTTCCTGCTGTTATCTTTCAATGAAAACTAATGAGAACATTTTAATACCATTCTCTTTCATTCTGTCATCCTTGGCTACTCCTGTCTTTACTCCTGAAGACCCACAAAGGATGTCCCACCAAGACAGTAATGAGGCCTCTTATAGACTAACAATATTATTAAATACTTATGGTTACCACTGTAGTCTAAGTTGTCTAAAAAAACCTTGAACTTGTAAGCACTCTGCAACACTTATATAACTCTGACAACAAAATATATCTTTACTAAAAGTGTATTCATGTTATCCAAAAATACATTTAGCATTCAAGCAATAAAAGATCATTATAAAACATTTTAGAATTACAAAATGGTGTCCTATAATTTTAGAAGTTGAGCAAACAGGGCTCAATAGAAATAATTGGAAAGGGCTGCATGCACTTGTCAACAGCGATCCTGGTTTTCTCTGATAAAAAAAAATCCCTAATTTTCAGATTTAAAAAGGTAGCCATGATTAAAATGAAACACCACTCTCTCTCTCTCTCTCTCTCTCTCTCTCTCTGTATCTATCTAGTGGCTTTACATCTGAGAAAACCAGGATCCCTGCTTAGCAGGAATCACTAGTTATAAATCATAGAAATTAAAACTGGAAGGGACCTCAGGAGATCTTCTAGTCCCACCCCCTACTCAACACAATACCATCTCCAACTAGATCATACCAGCCAAGGCCTTCTCCAGATGGGTCTTAAAAAACTCCAAAGATGGAGATTCCACAACCTCTCTGGGTAACCTGCTCAAGTGTTTTACTACACTCCTTATTAGAAAGTTTTTCCTAGTATCAAACCTAAACTTCCCTTGCTGCAACTTGAGACCATTGCTCCTTGTTCTGTCATCTGCCACAACTGAGAATAGTCTAGCTCTATCCTGTTTGGAACCACTGTCCAGGTAGTTGAAGGCTGCTATTGAATCCCTCTCAGTCTTCTCCTCTCTAAACGACATATGCCAGTTCTTTCAGCCTCTCCTCCAAGTCATGTGCCCCAGCCTTCTAACCATTTGTATTGCCCTCTGCTGGACTCTCTCCAACTTGTCTTCATCCTTTCTGTGGTGGAGTGCCCAAAACTGGACACAGTACTCCAGGTGTAGCTTCACTATTGTTGAATAAGGTGATAGTTCCCTCAGTCTGCTGGCAGTATTCCTACTAATGCATCTCAGTATGCTGTTAGCCTTCTCAGAAGCATAAGCCCATTCTTAGCTCATATTCACTTATCATCCACTGTGGCACCCTCAAGTCTTTTTCTGCAGATCTGTTGCTTAGCCAGTTAGTACTCAGCCTGTACCGGTGCCTAGGATTGTTGCCTCCTAAGAGAAGGACTCTGCATTTGCCCATATTAAACTTCATATGACTTATTTTGGTGCAGTCCTCCAATTTGTCTAGGCCTCTCTGAATCCTAGCCCCCCCCCACCAGTTTGTTGTCATCTGCAAATTTGCTGAGGGTGCACTCCATCCCATCTTCCAGATTGTTGATGAATATATTGAACAAAACCAGGCCCAGGACTGATTCCTGTGGCACTCCACTTTGTACCAGCTGCCACTGTCTAAGAAGGATATTTGTGCCCAAAAGTTTGCAAAAAACAATTTTTCCAATTATGGGAAAAATTCAATATCACAATGTTTTAAAATGAAAATGTTTTAAGCGTACTTTCATGATTTTCATAGTGCTGGTCAAATAATTTATCCCTTGTGGCTTCTATTTTACAATTGCTAGATTGAAACTTTTGACACTCATACAATTTCAGAATTTTCCTTCCAGTATTTTCAGGTGTTGAAATTCATGCACAGTTAGGAAACTACAACCTGAGGGTTTTTTGTTTTTCTTTAAAGGATTCAGAGTTTTCAGACCTTATGTGGTGAATTACAGAGAGGCCACACCTATTCTACTTACTGCAGACGTATAGCTCTCCCCCTTTGGACGCACATAATACTTCTTTTTGCCAGAGGGTTTTTCTCTAAAAAAAAAATTGAGAAAGCAAGGTTTATTTGGTAGTATCTTTTACAGGAATGGAATAGCTAGGAGTGATGTTAGACAAGCTTTCAGGCACAAAATGCCTTAAATCTTGTCTAAGATCGCTCCAAACTATGTATTTGATCTAATAAAAAACATTGCTACACAAACCTTGCTTCTCACATATTCTCTGAACTATCTTGTCTCTAATGATACTATAATCCTATTAAAAAAAAGAGGATGTACCTGAAATTTATGAACTTTCCAGAAAAAAAAAAAAACAACTGTATCACAACAGAGTTTAGGTGATGCTAAAATATACCTAGGATTCATTCTGGATCATGAACATGAGGAGTAGATAAGTCTAGTCATTAGAACCTTTCCAATTAAAAATGTAGATGCATAAGGAATCTTGACATCTTGGATATCTTATGGCTGCTAAGAATGGAGGAATGAAATCATGTTTAGCAAAGTAGACACTTAAAAGTTATTTCAAGGGTTAGTTAGATACCCTAGAGACAGAGTAGGATATGGGCTGCCATTTTTAAATGACTTGAAAATCAGATTGCATAATATAGAGAATAAACTTTGGGGATTGAATATATCCAACTGTGCACACCTTTGCAGACTTTTCACAGGTTTTCATGAAGTAAGATATAGGTTTAATAATAGCCCTACACTGACAAATTCACAATTGTTGCTTTTTATCCTATAGACTTTCTGTTTGTTCAAATACCATTATTTCAATGGGAACCCCCCACTTTGCTTTAAGTCTTTGGACTTCCATTTTTTATGATGTTAAAAATCATTTAGAAATTGTACTTTGAATTTTGGATGACACAGGTTAATGGTATAGGTAAATTATATTGCTCAGAGACATGGTACCCATGTAGGGGAAAAGAATTGTACTTATTCCCACTGAAGATCCATATTAAATGAAATGATACCTCTAATGTGAGTTTTTATATTAATTTAAATAGGCTTTGGCTTAGTCTCTTCAAAGGGAAGTTTTTGCCTGTCAAGTAATAACAAACAAGGTCAGACTATATTATTAATTCAAGACAGATAGTTGTAGGTAATGAGCCCTAGATGCTGTAAAATATGGAGCATTTCATATTTCAATTGTGCAAATTTTCATCTTGGAATACATGGAGTTTCAGTCTTATTACAGTCAAAATGATGACTTTTGCTTTTGACTTCAATAGGCTCAGGGACATTACCTGTATAGAAACCAGTACCTAGACTGGAACATAATACTACGTACATAAACCTGGGAGATTAAGGGGTATATCTGGAAAATTTGTCATGGAACATTCAGCTATCTAGGGACCATTCAAATGAATGATATTGCTATTTTGTTTGAATTCTTCTATTCTGAAAATCGACTTTAAAAAAACAGACAACTGATATCCATGTACAGGATCTCTCAGTGATTCTCAGAGCAAATGATCTGACTTTATAAGTAGAGCTGACTACTGATTTTTCAAATGACTAGTCTTCCAATGAAAAAGGCTGTTTCTACAAAACAAAAATATTTTTGAGACTAACATATCAAAATTTGTACCTTTTTTATATAGAATTCCAGCAAAGCTTCAGCAACTTAATTTTCAATGGTACTTTATTAACATAAAATATAAATGTTAAAATGATTGAGTTAATACAAAATGGTTTGACTTTGAAAAACATTATTTTGATATTTAAAAAATATATTTATAATGTTCGTGTAATATAGACTTTAAAAATTGCATGTTTGGGGTTTTTTTCCTTCAGAACTTTCACTCTTTGAATTGTAAAGAGGTTTTAAATGTGAGAGTTTCCCACAGGGCCATAATTTCAAGTTTCAACCACCTTAACACCTTTGTTAAGAAGAGATGCCCTGTTTGTTTTTAACCTTTAACTGTTAGTCCTGCAAAAAAGAAACTGGAATTTGAAAGTTAAACTTCTTACTGCTAACCATCATGCTCAGTACTTTCACTGTAAATTAATTAATTCTTCTTCATGAATCCCTAGAGTCATATATTCTATTTATATAATTTAGAGATATAAATAGAAATTGACTGTTAATTGATCTTTCTTAAAATGTATTCATTATTTACTTCCAGTTTTTTTAGTAGTGGCCAATAAATACTGAAGAGACAATCATTATCACCCAGGATGTATGTGAAAAATTGCACTAATCTGTGTATTATAGATTCATAAAGAAAATGTAATGCACAAATAAATATTATTAAAGCTTTACCACACAATGTACATAATGATGTAAACCTCACCTCCATTAGCATCAGGAAGTATACAAAATTGTTTTCTCCTTGTAGACTCACATATGAAACCAGCAAATGGAAATTGTGTAATGTGAGGAAATGACAGTGTTCAAGAAGAACCCTAAAAATAACTTAGGACGAAACAAAGAGGTGTTGAGTAGCACCATAAAGCAGATAAAATCAACATGAAGTAACAGGGAAGAATCAAAGAGATCTGTTTTATCTTGTGCACAAAGACTGACACACAGATATGATACAAGGTAATATAAATGTATGTTTTACATTTATTAACAAATGATTTTGTTGCATTTCAGACTTCTTTCCCTCGAATATCATTCTTAACCTTTTGGAATAAATGGAAATAAATTATTCCATTTTGAATAAATGGAAAGATGAGCACTGATTGAAATCAAGGCATGCCACTTTATGCCGAATGCCAAATTCACTGGAAAGTGAATGCAAAAAACTAATGTAAAGAAGTCAAATCTCATTATGGTTCTCCTGTAATGAGATATCTCATTTGATGTTGTCCTAACTGATTTAAGTCAAAACCCAGACCCAAAGAGGAATGACTGCTTTGGTCTTTGTAAACTGCATTGCTGCTCAATGGCCAAGGAGACAATACTGCTTAACAAGCTTCTTCCTGAAATTATTGGTAATTAATTTGACTGAACTTCTGTTAAGTTAGGCCTCTGGTGCATGTTACACTGAAGATGTGCTAATCATGTCTTAAGTGGTTACTCAGCCACATGTTAATACAATTTATAGTGTGGTTAAACAAGGAATAAGCCACAACATTGTTGCACAAACAATGTGTAATAACCAGGGATCCTGGTTTTCTCTGATAAAAAAAAAATGCTCAATTTTCGGATTAAAATGAAGTAACCCAAAATCCACATTCCTCCATGATTAAAATGAAATGCCACTATTTCTTAAATCCAAAAATTGGGGATTTTTTTATCAGAGAAAACCAGGATCCTTAACAATAACTTTGTGGCTGGTACCTATTATGACATTCATTGAATAATGAGTGGCTCTCAGCCATGGGGGAGCACCACTGCTGGGAGCATGGATCAGCAGATGTGGCTTTCAGCCATGGTAGCACATGGTTCACCCCTGTAGCTGGGAACCCAGATCAGCTGATGGCTCACAGGCACCAGAATTTCCTACTTGCTGATGCAGGGGGAGCTCAGAATTACAATCTTATTTTCTCCCTGCACTGAGATCTGATGAGATCTGATATTGGGTCCTACAATCATACCTCCTACCATGCACTCCTACCATGCATGTGTGGCATGACAGGAAGTCTAATTATGGTAATCACACATCAGATGCCATTGCACTTTCACTTGCATGTCTGCCAGGGGCCTTACAGACATACACAGCATTGTCCTGGGAGATGGGGGAGGGAAGCGTTAGCATATTTTTTCCCAAATATTTCTCAGGTACTGAAGAGAGGACAATGGATTATTGTGTATATAGGATCACAGAATAGAATGCTTTCTCTGAAGAAACGTTATGTCTATTTACACCCCAAAATATTACTATTTTAAAAGGTATGGTGAATAACAATATATCATCTTCCAGAAAAATATAAAAGTTAGGAGAGGAATGAAGTGTATTAATATTTGTATAGTATTAAAATATTTAGATTAATAATGTTGATTCAACATTAATTTTAAATTGGGTGGAATATCAATTGTCTGTTAAATCATATTGTAAACAAAAAAGTGGTTGAAGCATCTGACTTTTTTTTGCATTAGGAATTCAGAATTTGGTAGTAGCTCATCTTTTGCTATTCTTCAAAGCATAAATGCAGAAGTGTTTCTGTTGGCACTCAAGGTTCTTTGAGCAGATGTGTTATCTCTTATTAGACCAACTAAATAGTTGGAAAAATTGTTCTTTGCAAACTTTCAGACACAAACACTCGTCTTCAAGTGTTACCCTTGGCCTTGTCATCAACAAAAGAAACAAATAGGAGTGCATGATATTTAGTTTTTCTTTTAGTTTTTTTGTGTCCATAATTTTAACTTAGCAAAATGTAAAATATATTGTGTTCTGAAAAATAATGCATATAGAAGTTAGGTAAAGAAATGGTAATTACTTCAGGGAAAATCAAAACACATCCATTATATTTGCTGAATATGGTGAAAAAATCATTTTTCTATAGTTAGTGACCTTCACTCCACTGCTTTTATTTATTATTATTATTATTATTGTAGTACATATAAGGTGAACAGAACACAATAGCTGCTAAATATTTCATCGTAATTTCACTCTAACAACTCCTACTGTAAATATCAATTGTAGTGGGGTAATGTTATGTCTGAATACATTAACAAACTACAGAGAATGTCTTTATGCCCTAAATAAGCAGTGCCTTTGCTTTAGATGCAGAATATAATTTCCAATTCTATATAGACAGCATGTGAAGCAAACAGTTCTGCGATGAATAGATAGTGTTAGAGTAATTATTTTGTAACATAATACTCTGCCATAGAATATTTTATACATTAAAATAACTGTGTCTGTTATAGAATGTTTGATTTTTGATTCATATGTATGACTTATTTTAATCTATAATACAGTAGTGAATGGGCAATACAAGCTAGTCCAGTTTCCAGACACCTGTAGTTTGAAATTAAGTGGCACAAAGAATTCAAGAAATAACTTTAATAGTACTTCCTGCTGTACTGAGAGTAGTTCATTGCTATTGCTTTTGCACTAAGCATAAAGACAGTTTCAACTTTTACTGGTAAAGAAGACAAGCCCAATGTCTGACTTCCTTTTTTGCTTATATTTAAAATAGTTTGTATATCTAGTTCAGTGTTGCCAACTGTCACAATTAACTTCTGAATCAAACATTAGATTTTTTATACAATACATCTAATCCTGGATCAAGTGAGAACCTCAAGATTTTGCTATTTTTATTATTAATTTTCCAACCTGAGAATTGTGACATAAACTTAGATACATAAAAGTCAATCTTCTCCCCTGAAAAAAGACATTCTGTTTTGACTGTTTTTAAAAGGTTTGAGACAGAGAGAGAGACACACACACAGAGAGACAGAGAGAGAGACTGTATAATCCCCAAAGGGACTGGACTGGAAAGCTTTGCCATAACCAAAGAATGAAAATGTATTGATTTCTATTTCTGTGAGTTACAGTCATCCTTTCTTGACTAGAAGGCTATCTGCAACAGTACATAGTGCTCCCTCAATGGTCTAGTGCATCACAAATTGGCCCATCTTGTATGGCAGTCAAAAGTGCCCAGACTTAAAAGAGCCACACCATGACAAGGAACTACAAGAGTCAGAGGGTATCACAAGAGCTGGCTCTTGGAAGCAAAACCCTGCAGCTCCTTGGTGTTACCAGAAATAAGTTGGCCAGTCAGATGGTTCTTCTATTAGTGGCTTAGTACAGGACAGTGAAAATGTATACAGGTTCAAGGAAGTCTAAGTCCAGTGAATAAAAATAACACTGAGAACAAAGAAAATCTGATAGAGTTGAAGACAGTCAAGAAAGTCACTGAAGAGCATCTTCTCCAGCTATCTGTCAGAGAAAGGGAAAGATTGAGTACACTTCAGGTTCAGATGGGTTGCCAGATATTCTGATGGTCAGGGCCCTGTGAAGGATCTGCCACTGGAGTTCACTGGTCTTCTTCATGATGGGCAGTTTGTATAAGGTGTGCCAGACCTATGTTGTCACTTCCAAATATTTTTGGTAAGGATGCCAGTGTAGAGAACTGGTATTTTAAGAGGTGCCTTGAGGGGTACCTTGAGTCTAATGATGGGTTCCTTGTGTCTCAAAATGTAAGAACTGCTGCTCTGGAAAGATTAGTCAGCCTGCCTAAATAAAACTTAAAACAGTCCCATGTGTAATATTTGTATAAGTTTTCCTTTAATAAGTTGTCAGAACTTTTCCAGAACACTCTTGTGCTTAAAATAATATTCCATAAGTGTATACATCAAAGTCATTAGTGCAAAAATCTGTCAGATTTGTGTGTTAAAATCCATTATGAGAAGTGGGCAGAAAATGGTGTTTTTGAAACTGGTTATCTTGAAGCATGCTGAGTCATATTACATAAGCAGACGATGCAAATAAGCTTTAATGAAAGTTATGTTATAACCTTGGCAATTGTCTGAAGTCTAAATTTAATGTCTATAGGATAGTGATCCACATTTCTGTAGCTCAATATAATTGCCTCATCTTTTAGTAAAAACCGCAGCAAACAAGATGTATTAGCATGGGATGAGAAAATCTTGTTGAGTTCATGAAGTCAAAAAAAAAATCTTTTCAGGAGGATATCAAGCTGTCTAAGAAATGAAAATAGTAATGACCATGTCTGGTTCATATTTCAGATGGTTTTCAAAGGTTTCATTTATTTCAGAGCAGTATAATGTTTTCTGAAAATAGAATTAGGAATATGCTTTAGGCATTCTGGAATTCACTTGAGTCCAAACTCTGATCACCCTTATTCAAACTGAATTATACTTTGGTAGTTAAAAGGAGCATCTACGGGACATTTTGTATGCATTTTACTATGGAGTTGACTAATTAGCTTTGCAGTAAAGTGTTACTGTCTACACATGAGGCACTGTTAGGCTGGAGTAAACTAGGCCATAGGACAGTACTGCCTAAATGAAAGAACTGTCCTATGGGGGTGTTATTTACTTCATCTCAGCATACATGTAGATGATAAGACTGGCTGAGGCATGAGGCTGCTTTAGTGTGGGGGCTGCCTGTTGGCTGGCCCCAAATTATAGCACCCTCATGCCCCAGCCAGCTCCTCTGAGTCTTGCGGCTCAATATAGGCCAGCCAAGCTCTCCTCCCAGCTCAGAGCTGGATCTCAGGAGTTACAAGGCTCTCACCCATGATCCTGGGCCTCTAAGAATGCATCTCCACTGTCCATTTCCTCATGTGTCCCCTCCCTTGCCTTTTGGGGCTGCTCTATTCTCATGGACCAGTGGCTTCAGAAACGTTGCTCTCACGGCATTCTTCTCCCTTTGCGCATTGCCATGTCTTTTTCAGCTGGCTCCTCGTCCCCTATGAGATTTTTTTTCTGCTTTCCAGTTCCCTTGCCTGTATCTCTCCATAATCTCTGTGCAAAAGTATGATGTCATGTTTGAGTAGGTTGCCCCCTGTGTGATTCTTAAGATCAAGTAGGTCACTGGTGCATACTCACAAGGGATCCTGGTTTTCTCTGATTAAAAAAAAAAATTCACAATTTTTGGTTACAAAAAGTAAACCACATGATAAAATCCACATTTTATCATGATTATGAAAAATGAAACACCATTTTATATATATATATAATATGTGTGTGTGTGTGTAATGGTGTTTCATTTTTCAAAACCATGGAAAATATAAATATGTCATTTTAATCATAAAAAAATGTGGATTTTAGATTAGTTTTCTTAAACTGAAAATTTTGGATTTTTTTTTTATCAGAAAAAAACAGAATCCCTGATGCTCAGTGACCCTGAAAGTACCAGAATACCTTCACTTCTGATCTGTGCATGACTAGTGCACACGTGTGATACAAGGAAGGTATGAGAATGTGATAGCACACATGCATTAGTGATGTGTATGAATTTCTGGAACCTTCCTGCAGGAATCTATAAATAGAGCAAGTGTGAGAAGCAGTGTATAAATTTTGTTTGCACGTTTTCTATGTTTAGTGGGTGTGGCTTGGTTTTGTGCTATGTGAGCGTTTGATCAAGTGATGTGCTTTGAGAGGTGTGGTTTGTTTATTGTGTAGCCTCTGATTTGGATCAAGGTGCTATGTAAAAGCCTGTGTTTGACCAGGGCGGTCAGACTGTTGGCCTTCTACAGTATAGCATGCTATAGCTGTGAGACCATCTCCCAAATCCTCAAGCTACTGATAAGGTGCTGCAATAAGGTGGCTTTTGGACTGCCATCTAGTTTGAGAGGCTGACAGCCCTTTGGTATGTATTGCCCAACCCTGTGGGTTATAACAGGTTGTATTTGTGTTGTCCTTGTATTGCTTGGTTGTGTCTTCATGCATATGGTTTATGGCTATTGGAATTCTTAAGTGTAGAAAGATGACACGAGTATCACGAGTATATTGCATTCAACGAGGCAGGAGAATGACATTTCTGGAGTGAACCAACCCTCCATTTGTGAATTGTATATATAAAATAGTTTTGCTTGTTATTCATAGTTTGTGTATTCAGGTCTGTTCTAGCTTTTTATTGTACTTGGGTCATTTTTTCACTAAACTGTTAATTTGCTTTAGTTTTATTCACGCCTAAGCTTCAATTATTCATTTATATAAATTCTCCCTAATCACCCCAAGGCAGCACTGTAACAGAAGAGTGACTACCCTGACGGGCATGATTGCGCTCATCTCCTTAATTGGAAGCTTTGATCTAATTAATTATCAAAGTTCTCACATAAGAATGTTTGCTATCAAAAAAAGGTTAAGAATGCATTAGTTAGAACACAGGGCTGGGAGTTAGGAGTTTTTTGTTCCAGTTGCAGTGCCTGCTACATTTCCCCCTGATCTTGTATGAGTCATTGCATTTTTTATGAGATGAAATAAAAGCTATGTCAATTAATATATACTTTATACTTTGGAATATCATGGCAAGAACATTGCATGGGAAAGTGAGTTGCTCATATTTATGTGTATCTTGCATTTATATCATGGGTCAAATTAGGTTCCCAACTAGAAGATCAAAAACATTAAGAATGTAAATCTCAATTGTCTATGTGAACATTTTCTTTTTCTTTTTACTTCTACTTCTGCCCTGGATGGTAAAAGGACCCACTATACCCAGCATTAGAATGTAATAAAAATGATAATTTACTATCTGCTTGGATAACATACTGAAATGAAATTTGAACTATGTATGGGAAGAAAATTAAAATGGGTAGGCAAACTGTTTCCAGTAATGAATGTCTGTCTCTCATTTTTCATGTGAAAAGGAACAATAGTTCAGTGAACAATTATAGAAAAAGATATAACTTCTCATCTTAATCATTCTGAATCAGCTAATGGTAGCTAATGTGATCCAAACATTGACTGCCTTGGTCTTTCCAAGCTAATAATGCACTCTAGATTGTAACACAGCCTGCAATATTTTTCTCACCTTTTTACATTATGTAATGCACAATTGTACTCTCATTCTCTTGGAAGAGCCCAAGGGGTTACAAATATAACGTCATTTTTCAATATCATATTATTGTTAGTAGGTGATTATGGTGTACAGACCTAATGTTCTTTTATGAGCTCTGTTATTATTTGAGGAAGTTGCAGAAGCACATATAAAATAATAAAAGGTGCAGCAAATGACCTCCTGTTTTCATTCATTTTATTTGAAATGACTTGAATAAAAAGGTAATAGCTTTTTTTCTTTTTATAGGGGGAAAAAAAAGGCCAGCACAACAATATGCATTCTTCAGTTTAAATAATATATTTTTATGATTAGGTCAGTATCTGATTTTAGGCCTCATTTTGAAAATATTTATATTGTAGCATAAATGAGTGGAGTGACTGGGCACCACCAAATAGCTGTAGCTGTAGTGGTGACAGGCCACAGTGCAACCATCAACCCCATAGCAGCCACTCCTGCTCCATGTACTGCAGCTGCCCAGGGCACAGAGCAAAAAGTAACCCCAAATCCACCTTTTCGCATGATTAAAATGAAACACCACTAACTTATTTTTATATCTATCTCTATATATTAGTGGTGTTTCATTTTAATCACAGAAAAATGTGGATTTGGGGTCACTTTCTTTTAAACCAAAAATTGGGGATTTATTTAAATCAGAGAAAAACAGGATCCCTGATAATTTCAATGCATTAAATCAGCCTCAATTAATCAAGTCTGCTGGAGCATACCAATTAGCGTGCTCCAGCCAGCCTCCATGTCTTGTATATCAGTGTCCACATGCTACAAAATGGCAGTAAGGGTGCTTTAACTAAAGCTCATTCAACAGGCTTTAGTTAAAATGCCCCTGCTACCATTTTAAAATGCAGGGATGCTGATAATATACAAGATGCTGTGGGTGCTTTAATAGAAGTGGCTCTTGGAGCTTCTCTAATTAAAACACTCTACACTCTACCTGTAGAGCACATGTAAAAATACCCTTAGATGCCTAAATCCACTTATAAAATTAATACTGTAAGTGGACTATAACATGATCTTTGTGTGCTTTATTATAGTGTCTTTGATTATATGACATCCTTTTATTAGCTAGAGTTAGACGTGTCTTGCTTAAGAAAAATCTAATTCTTATTTTTTTTTCCTTGTTGATTCATTGTTTAGGGTTACTGAAACAAACCCAAAACACTTTACTGACACCTATAAATGCAACTTCTACAGGAAGATACCAGGATCTGGACAATTTATGGTTGGTGGAATGCCAAGGTTGCATTTATAGTACCAGAGTTTTCACTTTTCTATTTCAGTTTAAGGTTGATTTTAAATTTAAATTGAATACGATGCATTTCATACACCCCTACTAATAACATCAAATCTCTGTGATGCAGAGGCACAGTTTTTAGTGAATAGCTCTTTTCATATAGATGTAACCTGGGCGGTACTCCAAGAGGTATCCCCTCTCCAATTGAAGGGATCAAGCAGGTACGCAAGTGCTGTGGGAGGTGTGGAGATTCTTCTCCCCCTATAGAGTAGAGCCAGACCACCAATGGGGGCTTAACCATATACCTTTTAATACTGGGAACATAACAGGCATAAATCAGAGGCTGTAGTGGACACTACAATGGCCCAAGGGGGCAGGATTCAACAAAGGTTAGACACTTACTATCATTGACAAAAACAGGGTAAACAAAATATAAAACACAAACAGCAGAACAAACAATATCAGTTGGTGAAATATAAAAAGGCACAAGATGCAAAATGTCAAATGAGAAGGAAACATAGGGCCTTGGTACCTGGAGGAAGGGGGGAAAACCCAATGGCCCCTTTCTACTGCAAGAAGATCTGCTTCTTGTTATCTCACTCACCCTAAGTCCTTCCAGCTGGGACTTGAACTCAGATTTCCCATGTGGTAGCTAGGGGTCTTGACCTTCCTGGAGCCCTAGCCTCACGTTGAGTTGCCTGACCTCTGATTGGAGGAGCTGAAAGCAGAGCTGGGAACCTTTCAGGTTGCTCCTTAGATCCTTACTGGAGCGGGGAAGCCTCTCCTGCTGGCCGCATGCCACACTTCTGAGGGTCCCACTGTTGCCTGCAGGTCCTGCTCTTTCAGGGTCTTCTGGGGCACTGCTCCTACCCCGCTGGCTCAGCTCTTGCCAGCTCTGTGAAGCTCTTTCCTTGTTGTCCCTTGCTGTTCTCTCCTGAATCAGCCCACACTGCTGCTTTTATCCCCCTCCAGGTGACCCAAGGGGCCAATCAGGGGACACGGGGCGGGGTGAGTCTCTGGGGCCTGATTGGTGTGGAAAGGGAATCCCAAGTCCTCCAATCATCTTTTACCCCTTTAAAGTCCATGGGCTAAGTCACTGCCAGCTAGCCCGTCACATAGAAAAAATATTTTGTGTTGAATTTATGAAAATATTGTATACTGACAAGGTCATACTCACAGTAGGTCATATTATGACCCTCAGTACTGTGTTGTTAAGCACTTAACCACACATCTTTCCTCTTATAAAAAGATAAGAACTTTCTTCCTAGGAAATGATTGATTCAAAATATTATTAGGATATATCATTAAGAATATTTAACCTTTAATAAAAAAATCCAAATAAATTTAAGTGTTGTGGCAGATAAGAAAGAAATCCATATTCTCCCATAACATAGTATTCCCACATCACATAGTTCTGAGCTATGAGAAAGGTAATTGTTTCATATGTATTTTATATTGATTTTATCTTATAATATTCATAGCAATTTAAGAAATATAATTTGCATGAAAAATATTATTTATTTTAAGTCATTTCTTTAGGGAAAAAAAAAAGTTACGAATAAAGTATTATATTCATTGATTTATAAGCTGATGATGTGTGCATATATTCTCCTAAAGCTATAGCTCTTTTAAGAAGAATTTTGTGTTTCCTAATCAAAATATGATCATAGGTCAAAATTAAGTTTGTTCGAATAAAGTATGCATAATTCAAAATGCATACAAATGTTTCAGTTACAGGATGAATAGGTTCACTGTTGTCCACTATTAAGTAACAATAATATTGTTGCTGTTGTTTTTTTTTAAAGCCATTTATTTATCTTCCTTCTGAATGTTTGCTTGCTATAGTAGTAGCAGTTTATTTTAGGCTTTTGCTGAAACAATACAATAAAAGGAGCAATAAAAGAAGCAATAAAAATACATACAACAACATAACTATGCAATGCATAATTCTTATTAAAAACACACAAGAATATTATCCATTTCACAAGTGAACACAACATTTAAAAAGAACACAGTGTATGATGATATAAACAAAAAAAATAAAATGAAGTATTAAACATAACCCCCCCTGCAAAAAAATGAGATTTTTTTTTTGATTTTGGCCCTTACTCTTTGTGCAAGGAATGCAAAAATATCTGTGGAATATAGGATAGGCTCTAAAGTTTTAGAAAGAATTAAATATGATTTAATTCATTTATCTCATTCTTCCCACAAAAACATATTCTGTCCAAATATGGGGTCTAACACCACCTGCTCATGACAACTGCAGATCTCATATAAGAATAAATCTCAATTTAATAATGGCCTGTCATTGTTTGTAGCTTGTGGGTTTCTATTCCAAAGGAATTACTCTTAAAAAGATGGGTATTTGAGACAGTCTCACTGCCAGCATATCTGTTTGCATGGTGGTATCTTTGTTTTTTAAGCTGATGTCTTTTTTAAAGTACAGATGAAGTATTAGAGAAGTGGCACTCAGTACATTTTCTAAGCCAACTGTCTGGAGGAGAATATAGATGTTATTTAACCTTTCAAATCAGGGTTTATTTAATAAAAGAGAGATTTCTGTAATGCAGTTCTTGGGCATTTGGTAAGCATAAAAGATCTAATTTTCATTCAGTAATTTGGAGTTCTTAATTGAGCTAAAGTGCTCACATTTATCAGTCTGGTTTCAAAGTACATGAGCACCTGCCCTCTGCCCCTCATAGAATTAGTTAGAGATAAAAGCTTCCTTAAAGAAAAATGTTCCCCTGCCTGTCTTATTGTAAAAAGATCAAACTTTCCTCACAGTTTGTTTCACTTTCAATCTACTAGATACAAAAAAATCATGAACTAAATATAGACATTGGCTTTATGGCACATTATAATATGTCTGCCACCTGATAACCACAGGTAACCTGTCTGCATTTTACCAGGTACATTCTTCTATCACCAGTTCAACATTCCCTCTTTCCCCCCTACCTATCTCACACCTACTGTCTCCTATCCCTCTGATCCCTACTACCATGCATTTACATTTTCAGAGATCTGCATTTTGCATATTAGCTTCTATTCTTCCCAGGAGAGCGCACAGTTCACCAACAGTTTCTCTCTCTGCCTGAGAACGGTGTTTGTGTTCAAAAGCTTGAAAACTATTTAGTTGGTCTAATAAAAGTTCTTTCCAAAAAACATTTTGTCTCCCAAATGCTCCAAGTTATTTAAAAGAAGACACCATCTCTAGTTCCTTTTTCCTGTAAAAACAGAACTCATGTTTTCCTTTCATTTCCAAAAACCAGTGTCTTAGATTTGGCAGTGTTGATTTCCAAGCTATTTGAAGTTCAATACTGCTGAAAAACATCTAGTAATAGTAATCTTTGGAGGTTATGTGGGATGTGACATTATTAACGTGTCATCTGCATAAAGCAAGATATGTATAGGGTCATTCAAAATCATGGGTGCATGGAATTGATTCCTTGTTAGCCTTCAAGAATAAATTAAAAATCAGTGGAGCAAGCAAACATCCTTGTCGTAACCCTGTCTTGTTGGAAAACTATTGGACAGGGCACTGCCAATCTCGTAACACATATTCGATGCTGTATTTGAATAGTAAGAAACAATTAATTGTAGGAAAGCATTATCCATTCATGTAACTACCAGTTTCTTTCATAATTTGACATTTGCCTATGGAATCAAATCCCCCCCCCCTTTAGATCCATGAAGGCTACATACAAATGTTTTGGTGTTTTTTTTGTTTTACAAATTTAGATGCTAAATTGTGCAACACCAAACAATGGTTCTTACAGGAATAACCTTTTTATGAAACTACCTGCTTGTGTCCCAAATATTATTTTCAGCAATCCATGTCTAAAAATGAAAAAGTAAATGTTACCCATGTATTTTGTCAGGAATACACAGAAGACTAATGGGTTAATATGACACAGGATGTCTCTTATAACCATTTTATATATAAAATGGTGACTACTATATTTTCATTACACTACTTTGGGAAACTGCCTTTTAAAATAATTTTCTTAAAATTTTTGGTGAGAATTGGATATTACAGGTCAACCTATTCCTTGCAGATTGATGAGGGAAGAAAATAAAGGCCAAGGGGCTTTCCCTTTCTCAGTTTGTATATATATATAATCTAACTTGAAATTTATAGGTCAGATTGTGATATTTGTAGTTTAATAGATGAAATTTCCTTTAGTGAGAAGCACCCATTTACTTTGCCATATGCAAGTAGGTTGTTAAACTTTTTTTTTTTTAAAACAAGACCCCCCCATACCCATGTATCTTTATGGATATATGCATAAGGTATAAGCTATTTTTTTTGTCCCTTCAGGTAGAATTTGCCAAAAATGTTGCTTTTCATTATTTTCTCCATGGCTACCAGTTTTTCCTATAATCTAATTTGATGTTGTTTCTTTTTCTTGTCTATTAACTATTTTGTACTTTTTAAAAATCTTCTTGATATAGACAAATATATCACAACCATTTTCAGACTTGTATTCATCTAAGGCATCTATTAAAACACATTTAACTTTAGAGCCTTTCTTCATTAAACCAGGGATTATAGTATTGACATTGACAATTCCCAGAAAACTTATTCTTTTTTGTAAGAATATTTTCCAACTGTTGTACAACTAATTTATATTGGGTAATTGATTCTTGGGGAACATTGCGTTGAAAATGTGTTTTTGAATAGAGCATCACATTTATACTGTAACTCATTCTTTCACTGAATTCTCCTTTCATTAACTATTTCTAATTTGGAAGCTAGTTGTAAAATTTGGGGGAAAGGTTCCCCATAATATTCTAATGGAATTTTCAGAGAAAGAGGGAAGCGGTCACTTTCTACATCACTTTCAAAAGATTTATTTCAAACAACATAGAATCATTGAATTATAGAAAATTAGAGTTGAAAGGGACCTCAAGAGGTCACCCAGTTCAACCTCCTGCTCAAAGCAGGACCATCCCCAACTAGATCATCCCAGTCAAGGCTTTGTCTATCCTGGTCATAAAAGCTCCACAACCTCTATGGGTAATCTGTTCCAGTTTTTACTACCCTCCTGATGAAAAAGCTTTTCATAATATCTAACCTAAACTTCCCTTGCTGCACCTTGAAACTACTGTTCCTTGATCTGTCATCTGACACTACTAAGAACAATTTAGCTCCATCCTTTTTGTAATCACTGTAGGTGGGTGTGCCTGGTAGGCTCCAATCCCTGTCCCTGTCCTCATTTTCATTCTCCTGCCATACCTTAATGTTAAAGAAAAATAAACAAGGTAGGGGGCGGTGTTAGTAATCAGCAGGGATGCTGGTTTTCACTGATAAATTAAAAAAAAATCCCCAATTTTCAAATATAAAGAAGTAACCCAAGATCCACATTTTTCTGTGATTAAGATGAAATACCACAAATATATAAGTGTAGATATAGATAGAGGTGTTTCATTCTAATCTTGAGAAAATGTGGATTTTGGGTTACTTTTTTAATCCAATGATCGGGGATTTTTTTATTACCCCTCCCACCCCCAGGTTCCCTGGTTATCACAAGGGGCACTTATACATGTGATGAAGGTTTAGTCCCCTAAATTGAAATGATGTTTTTTAATTGTGATAATTATGTCATGGTTACAGTGAGGGGCCTAATCCTTTATTTGTTTATTTATTTATTTATTTTGCAGAAACTTACCACAGCCGGGGTGTTAGCTGCTGGCAGGCTGAGTGGCCTCTGAGCTGCAGGAGGCCCTAGTCCTTCCCTCCTCAGTGGAAACACCCCTCCCCCTAGGGCCACCCAGACAGGCTGCTAGCAGGCTGGATGCTGCCCCAGTTTGGGATCAGGAAACAGGTGAATCAGGTCTGGTGCTGCCTCTGAGCCAGGCAGCACCCACCCACTAACCCAACCCTCTCGGTCACCCTGGGGGTCACTGCTGCCACAGAGAGAAGGATCAGGGCCCACTGCATCTCCAAAGGATGCTCAGGCTGCTAGCAGCTCATCCCCTGGCTGTGGGAGACTTGGGCAAGCCCCGCCCCCCCCAAAAAGGATCAGGCCTGTCTCAGCCCACAAGTTCCATGACAGGGAGAGTGAGCTGTCAAGAGGCTGCAACATTACAAATATCTATGTTGCAAACTAAGCTACAAGTGGATGTGGTTTAGTTTGCAATGTAACAAATTAATTTAAATTGTAAAAATTTCCACATGTATACAGTGTAACACAAACTGCAAAAAACAGGCAGGTTTCATCACGTGTACAAGTGTCCCAGGTGTCTAACATAAATTCTTAAAAGTGTGGCTCACAGTGGAGTACCTGGCTAAGCCTTTCAAGGATTAAATTTTGCTACATAATATTATTTTCCAATAGCAGAAGAGAGGTTATAAATTTTTTTGACTAAAAACTAGGCTATGCTCTGTTTCATATTGAAAAAGTTATCTTATGCGGATTAAAGTCGCTCTCTTAGATCTTTATTTCTGTTTCTAGTAGAGATATGTTTAGTGAAAGTAGAGAAGGAAGTTTTCCATTGGTCAGATACTGAGTTTCTCACTGTATCAAGTATAATAAAATCCTCACAGTTCAGGGTTCTGGTGTTATTAAGCCTGTCCCTTGAAATGTCATTTATTATCAGTTTTCCAACAATTGTCCTAAATAAAATATCATGTGGCTCTAGATGTGATTGCAAGAGCCCTCCTTTCTAAAACCTATAATCCAACCTAGGGATACCCAGGTAATAAACAGGTATTGCAAGAAGCAAATAAAATCGACAATTCATGATAAATTATACAGTAAAGTAAATAGAATGAACTAAAGAAAACAATAAAAATAGGATAAAATAAGCTAAAAGATATGTCATTAACACTTAGACTGGACCAAAATCAAACATATAAAACAAAGTACATACATTTCAGGTTTACAGAGTGGGTACTGACCTTTAGCTGCTGCCTAGGGCAGCATCAGTCTATGTAGGAGGAAGGATCCAGCTCACACAGGTGAAGAAAGTTCCTCTGATGGAGTATCAGTCAAATTCCTCTCTCTGCAGAGAAATTCTGGTTCTAGAGCCCTCTGAATATTGCTAAGAAGTACTAAGAATTGAAAGCAAACACAGCCAGAGCTAGAAACTAAATTGTTAGGTTCTGTACCTAATGATGTTAATTCCCAATGTTCCAAGGCTAGGTCATTCACCTCACTTTGCCTTTCCATTCTATTAAAAAGCATAGCTAATATTGCTTTGAACTTAAACTATGGTTTTTACATCTGTACATTTCCATGTCCTTCAGAAATTATGTTAAAACATCACTAACTTGCTTTAATTTGACAATGGAAGAAATTTGTCAGAGCCATTTTGTTATCATAGGAAAAGTGTCTATCAAATAAAACAGTTAAAATCTGTATCCAATCTTGAAAATTAAGCTGTGCTTTTTAGGCCATGTTCCAGTGTCCACTAAAATTTAAGCAAAAAGCTCATCAGCTTCAGTAGCCATTCACACAAAAAATATTTAGCTTTGAAATATTAATTTCATATTTTTTATTTGCATTCCTGCTCTGAAAATTCTCTTGCACCATTCAGTGTAATAGATCTCTCTCTTTCTCTCTGTCTCTCTCTCTCTTTCTTTGTGTGTGTTTGTGTGTGTGTGTATGTGTGTGTGTGTGTGTGTGTGTATATGTGTGTATATATATACACACATATGTATATTATTTAAATTATTTCATACAGTGGGATACTATTAACATTAAATACTTTGCAACTACTTTACAATTGTAATAATAATTTTCAGTGCTTCAAAGATCTGATTCAGGGGCCATGAGGTCAATGGAAAGAGTCCATTATTTCAGTGAAATATTGAATTAGATGCTAGTTATAATTATGACTAATGCAAAATGCAAAAATTATAAATACTACCAAGAGGCAGGAGCAGAAATGAGATCTCTCTTTATTGTAGGGGATTGCTCAGTATACTAGGTTATGGAATTGGACTCCTTCCCTATTGTCTTTGGCCAGGGAAAACAGTAGTCAATCCTCTCCACTAAAAAAAGGAAAAAGAACAATATAAAAATTTGTCTCTCAAATACAAAACCTTGGAACTTTAAATATAGGGATTTTTTTGGTTAGTTAAGATTTTTTTAAATGATGGAATATGAGTAAAAAAAATAAAGTATGTTTATCTTTCTGGGCGATAGCCATTTTGACAACAGGAATTAATGGCAGCAGAAATTACTGTTTTGACCTTAAAATATCATATTTTCATGAAACATAAATAGAACATATAGTCCTAAAAGTTAGATTTTATTTTAAGTGAAATCATGCTGATTCCCCAAAGTATTTTCCAACATTTCATTTAGTTAGTAGCATTTAAAGTCAGGAAATGTGAGAGAAAAGCATATTTGTTAAATCAATTGTAAAATGTAATTCTAATTAAAAACATGATTTTAAATAAAAATACACAGGGAAAGGACTCTTATGAATGACTCTGTACAAAGAATATAGAAAACACTCTACTGAGTATTATGTGATGATGATGATGGCTCAACATTGTCCTGGAAATATAGGGCATTTATACACATATTTTTTTCCTGTGATATGTCAGAGATCCACCACTTCAGGAGAGACTCAGTTAATCAAGTCTGCTCTAGATGCGAGCTGAGGTGAACTGTGCTGTGTCATGTGCAGTTGTATAAGGGATGAAATGCGTGTCAGCATGCAGAAAATGGCGGCGGTGAGCTTTTGAACTAAAGCACCTCTAGTGTGTTTTAGTTCAAAAGGACACTGCCACCATTTTCTCAGCACTGAAGTGCATTTTACAGCTTATACAAGTGCAAACATCACAGCTCTGCACACTTTTTAAAGTGCCGGGTGCTGCGCTGCTTGCATGTGTAAAAATGCCCATAAAGTTTACACAGCCTAACCAAAGAGAATAAAAACCTATGTAATTCCTTGCTGAGGTTCCTAATGCATGAGAAACTGTCTCACTGCTAATTTTGTGTGTCTTGTATGTAAATTTTAACAAAAGTCTGGGGAATGCAATGAGTGCAGTCTGGCTCCAATGCTGTACAAATACATTTGGAGGGTTTCTTGTATCCTGACCTCCAATTCCATGAACCTGCAGAAAAAATAGTAGAATGTGGCCCTAAATAAGGTAGGATAGGACAGGTGGTAACTGGCATAGAAAGATATGAGCTTTCATGGCCAACAGCCTATGTTATCAGCAGGGATCCTGGTTTTCTCTGATTTTAACAAATCCCCAATTTTCAGTGAAAAAAGTAACCCCAAATCCACATTTGCCCATGATTAAAATGAAACATCTATATCTATATCTATCTATCTCTATATATCACTATATATATATATATATATATATATAGAGATATTTCATTTTAATATATATATTACACTATATATAAACATTTTAATCATGGGAAAAGGTGGATTTGGGGATATTTTTTTAACTGAAAATTGGGGATTTTTTTTAAATCAGAGAAAACCAGGATCCCTAGTTAATAGGTACTATGAATGGCATTCATATTGCATTCATAGCAGCTGATGAAGTTTGGTTGTTGCCTATGAAAGCTCATGCCAACATGTACCAATTAGTCTCTAATACACCCCAATACCCCACCTTCTGCTTGACTTCAGACTAACATGCCTAAACACTTCTTTGTCATTGTAATCGCAGGGCAGAAAGTAGGGCAGGTCAAGTTATAATGAATTCTGTGTTGCTACCAGGAATATGCTGTTTTGTAGCAACCTCTTTCAAGATATCATATTTGATAAATTAGCTGTCAATTTCTAGCTAGTTTCAGTAGTTGAATTTCACTTTTGAAGTATTTTTATTCCTTTTTCTTTTTGCTTCAGTCTCAGTAACCTAAGCTATGTTTGTTTCAATCATGTAATGGTTTAGCTGAAGAGCACCAAAGCCACTGCCTATGGTATGAGTGATGAGGAGTGCACAGCAGGCTTAACAAAAAGTGTACAAGCAGGCTTATCAAGTGCACAGCTGGCTTAACAAAACAATGTTAACAAAATAATTTGACATCTATTTTTTCCCTTCTACATCTCTATGGCTGCATCTACATGAGATGCGACTGTACAGTTGTTACTGTACATTTATTTAGTATGTGTATACACAAGTGCTTGTATAAACAAGTACTAAATAAATGCCCAGTACCCCAAGTTACTGCTCATTAGCACTAGCAAATGTGGGGTTTTTTGTGATGATAGTGTGCAGTAGCCTAATACTACTGTGCAACAGTGTCACATCACAGTTTTTGCCATGTGACACTACTGTGCAATAGTATCAGGCAACTGCAAAGTCAGTGTCTAGTGTAGACATACCCTATGAGGTGCACATGAGAACGAAAAACAGAATCCCTCCACTCTAAACTAAACCAGCAGGTCATCCAGCCATGAATATGTAGCTACCTTTTTCATTCTACTTGGGCCTGCTATTAAAGGGAGGCAACCCTGAGGATGCTTGGCTAGTAGTGTAGTCAACATTTACTTTGCAACAGCTTAGTTTCAAATGGACATATAGACTAAAAGTACATGTAGGCTACACCTTTGGTTCCTGATCATCCTGGAAGATTAACAGTAGTTTTTTCTAAAGAGTTCCTAAGGTCTGTATGATGTACAATGGAAATTCTCTTCTCCCTAGCCATGTCTACATGAGACACTGATTGTTCAGTAGGCCAAAACTACTGCACACACTTAAGGGTCATATGGAAAAAAGTGCAATGTGATGTTACTGTGCATTAGTCTCAGGCTACTGTGCAGTCAGCATCACAAAAAAGGTGTTAATTGACACTATTGTGCAGTTACCTGAGTTACTGCTCGGTCATTTAGTACTTATAAACAACTGCACAGTCAGTGTCTTGTGTAGACACAGACCCTGAAAACAATTAATGCAAAAGGTGGATGGGTTGTCCTCCTCATCACTGCTATTTGGAAACTGTCTGAAGGGTAGGAAGACATTATATAATAAAAGTAGATGCATTAATGGATTGTCATGACTTAGACAGGGTAGAATAAAATTACACTTAGGCAACTACATTCACTTAGATGGAATAGTGTCTCATTCTTCCGAAGTACTTCTTATGTAGTTTTCAGCCTTTCTTTGCACCAGGCAATCCTTATTCATTTTACCAAAGAGTAAATAGCTCCTTGATTAAGGATGGCAGATTCTGACACATTGATTTTTTGTATGGAATATAAATAAGTTATTTAATGTTCCATTTTGTGCAGCCTAAATGAAAAAGAACATTTAAAAAATAAAAAATATCACCTTTCACTAAGAATGCCTATAAATGTCAAAGCAGCAGTTCATATGTACTGAGTCAGAATGCACAGTGTTCCTGCTCTGAGTTCCCACTGCTTTATTTAGGTACAGACAAGTTTTCTGGACAAGAATAAAAAACAAGTAGCAGTATTAAAACCCTCTTTCTACTTAAATCATTTAGATAGACTATTTACTGAAATTGTAGGGCTAAAACAATTTCTGTCTAAGGAGATGTATTGCCACACATAAATTCAGCATAATTAACCTTTTTGCAATATAATATATATGCATATGAGCTTTAAAAAACCCCCCAGAATGGTTTGAATTCTGATCAGCTTATCTATGTCTGTTTTTTCTAAACTAAGTAACAGGTTTTTTTGGTGCTGTAAATAAAATGAGATAAGGTGATAAGGTGTAGATTTGGATTTCAGTGAATAAATATTCAAAGAACTAATCAGTGTAATTAATACTGATGTGTTTGTTACTCATATTGACAGAGAACGCACTTATCAAGCAGGCATAAAGACCAAACTGTGTACTCAAAGTCAAAGGCACTCAAAAGCAGTGTGGTCGTATTATGGGTTGGATTTTGAGGGAATATTGAACAGAATGTACATGTTACAGAAACTCCTGTTTTGTGGAGAAACAGCTTCTGCTTTAGGTGCTGTAAACCTAGAAACTTTTATATATAATTTTGATAATACTATTAAAATCCATGTAAATTCATTTCAGAAGTGTATCTGGCCTTGATTTTAGTTATTTATTTTTTTGTCCCTTGGGTCTGTATGGTTCCACATGCAGGATCAGGGCATAAACCAATTTCACAGAGCCATAACAAAACATCTAGATTAATATATAAAGCCACATAGATTAAATGTGTGCTAAAAGAAACTTAAAGCACCAACTACCAATTACTACATTCCTTGTTGCCCAAACACTTCCGATTTCTCACCTAGAAGAACATTTTTTTTCTTTATTTTCATTACTATTCTCACTATGACATATCTCTTCCATATACCGTTCCTCTTCTGCCAAAGTCTGACATTCTGTCAGCATTACATAAGATAATTCTCTGCTGTCCAATTTCTGTAATGGTCCTGTAATATATAGTCCATCTGCAAACATTGATCTGGAATGATAGATAGGTCCATTGAAAATGTCTGCAATTTACTACTTGCTGGGATCACCTCTTGTCTATTTATGAGTGCAGTACTTTCTGTACTTGCATAAATCCACTAAAATATATATTTATTTTTCCTTAATTTTATAATTGTTTGTCTTTGGACTAGCTGTCATTCACCTCCATTTGCTTATCAACATTTTGAACATCTCTGTCTTTGTTTTCAAGTTATTGAATTTAAAAAAAAAATAGGGAATGCATTTAGACAGAAGTATATTGCCTATATTTCCCTATTAATGATATAAAATATCTGGTCGTTTCCCAATGTAATATCCCATTTTCAAAATATAAAATTGGTTACAGTTACTTCCCATATGGAGGTAGGTAAGTTGTCAAAAAATGAGACATTCTTTCCAACTCACTGGACACATTTACACATGTGCTGGACTTAAACAAGTACCAAATGACTACACACTAACTGGTAAAACACTACTAACATATATATATTAGTGGTTTTTCATTTTAACAACAGGAAAATGTGAATTTTTGTTTATTTTTAAGTCTAAAAATTGTGGATTTAAGTTTTATCAGAGAAAACCAGGATCCCTGGAAATCATAGCTCAAATAAGCAGAATCCATACCATGTGCTTAGTGCTGCTTTGGAGAATGGTTGGGCCAGGAACAAGAAGTGACATCAGAAAATTATCCTTTTTCTACTTTCATCAACCCTTTCCTAAACACCCATTAGCACTCAAGAAGCTGAGTGGAAGGGGAAGCTTTTTTTTTTTTTTAAAATAAAACAGAGTCAAGAGCCAAACCTATGGCACTGTGGAGAAATGCCGGGCAAGAAAAACAAGGTCTTCATTGCTTCTGGTAATTGGGCTAACTCAGGTGTGATTTCTATGATTAAAATTAAACACTGCTATGTACATAATGGTGTTTCATTTTAATCACAGAAAAATGTGGATTCTGGGTTACTTTTTTAAATCCAAAAATTGGGAATTTTTTTATCAGAGAAAACAGGAGCTGTAAGAGCCTCAGGCATGATCTGTGAGGAAGGAATACCTTCAGATACTTTTCCTGTTCTATTCTAACACACATTGACTGTGTATTTGTGAACAGTGGGCATGTCTACACATGCATTAAGCTGCTTCCCCTAATGCACATTAAATTTAGTATCTCCAATGTGAAGTATTAAACAAATGCCCCTTAGTGTGCAGTAGTGAATGCACACAGGTTTTACATCATGCTTAATATGCAGTTGTCTATTTTACTGTGCTTTAGTGTAAACACACTTTTTTACATGGCATTTTAATGCTCAGTAAAATAGGTTACTGTGAAATAAAGTGCACATGTAAACATGGCCAGTAATTTTTAAAGGTTTATAACAGAGACAAATTGGAGTATATTTTCATAAGGCTAGCAAAGAGCACAACCCTTCATAAAATCTACTTTCATGCTCCAACTTAGAATTCCTTGCTTCTAAAGGATGGAGTTGCTAGATCTTCTTGAATAAAAGGTTTCTAGGTTTTGCTTTTGGGGATGGGGTCTTTTTTGTTTATTTTTTAAACATTATACGTAGGGCAGTGGTTTTCAACCTGTGGTCTGTGAAACTTTGGCAGGTCTGCAGACTATGTCCAAAGGGCAGCAGGGCAGGTTGAGAATGGCCCAGCAATTGGCATGAATACTTGAGGCCCAGTGAGAGGGGGATGGTATTTGTGTGGCCAATGTAGAACAGTGTGGCCAATGTAAAGCAATGTGTGTCCAGCTCCTTTAATCCACAGTCTTGGCTGATAGAGCCAGTGAGAACTCTAGCACTCTTCTGTGTAGGGCTGACCAGGTTTCATGGGTACTATAAATGTGCAGCAAGGCTGTGTCAATGTGCTGTAATTACAGTGCATCAGAACAGATTTGATTAATTGAGCCTGCTGGAGCGTGGTAATTGCCATAATCCAGAAGACTCCAGCATCATATGTATTAGTGTCCCTGCACTGAAAAATGGCGGTGGGGACACTTTATCTAAAGCTTTATTTAAAATGTCCCTGCTGCCATTTTTGAACACAGGGACACAGATACATGTTAGGATAACAATAGTTTGGATTATTGGGGAGCATTGGATCTGCAGCTGAAACAAAGCTTTAACCTGTGGCTCAGAAAAGCTGCTGACTACAAGCCAAAATGGTGTATTAAAATAGTGGGAAAAAAAATATATATATATAAAGATTTTGTTTATGTCAGGTAACCATTGTCATTGTATTAACCATTTTTCTGGAAAAAGCAGCAAATAAGTCTGTGCTGTGAACCAGCTAAAGCGAGGAATGAGATAAGATACAGGGGCCCAAAAAGGGTGGGGATGGCACAGTTTAGAACAGAAAAACAGATTGGAATGAGGAAGATAACATGTAACGAAAATGAACATATGCAAAAGTGTTGATGCTGATTGGTAAAGAAACTTCCAAAGTCCAACTGTTGACCAAAAGAAAGTGTTCATGGCCTTAGACATGTGCTCATAGCAAAAAGGAATATAAATGAATGGAATACATAGGCAATTCCATGCTAATGAACCAAACAGCAAACAGAGGTGGAGGTTGAGATGGGAGGAGAAATGGTGGAACATAGGAGGGGCGAGGATAGAGTGAATGTTAATGGGTATAAACCAAAGTGTATAAATATGTGGAAAAACTATTGTTCACTGCTGCTCCCTGTATTCTGTCACTGAGGGAGCTTGCCTGAAACTGTCTCCATTCTGAATAAAGCTGTTGCAAGCAATGTGTTGGTGAGCAATAGAGTCCATGGGCAATTGGACCATCGTCTTCCTAGTCATTGAGCACCTCATGGAGTTGGGGTCTAGCAATACACATTATAGTCTAGGCACTTTAATTAGAGAGGTTCTTGGAGCTGCTCTAATTAAAGTGTCTCGTTAGGGTAGCTTGTTGTATTTCACTTTATTTGTACCTGCTTGAGTGGTGAATTACAGTATTAGTCAAACTTTTATATTCAGTTTTATTTAACCATTGCTTAAGTTTTTGTTTACCCTCATTAGTATTTGAAATTTTCTTTTGATTATGTCCACATTATCAGCTAACCTTGAATTCACTTTCGCAGGCAGATTATGTTCCAGTGTTATCATAGGGATCCTGGTTTTCTCTGATTTAAAAAAAAAATCCCTGATTTTCAAATTAAAAAAAAGTTACCTAAAATCCACATTTTTTCATGATTAAAATGAAATGCCACTAATATATGTTAGTAGTGTTTCATTTTAATCACAGAAAAATATGACTTTTTTAAATTCAGAAGTTGGGGATTTTTTTTGTCAGAGAAAGCCAGGATTCCTGGTGATAAGATGGGACCAACTCAATAGGGTCCAATTGCAAAGCCTTTGGAATTTCCAGAGTTGGACAGACCAAATTAGGAGTCCTAGGCATGCCCAAGTTAAGAGACCAGTAAAAGACCAAATTAACATGTGTGCATGTGATGGCTTTGTTGGAACAAAGGAATATGCTGACAGGATAAAAACAGGAACAGTATGATGATCAGAGAAAACAATCAACGGCACCCAGAAATGAGGAGTCATCAGAAGAAAAAGCATAAAAGGGGGGCAACAAGGAAGGTGGTTGTGTGTCATTGTCTAACAACTTCTGGACTGAAAAAAGAACCATTACTAACAGATGACCAGCCTCTACTTTTAGGAACTGATTGGCCACCATTTCTGTGAAGTAGAGTAAAATCTGGGATTGGGTGAGACCATTGAACTAAGTGTTTTTTCTTTCTCTATATATGCACAGGTTATTAAGATAACATTTAATGTATTAATGAAGTAAAAATTTAGTTAAGTTGAATTGTGTTAAGTGTATTCTGCATTAAACTCTGTGTTGATTATGCTTTGATGATCCTTTAGTACCATGGGTGAATAACACCCCTGCCTCCACTCCCAGAGCACATGCATAAATGCCCACTGTTCTCTTTCTCTTCCTCCAACCTGCTCAAGCTTCATCTTTCTTTTCCCCATGCCCCCTAGACATTGTGGATTTCTGGGAGCTGCAGTAAAATTAGCAGTCAGCACAATTCTGCACACTGCCCCCTGGTTCTTCCTCCTGTTACACACATTACATTCACATTACATTACTTCCACTTTTAACTGGATTTGCCCCCACATCCAACTAAGGTTACACCATGTAGTCCCTAAACCACATGGGAGGTTACTGTACTTACTGTGGGATACCTGAGGATTCAGGGTTGTGGACCCTCACGGGCTCTGGTAAGTTTTGGGTACCTAGCCATGTTCCTGCCCTAAGTACTTGCTCATCCTCACTATCTGCATTTCCATTGGGCTGTGGATTCGACCCTACATATCTTGACCCAGAAGCATCCTCTGGCAACACCCTAATGGACCTACTGGGGGTTGTATTGATGAGGGTTCTGTTGGGAAGCCTCTGCCATCATCTAGGCTACTGATGAGCAGGCCTTCCCACCTCCTTTTTCAGGCCAGGGTTCCTGCCCTGTGAACACACATGGGGTTCCATCTGATTGTACTGCAGGTATGTCCATCTGGCCTGCTTGTTAGCTAATATAACACCTCAGACAATTTTCTAATGACTGTATAAGGGGATACTTAATTTCTTACATGTCTTTTGGACTCCTGGTTTGGTTCTGTATCCACACCAACTCTCATACACCTGTCCAGTGATCCTGAAGGCAAAGTAATAATTTTGGTTTTGTGTGGCTACAGCCTCATGTTTCTTAACAGCTTGGCTAACTGAGCTTAGGTATCCTACCATCTTTGTAACATATTTATATGGATTGCTAAATTCTTCTGATATATTTTCTCCAGAAAGAGAATACAATTTCCTATACAAACAACACCATATATATTATATATCCTATAGATTTCATAGGCATTAGGACTGGAAGGGACCTTGGAAGATAATCAACTCCAGCCCCCTGCCCCAGGGGCAGGAAGTAAGCATGGATCATAGGATCCCAGCAAGATAAACATACAGATGTCTTTTGAAGGTGTTCAGTGTAGGTGCTTGAATCACCTCTGGCAGTAAACTATTCCAAACCTTGGGGGCTTGGACAGTAAATAAGTTCTTCCTTATGTCCAGCCTGAAATGGTCTTGCAGGAGTTTGTGACTGTTCGACCTTGTCACCCCTTGGGGTGCACTGGTGAACAGAAGTTCCCCCAGATCCTGGTAAGCACCCTGATAAACTTATAGGTGGCCACCAGATCATCCCTAAGCCTGCGCTTTACCAGGCTAAGGAGTCCCATGGCTCTCAGCCTCTCTTCATAAGGTCTGCTTTCCTAACTTCTGATCATGTGCGTGGCTCTCCTCTGTACCCTCTCAGGCTTCTCCACATCTTTTTTGATCATGGAGCCCAAAACTAGATACAGTACTACAGCTGCAGCCTCAGCAAGGCCGAGTACAATGGGAGAATGATGTCCTGGGATTTGCTTGAGAAGTATCTATGGATGCAAGCAAGCATTTTGGTTGCTTTACTAGCAGCAGTATCACACTGAAGGCTCATTTTCATCTTGTGGTCAATCATGACCCCCAAGTTCCTTTCATCCATAGTGCTAGCCAGTGTAGCACTGCCGAGCCTATAAGGATACTGCATATTTTTCTTCCCAAGGTGGAGAACCTTTCATTTTCCAGTGTTAAACACCATCAGGTTCTTATCCGCCCATTTTCTGAGCCTGTCAAAGTCAGCCTGGATCACCCTCCTGTCCTCAGGTGTAGACGCTTTACCCTGAATTTGGTGTCATCGGGGAACTTGGCCAATCTGCTTCTGGTACCAATGTCCACATCATTAATGAAGATGTTAAATAGTGTAGGCCCAAGGACAGAGCCTTGGGGAACCCCACTGGTCACAAGGCAGTGGGTAGATGACTGCACACTGCTCTGGGACTGGGTTTAAATACTCTCCTTGAGCTGGTTCAGTTCACCTCAGATCTCTCTCAATGTGTCCATCATGTTCACATGGATGGATGGATGAAGACTCTGGGGTTGGAATGTGTGTTCCTGACTTCTCCACTCTGACTTGCATATAGGCCCTTGCCTTAGCACCTTGGATATCTAGGGGCTCCTGTTTTCTCTCCTACTTAATCTCAGTGGATAGCTTTATGACACCATCAAAGCTAAGAGGCCTCCCTAACTGAAGCTGGACCCAATTCCTCCCACTGAAGGCATGAACTGGCCATGGGCTACCACTTCCTTCCACTGCAGAGTGATAAACTGGCCAAGGGCTACCAGGTCCTGTATCTCAGCAGGTCCTGTAACTTGTGGAAAAGCCTTAGGGCAATGCCAAACTCTTCTATTAATTCTTCTGAAGTCATCTTATAATTAAAGAAAGCTGCATAATCCCAGTCAGGACCTGCACTTGGTTTCAAAGGATTCCTAAGGGCCCCTGTCAGGTGCTTGTAATCCTGTTTGGTTCACTGCTGAGCCCATGGTAGACCTCCCTGCCTTATCATGTAAGCAACAGGCTCAGGATTTTTAGCTTAGTATCCCCATTCCAATTAAATAATCTTCATTAAATAAATCCTCATTTAACTCATCTTCCATTTCAAATTGTTCATGCAACTCACTGCATTCTTGTTGCTTTCCATTATAGAGTGCTTGATTGAATGTATGTCATGAGATGCTGTATGGAGTGTGTGTGTTTTCCCCTTCCACTAGGGGGACCCCCTGCTATATGGTATTCATTTTCCCTGATCAAATGAGCACACAACAAATAAAATCTATACACTCACTGCAGTACTTTGCCCTGTGCCTTATGGCCTTTGACCACCAATCCCCATTTGCCTCACTAGTGTCCTTCAGAATTCTACCCTGGGCACCAATTTGTACCAGCTCTGCAGCCCCAGAAACAGATGCAAGAAGGAAGGGGAAGTTCTCACTTTTATGGGGGTTAGGATCATAAGCCAATGGCCCAATGAAGGTAGCAGGTAAAAGGTAAAGAAACAGTGAAATCTCCAGCTTCACTGTGTAGGGCTGACTAGATTCTATATACACTCTGGTCTCTCTTCCCCATATTCCAGGCTCAAGATTCTTCTTCCTTTTTCCCTTATGATCCCAGGGATTTCTAGAGTTGCAGTCCAAAATAACAGTGAGAACAGCTCTACAGACTTTCCCCTGGTTTCTCCTCCTGTTACACACATTACATTCATATTACCATTTTTTTGTCCCTATAGCTCAGAGCTAAGGCACTCACCTGAGAGGAAGAACTACTAGGTTACAGCCTCCTTTCTAACTCCCATGTGGAAACAGCTTGATCCAGGCCATCTTTCACTTCCCAGCATAGCTCTCTCACTTATGACACCCTGGTCCACCACAAGAGGGAGCTATGTTGAGTCAGGAGGAGGAGAGCAAGCTAAAAGATGTATGGCTTAATGAGGTGATTACTGTCTTTGAAGGGAAATGGTTTTTGGGTTTTAGTAGGGGCCCTTGCTCTCAGTGAGGCACAAGTTTCCACCCCTGTTCTTCCCTCTCTCTATTTTTCCAATAACTGTATTAGAGCCTTACTTCAAAAGGAGCCCCAGAGAAGAGATGAAATAATGACTGACTTGTGACATCATGATTCAAGTGATATGATGGGAAGTCATAGACCCAGATTCAAACCCCCTCTAAGTCAAGGCACTGGCTTTTTACCAGTCTGTAAAAGTCATCCATACACTCCTAGGAATAAAATTCGCTGGTGCCAAAATACCCTGTAGATGGCCAAAAATGGTTATTCAGACAGCGGGGAAAAAATAGTATACTACTCTTAATCAGTTGCGTGATTTTTGGTGATTGATAACTTGGACATAAATACATAAATTCTATCTAATTCTACCTGACTGCACTTCGATCATTCTATTTCTGGATCTGGTTTTGCACATCCCTCTTTTGGGGGTTTGAGTAAATGATTTCCTAAGGAGTTTCTAACATCTACCCTTTCATTTTTTTGATTCAAAGAACACTGGCAAGTGAATGTTCAATGGGATATTTTTTTCACCCATTCTTTCAAAACTGAGATCTTCAAGAAGATATTCTTTAAAGAAATCCATTCTGTAATGAAAAGAAAAATGATAAATTTCAATTAGAGAAAACAGAATAAATGAAAGTCCTGATTTGAAAATCAAGTGAGCCATCACTACTATGCACTATTCAGAAGTATTATGTGTTTAACACTTCTAGTATGTTCCAGTAATTAATCTTCCAATCAAAGGTCCCAGACCAGTCCTGTAAATATTTATTTATGTAAATAATTGTGTATGTGAGTAATTCAGCTGAATTCACTGCCCCTCCAGAGGTACATAAAACTCCTAATTAAGGTGACCATACATCCTGGACAAACTGGGATTTTCCCAGCTTCCATAGTCTGGTCCTAGCCAGTTGGTCAAAAGTGCCAGAGTGGAATCCAGAGGAGAAGTGCAGCAGCATGGTGCACCTGGCAGGCAGTTGGACAGGCATTGCTACTGTAATGGTGGAGCAAGATAAGTAAACTGCAGCAGGATGGCACCTATTTCTGTCCACCCACCTTGCTCATGCATAGCAACAGCCGTGCCTGCCATCCTGATCCACATCCCCACCAGACTCCACTCCAGGACTTTTGACCAGCTGGCCAGGACTAGACTACTGAAGCCGAGACTTCCTGGTTTGCCCAGGATGTGTGGTCACTCTATTCCTAATACATATATGTGTTTTTAGGAATGGGGTTTATATTTTTAACATGTATTATCACTGGGAAACAATTTGGCAAATTCTACTTTGACTTAAACCTCATTGAAATAAATCAAACTGCAAGAGGTACTTGTCAAAGCAGATTTGAAATAATATTGCAAACTATTTTAATAGAACTGTAATAATACCTGGGTTATATTCATCTCATACTTCAGAGAAATGTTAATGAAAGTTGACACAAAGTTAGAGGTTTAAATTCACTTCATCACCCAAATCTGCATAGCTGTCATTTTGAAAATCCCACTAGAAGTCTATCTGAATCTTTAAGTGCCTAAATACTTTTACATAATCTAGTTTTACCTTCCTTTTTCCTTTTGAGTTAGATATTCCACCCATGTGGATTCCACCCGTACATGACAAGATACCGAGCAAGATGGAGAGACACTGATCATAATCAGTGGACATATCTGCACATACATTAATGTGCTATAATTACAGTGCATTAAGTTTAGTACCTCTAATAATACGTACAAACTAAATGTGCCATAACTGGCCCTACCCTGTTGTAGCACCAGCCCATGTCTTTTGCATGATGCTAATGCACAGCAGACTAATTCTACTCTGGATTAGCACATTAGCTTTTTCCATGGCACTCCTGCACTGCTAGCATTTCATGTAAATGCAACCACTGTGTCCTATTGTTTATAACATATCTTAGGTGGCCAAAGTGAGGAATGCAGAATTTCTATCTGACTTGATGGCACAACAGCATTTATTTTAAAGCCTAATGGCTTTAACTTTTATGATCTTTTCCAACATGTAAAATAACCTTTGGTTATTGTTACTAAGCTTCAAATAATTACTTATGATCCATTATTCATATATAATTGATAATTTTCATACTTCATTTACATGATGATTTTGAAACTACCTATAGATTGTGATACATCCTTCCTGGGTTTTTGCTCTAGATAATAAATTTAGTTCCTCTTTCCTCAAGTAGAATATCTGATACTACAGAATCTGTACTATTTATTGCTTTTCCTTTCATGTTTTCTAGTTTCCTTTGGCTTTTCTAAATGGCAGGTTTTCTAGGATTTAACAGTTTTATGACTCATGCTTCTCTAGATTTAAGTCATCTCATTGTATAAAGTTCTGGATTTCACATTGAAGTTTTTTGGTTTGTTTTTATTATTACTATATATTGTTTTCCATGAGTTTGTCCCTTAAAATGATCTAAGCCAGGGATGCTGGCTGGAATAGTGGTGGGCCAGATCCTACCCTTGGAACCATGCTATCTAACCTGTGGGGATCCCTATGGGCCATGGTCCTGCATGCTTGATGAGAAGTGCAAAGTAGTTCAGGACCTGGTCCTGGTGTGTGGAGGCAATCATGGGGCTCCCATTGACTCTATCTATCCAGGATCAGTCTGAGTGGGGCCCCAACAGCCCAATCCTAGCACAGGGCCTCTTCAGGCCAACACTGGCTGTATGTAAATGGCACAGGGGCTTCATAGTTGTATCCTATCCCAGCAGAGGTGGCATGGGGCTCCAGGTCTCAATTCCACACATAGGGCCTGATCCTTGTACAATTCATCTGGCTTGCAGGTCCAAATCCCTGAGAAGAGTGAGGAGCAGGGTTCTTTTATTACAGAAGACCTATAGTATTCTCAGATTCACGTAAGTTTAGGGCTGGAAGGGACCTTGTAAGATCATCAGATATATCTCCTTTTTCTGGGCAGGAAAGACTGCTGGGGTCAAATAACCCCAGCAAGGTGTGCATCCAGTGTCCTTTTGAAGATCTCCAGATTCTGTTGAAGATTCTGTTGAATTCCACATGAATAAATTATATCTGCTGACAGATGACACTAATTTTAGAGTTTGCCTACACTATGGTGGCATCATGTTCATGCCCAGGTGTTTCAGAACATGCTCTGCCCTCTTGCTCCTGTAGGCACACACCAAACCTGGAAATACATCTGTGTTTCTCTGCAGTCACTATTTAAATATCTAGTGCCCTTATAAAGCCACAGAGCATGATCACAGAATAACTGTGATGGAATATTTTTGGGTTTGGAGTGTACTTCTGGTTGTGAGTGGGAAGGAACACTGGGACCAGGACTGCCATAGCATAGACAAGCACTTATAGGCTCAGTACTTTAGGATAGGAGGGGAAAAGGAGTTTAAAAAAGAAATAGAGAAAAAAACAGCACATTTTCCACAATAAAAATTGACTTTGCACACACAGGCTTTCTGTGGAGTCCATTAGGTTATCTGTTTGCTTCAATCTTTTTATACAATTAAACATAATTCAAAACATCTCCTCCTATGTTAAGACCATTAGGGACTTATGCTAGGCAGACTAGTTGTTCTATATTTGAAACCAAAAAATCCATAATAGCTATGGATGTTTCTACATGTGCTCTGGGAGGTGGTGGGGTGGGGAAGGGGTGTGCTTTAATTAGAGCGTCTCCAAGAACCACTTTAATTAAAGCACCCACAGTGTCACATGTATCAGTGTCCCCACACTGAAGAATGGCAGCAGGGACATTTTAACTAAAGCTTATCAAATAGGTTTTAGTTAAAGTGCCTCCACCACCATTTTTCAGCATGGGGATGCTGATACATGTGACACTGGAGTCCGCTGGAGCACATTAATTAATACACTCCAGCAGGCTCAATTAATTAAATCTGTTCTGATGCACTGTAATTATAGCATGTCAGAGTAGCCTCAATGCACCTGTATAGGCACCCTATTATAACAAATGCCTAGAGGATCAAAAAAAAAAAAAGGCTAAAAGAGTATAATTATCAAATAAGTTACTATTTGGCAGGACTTTATTAGCATGATTATATATAGTTAGGCCCATATCTATATGTAACTAGCTGTTTAAGGCTACACACTTAATCATTTCTCCTAAATCTCAGTATCATCATTCTCTCCTGTCACTTGAAACTGTGTTCTCAATTTCATCTCAGTAACTCTCTTCTTCTGTATAAATCTAAATCTTATTTTTCCTTCCTACCTAAAAGATTTAAACTTCCTAGTCTGCTCACACAGCCAAAAATCTTATCTAAACACCAGTTATATAATGCCTTATCTACTCAATCTCCTAGTGGCCTTAATGCTTGTGAGCTTTCCACCTCAAATCCATTGAGAAGATTGCTGCAAAAATCCTGTTCCTAGCTAATCACTATATTCATGTCCTTGCAAGCCCATTGACTTACAACTTTTCCTTTAGAAAATGAAAACTTTTTACAAAACTTTTACTTCAGAATAATGAGTCTGGTTGAGCTTTTAGCTTATGAAGATTTTAACATCTATCTGCATTGTAATAACAAGCTCAGCTTTTATTTGTCAGCCTTTTCAATAAAAAGTCCACATTTTATCAACTTCTTGTATCCTAGAAAATGTGCACATCTTTTTTTAAAAATAAAAATGAAAAGAATATCCCCCACCCCCTGACTCATGGCTCAGAGCTCAGTTTATAATGGAGAGACAGTGCTGTAAGGTGCCAGATTCTTTGTGGGACATCAAGCAAGAGGGGTGGAGTACTAACTAGTATTAAACCTTTCACAGCCAGTCTTAAATTAGCTATAGTTCTGGGCTGCATATCTGACTGCTTAGCCAAAAACTGTTGACAACTTGACAGTGACAAAAGCTGAAAAAACAGCACTTTGTTGTACCACAAGTGCTTAGAAATTGTTGAAGCAATGACCCTCGTAATAATGTGTGCCACCTTTTTGCAGCCAACATCTGTTTGCTTGTGGCAGGAGAGTGCAGGAAGCCCAAGGATGCCTCTCCAGCTACCCTTGACAGGAATTGCCTTGGCTTCAGGGGCAGATCCCATGAGACAGTGTCCCTAGCTGCCTCCATTTTACACAGAGCCTGCATCTGCAAGAAGGAAATCCCCATAGTATTGGGGTACAGGGGAATCCCTCTGCATGGGATTCTGTGAGATGACAGTCCTCGAGACATACATAGACAACAGTGAAATAGATCAGTCGTGCTGCAGCACATAGCAGGATTGCTACCAGGAGGTCCCCAGAAACCCAGGTAAGGCTGGCCCCAGCCTTCCCTACCCCACCCATAATAATCTTCCACTCACCAGAGGACACATGGCACAGGGGTTCCCCAGGAACAAGTAGCAGTGACAAAAGGTGTGCCACTCCTTCTTGTCTCTGGGGAAACAAATAACCATGCTCATGTAGATGCAGCCAAAATCAGCATACATAACTATTACTGTGAAATCCTTACTCTTTCAAAAGTCCATTTCCTGGCTTTTAAATGTTTAAATGTGTAAGAAAGTTATATAAATATATGTTTGTATATTTAAATTCCTTGTTACCAGGGATCCTGGTTTCTTCTGATGTAAAAAAAAAAAATCCCAGTTTTTAGATTAAAAAAGTAAACCCAAATACACATTCTTCCAAGATTAAAAGGAAACAATATTAACAGCATTTCATTCTAATCACAGAAAAATCTGGATTTGTGGTTACTTTTTTAAACCTGAAAATTGGGGATTTTTTTTTATCAGAGAAAACAAGGATCCCTACTCATTACAGTACAACAATCACTTTGTTTTGTTTTAAAATAAAGTGTAGTGATACCAGAACATATGGCTGAGCTGTGTCAATTTAGGGAAAAGAAATCCCAGAGTGACTCCTCTGCATTGACCATATGTTTTCTATTTTTAGGATGGTTACTTGAAATACATTTCAGTAGACATATTATAGAACAACTTTACTCTGAGACTGACTTAAATCTGTTAAATTTATACAGTGACAGCAGTGGAGGAAACCCCTCCCACACACATTGTACATTGTATGTACAATGCCCTACATTCATTCTTCTGGACATTTTTTTATTAAATGCATTTTAATATTGATTATTTTAATGTACATATGGGAATATCTATAAAATAAATTAACAGTAGTTTGTTAGAGGAAATGATTTTTGTGGGTGATATACTTTTTATTGGATCAGCTTCATGCTTGAGATGCACTTAGACAAGATCTCAAATCCAATGCATTCTTTCTTAGATTTCAAAAGCTTGTCTAAAATTATAATAAGCATACAGTTGATCGAATAAGATATATCACCTACAAAAATCCTTGCCCCTAATACATTTTATGAAGCACTATGGCTACAACATTACTCCAATGTTACCATTATTTTATTACATATTTTTATAAATATTTTCTGTTATTTTTTACATGCATATAAAATCCTGATTAAGGAAAATGATATTTTCAGGGTACAATTTTATTTCACATTCTTTTATATTTTTTCCTGGTAATATAAGTGGTCATTTTTGGTTGTCTACAGAAAATTTTCGGTACTTCTATGTTCACACGTATTCTATTCATAAATACAGAGTCTCATGCACATGTCCAACTACATAGCTATGTTAATTGAGCATGTACAGCAGCAACCATAGGCTGAAAGTAGGCCCTGTAACAGGAATCCAGGAGGCTCCATATACTTGAGAGGAAATGGCAACAAGATGATCTAGCTAAGGGAAAACTAGCAGCTAAAGAACTCAGCTACTTGGTAGCTGGGATGTATCCAAAAGCCAGCAGTAGCTGACACAAGGAACAGTCAGCCAGGCTAGTCAAGGTGTAAGAGTTGCCAAGAGCAAATAAGCAGCTGCAGGGCAAGTGGGTAGGTCTTCAGGGTCAGAATGAACACAGCTTGGATGGCTGCTGAGTCACCTGACCCAAAGGGGCAAGTCTTTGCACATATATAATCTCAGGGCTGAGTCTACATGGTCAATCTGGTCCTGGAGGCTATAGCGAAAGGAGCTCCAGAGCAGAAGGGGCCAAGAAAGCTCCTAGTTGGCACCAGAGCTACCTTAGGAGAGGCAAACAGAATGCTACTGTCTTGCAGAGGACTATGACCCTGGAGCCTGGTTGTACAGATGGATAACCACTAGTAACGTTCAGAGCCAGAGTGGGTTACCTGGTGTTATAACCAAAGAGGCTTATTGCTGTGTTATCATTTACACCAGAGCATTGGGTTTGTAACTAACAGGTCTGTTATGGAGGTCCCAATAGTGCCTAAGGGCACAGGGGTGTCTTGAATCTGCCTGGAGCTAAAGAGGCCCAGGACATAGAGTGGGCTTGAGCGTTATAGGTTTACATCCGAGGGAAGAAATGCTGCTGAGTGCAACTCAAGATGGATAGGGCCAAGGGCCCAAACAGAGCTGAAGTAAACTCATTGCCCAGAGGAGAGCCAGGGGTACTAGTACTAATGTAATCAAGATAAGAGGTGGTGCCTAGAAACCAAGTCCAGGACAGTGGGTCCAGACCAGAAGGCCCCTGCTACAGAAAAGAGGTAGAGGCTAAGAAAGCTGATGCCCCAACAAGACAATGATGGTACTGTGAGACATGGGCACAGCTGAAGAGGAGGTCAGAGCCTGTGATAAGCCCTTAGGGCTACAGGTTCCCTGAGACATGGATGGGCCAAGAATCTCTACTCAGTTTAAGAGCAGAATTGAGACCAGCAGCATCCAGGAGGGACTTGCTAGCTGTTAGATAGATTGAGGCTCACTTTAGGCCCCTTAGGCAGCCTCCCCTACAATAAGTACATCAAGGTGTGACAGGCAAGAAGAAGAAGAGGCTTATTGGCACAGATTATGTGGCCACCAAGAGTATCACAGCCACTCGTGAAGCAAGACCTGGTTACAGCCCCTTCTGAAGATGTAGTAGGGATAGACATCTGAAAATGGAGTTGTCCTGAAGTTGTGACTACCAAACATGTCTCAGGAACAGAAGAAGAATTTCATTGTGACCATGACCTTTCCCCCTTCTCTTGCCTTCTATTCATCTTGAGCTGCTGGGCTCTAGGATCCCCTCACCTAAAGAGGATTTACAGATTCACAGAAGTTTAGGGCTGGAAGGGACTTTGTGAGATCATTGGGTTCACCCCCTTGCTATAGGCAGGAAAGACTGCTGGGGTCAAATAACCCCAGCAAGGTGTGTATGAAGTCTCCTCTGGAAGATCTCCAGGGTAGGTGCCTGGACCACCTCTACTGGGAGTCTATTCTAGAGTCTGGTCACATGGACCATAAAGAAGTTTTTCCTTATGTCCTGTCAGAAATCTCCTTCTAAGATTTTATGGCCTTTGCTCCTGGTTTTCCCCTGGGGCACTTTGGTGAATTATTGTTCACCTAGCCCCTGATGCTCTCCCCTGATATATTTGTAAGCTGCCACTAAATCCCCCTGAAGTATTCTGTTTTCTAGGGTGAAAAGTCCCTTATCTGTCAGCCTTTCCTCATATGGCTTGCTTTTCAGGCCTCTAATCATATGAGTGACTCTTCTCTGGACTCTCAAGCTTCTCCACATCCTTCTTGAAGCGCGGCATCCACAACTGAATGCAGTATTCCAGCTGCAGCCTCACCAATGCTGAGCAGAACGGGAAAATAACTTCCTTAGTTTTGCTTGGGATTCATCAGTTGATTCTTGCTAGCATATTGTTTGGTCTGCTAACTGTAGCATCGCACTGGTGGCTCATATTCATTTTATGGTTAATTATGATCCCCAGGTCCCTTTTGTTGCAGATTTTTCCTCCTCAGATGGATCACTTTACACCTCTCAGTGTTGAGCAGCATCTGGTTCTGGTCTGTCCATCTAACTAATCTGTTTAGGTCCACTTGGATTGTCAGTCTACCCTGAGTTATGGCAAAAGCTTAGGGTCATCAGTAAACTTTGCCATTGTACTTTTCACCCCCACATCCAGATAATTCATGTAGATGTTGAAAAGCACCAGTCCAAGTACCAAACCCTGGGGGACACCATTTGCTACCTTACACCAGGTCAAGACATATTTATCTGTAGTACTGATTTGAGACAGACCTCTTTTGTTTCCCTATACAGCACTTAACCTCAGGTCAGACGTGGCTTTCTCCCTTATCTGGTACTCCTTTTTAAACTGATCCATTAACATAATCCTGGGGGAAAATGAATAGAGGGCAACATAGGAGAAAAATCTTATGTCTTACTAGGGATACAGGCTCTCACTAAAGCGTAAGGCTCCCTCCCTTCCAGACTAGAAACCACCTTGCTGAGCCACATGGACGCTGCTATGCTTTGTTTCACAGAGCAAGGTCCAGGCAGGGCACCCATGGGACAGTTCTTTCCAAACACCCCAGAAGGTGTCTTGACACATAAACAGCACTGAACCTATGGACAACACATACCACCCATCCTAAGTCTCTTGTAACTTAGCACAAAAACACAAAAGTAGTAATTCTTTAGACTTACTTTAGCTAGTAAAAAAAAATTCGTTACTGTAGATAACACTTAAAATGACAAAATATGGGTAATTCTAGTGGAATAGTAGGGGGAAAATATACATTATGCAATATTTTTGGTACATGTTACCACAAAAGGGTCAATGTTTACAAAGCACAAGAACTAGAGGTATGCAAATTTTTTTAGATGAAACATGTTTTTTTCCAGTTGAAAAAACTTGCTATTCACATCAAGTTAAATTATTCACTGATATTTTTTGGTTGGAAAAACAATACAGTCAAGAAGTTTTGTTTGGGCAATACTGAAATAAAATGTTTTGAGATTTTTAGGAAATATTACACTTTAAGTTTATTTACATTTACTTTTTAAAATAAAAAATATGGCCAGAAAGCAAAGCAAAGCAAAGCAAAGGAAAGATTGTATGTTCTAATCTGTAGGTATTTTTAATATATTTGACCTCCAGCAATCCTGTTTTTCCCTGATTAAAAAAAAATACAAAATATAATGGACTGTGTAAAAAACTAGGAGTGCTAGGAGAACAAGGATTTCTACTTCTGAGTCAGAAGCAAAATCTGTCAGTGACTCTGGGCAATTCACTTAAGGTTCCTACTTATTTTCTTCTTTTTTTAACGAAATTCAGAAGCTAATAACCTATTACTTACCTCTTTCCATGTGTTCTGAGGATTATTAACAACTCTAATATGGAACAAGTGCTTACATAACAGTTACTTTCATAAATAGGCATATTGAACTCAGCTACTTATTCAAGTAAGTTTTCATTAATATGGATAGCTGTTCCATTATGGGGTCTTTTAGGATTCAACTTGTACTCACTGAAATCACTTGACAATTTCCCATTTATTTCAGTTTGTGGAAGGATTTAGCCTTTAGTTTAGTATTTTATATTTTATAAAATACTTTGGAGATGACTTGTCAAGAATCATCAAAACTATTCCTAAAAAAGGCTAATAATTACTTTGGATCTTTCCATATAATAGAAAGAGAATAAAATAAGCCACTTGATAGCAGCTGAACTGAAAAATTATCCGTGGGTAATGCATGCATCTGTCCTTTGAGTTAAAGTGAATGACATCTGAATTTAAGAGGAACAAAGAAAATTAAATACATGCAATTCTGAACTGAATTATCCCTATATTTAACTTATTTCCTGAGAATTCTGAAGTCCCATTTATTTACTTAGGAGTGAAACAGATTATATATATGTCACAAATATGGCAATCTAATGTTAGTTTAATGAAATACTATGCACTTTGTTACGACAATCTCTTTTTGTGTTAATTTATTATCTCAGTATTGATAAGCATATTTTTAAAAACTGATATAGACTGGAGGAAAAAATATGGATTTTTGGTTAATATCAAGATGAAAGCAGTTCAGGGGCTAATGACAAACATGTAAATAGAGAAAGAAGCAATCAGTAACATGGGTGGGATCATTTAACATGAGTTCTTATTGAACTGGTCATTTCAGCTGCAATGCAAGTGTCCAAGGCAATTTGATGGCTCCTTTGAGCTAAACCCTTTGCTCCTCAGCAGTATTACACTGCTTAAGATATGATAGAGCTCCTGATACAGTTTTAATTAATTCAGATGATGTGTCTTCAGCTTTCAGTTGTGTCATTTATTTGTAGAAAGGAGTTTCTTGTTTTTGTGTAATGTCCTGGGATGCATACCAATGAATAATACGTCACTCTGATAGGATCATGTAATGATTACATCACAGAAGTCTCATGAGCAGGTGATAGGTCAAGTTTATGACCAGATTGTGGGTGGTGCCAAGACACTTTGTTTTGAGGATTCATGTTGATGTAAGAATTGGTTATACATAGCTCATTGCATGAGCTTAGCTTGAGCATTTGTTGTCCATTTTCAATCATTTTGCTGATACTATTGGTGCTCAAATAGGCAGCATGCTCAGTGCCAACCCTTTCACTGAAGTCTCCAAGAAGAAGGATTTTTTTCATTAGGTGAAATATTATTAAGGTACAAAGCTTACCTTAATCATAGAAGCAGTCCTTTGATTCAGATGAAGTGGTGAGAGTTGGAGAGTATGCACATAGGAGATTGCCAGGATTAGAGGTAATTGTAAGCTGAAGCATCATTAATCTTTTGGAACCTTTGTTTGGAGGTTTCACTGCAAACAGCAGCTTATTTTTTACTGTAAAGCCAGCACCATGCTCTCTGATTGCTTTGGGCTATTTCCCTACTCAAAAATCAAATGCCAAAAAATATAAGTATTTAGAATTTTATTATAATGATTGAGGAACTGGTAGGCCTCCATATTGCTTGAAAATTGCAAATATATATATTGTGGTCAGTTGATACTGAATGTATCAATTGATACATGAACTGAGCACACTGTGTTCAGTTGATACAAATACATATCCAAGTCATTAAAGAAACTATTGATTATAAACTGGAGATGTATTGATACATCGGTCTGATATTGGATTGGTACCAATATACAGAAAACTGTCTGTATCGGATATTGGCCCAATAGGCCAATAATTTGGCTGATAAATGCCTGAGCATGTGCACAGCTGAAACACAGTGTTCAGGCAGTAGGGAGCATGGCCCAGCAGCATAGAGAGCTGCCTCCACCTGGTAAGTCCAGTGTGGTGGAAGGGGAGAAGGGAGGGAAGAGGCATGGGGGGGGTAGGTCAATATCCACCATGGTGAGGGAGGGAGCAGAAGCAGGGGCAGGCACTGCACAAGCAGGGCAGGGGAGAATGAAGCCACAGCTAATAGGGGGTGGGGAGGTGGCTCCCACAGCTGCTTGCACCCCAGGAGGACATGGGGGGGTGCCCCATGGATCTGCAGAGGGCACAATGGGGTGCAACCGGGGCTGCACAGGGCCCTTCTCGGTGGAGACTGGGCTCAGAGCGGGTGTCTGTGGCACTGGGAGGATGCTGCATTCATCCCAAATTTTGCCACTGCTCTGCTCCCAATGCTGCCACCGCCAGCCACCCAGCACAACCCTGGCTCTCCCTGGCACATAGATGGAAGCAGGGGATTCAGCCAGGGCCGTGGCAGACAGCTGGCAGTAGTGGTACTGGGAGCGAAGTGTTGGCAAAATTTGGTGTGGAAGCAGCATCCTCCCAGTGCCACTGGCACCTGCTCTAAGCCCATCTCCTTCCAAGAATAGCTCCACAAAGCCCCAGTGGAAGCTTACCCCACCCCAAGCAGATCCGGGGAGCACTCCCCCATGCCCTCCTGGGGTGCATGCAGTGGTGGGAGCAACCCCACCATGAGCTTCAGCCCTGACCCCCCATCCCAGCTAGGCAGTGCCTGCTTCTGCTCTTGCCCCATCCCTTACCACAGGGGGCATTGATCTGCCTCCCCCCCATACCCCTTTCCTCCCATATATATTACTGGCATTTCATTTTAATCACAGGAAAATGTGGATATATATAGTATATTCATATATAGTATATTCAATTAATGCCTACATATATAAATTTTCCGTCATCCAAGTCATTAAAGAAAATATGGACTAGAAACACATGCAGGATAAATCCATACATTCTTCTATATATATCCATCTGATGGGTCAGCTGGAACCCACATTCTTCAGGGATTTACCCTACATGTGTTCAGATAGATATACAAATGAATGCATGTATTTACCCTGCAGGTGTTTACTCTGCATGTGTATATATATTTGTGGCATTTCATTTTAAACACAGGAAAATGTGGATTTTGGGTTAGTTTTGAATTGAAAAATTGGGGATTTTTTTTAATTAGAGAAAGTCAGAATCCTTGCTCATAAGTAGTCCTCAATTTTGCTTACATCTTTCTTCAAGATTGATGCCCCAACTGGGGCATTAGTATTTCACATGAGGTCTCATCCTTGCCAACTAAAACAGTTTAGTTACCTCTCCTGCTTTATATACACCACTACTGTTAATACAAGAAAGAGTTTTGCTTTCTTTGTAACAACATCACATTGTTGACACTTTCTTGGTTCACTATAACTTTCACATTTTTATCTATATTACTGCTGCCTGACCAATTATTACTTGTTTTGAAAATAGTCATTTTATTTATCTCCCCTAAGTAGAGTATCATGTAGTTTCCTTTAGTGAATGTCATTGTTTTCCAATTCATCATAATTTTGATTCCATTCCTCTCTTCCAAAGTACTTGGATCCCTTCTCAAATTATTATCACATGAGAATGTTATAAATTTTCCTTCATCAAAGTCATTAATGAAAATATGAAAGAGAAGCACATGGAGGGTAAATCTCTGCAGAACCTGGGTCCCATGAATTCATCAGAATGTAACTAAACCACATATTAAAAGGTAGATGTTGGCAGTTACCAAATGTTCAGAATGCTGGCACCAATAACAAATAATTTTATATGAAGCGTGTCCATTATTAGTCACTCTTAATGGAGGAATCTCCCAAGCAATTTACCTAGGAAGGGAAAAAAGCTAGTATGTTTGTTAATGCAACTTACTATTTAAGATATGTCAAATTAACTCTGAAAATGTCAGGAGGAGTGTCTCAGTCTCATGATATAGAGAAGGCTTAGGAGCTGGTAATGACAACTTAAGATTTTACCTAATAATTTGTAACAACTGCATAACTATCCAAGGATGTAAAAAATGCATCATCAATATTTTTGTTATCTTCCCTGAAAATAGGGTTCTTTAACAATAAGTAAATCCATCCAGTTTTGGAGTAGGTCCAGGAATGGCTTTAGCCATTTTTAATTACAATAGGCTGAAATAGAAAAACTGGAAACTATGAATATTAAAAAGCAAAAAAAAAGTCTTAACTAGATGTGTTTAGTTATAAGTGTTTTTAATTTTGACACAATTCTGAGAAATGGAATATCAACTGTAAACTTTTTAGCACCCTAGCTATTTCTTTGTGAACAGAAAGTGCACTCACCTATTATATAAATGTATTCACACAGATTTTTGTTTCCCAGAAGACTCATCTGAGCATATTTATTGGACAAAAACTAGATGGGGTAGGTCTGTTTGTGGTGGTCCACTCTAGAAAAGTTTTGCTATTGTAACTATTTTGCTATCCTGACAAATTGCTTCTCATACAAACATAGCCTTATGCTTGCTCAGGCATCACAATTATACTGGTAAACCCTCCTAGGGTAGATATGGTGTATAGTAGTAGTTCTCGTGCTTTTGTCTATATTGTTGACTGTCAGAATTACATACACTTTATAATAATAATAAAAAAACCATTTGTCTTAATTTACTAGAGATTTTGTCAGTATACAACTGACAGAAAAATCACAATCATAACTGATCTGAAACGTCCCTCCTTGGAGGCTTTTGAGACCTGGCTAGACAAAGTCTTGGCTGAGATTATCTAGTTGCGGATGGTCCTTCTTTGAACAAGAGGTTGGACTAGATGACCTGCAATCCTTAGCACCTCTGGGTGCTTGGGCTCTCAATAGCCCTTTGTTTCACAACAACATCTCTCTGGGTGCATGGGTTCTTCACAAGCTTATTGCTCTCTGCCTTACTAGGCACTTGGAGTTGGCACCCTCACAATCCTACGCGTATCCTGGCACTCTCCCAACACTGCTATCCTTTGGCGCTCGGGGTTGGCACACTCCTAATGTTACCTCCTTTGGCTGTCATAGGTTGCTGCCCCTTTCTGGGGCTCCTCACTGCCCCGCTACTCTGTGGCTCCTCACTGCCCCCCCTGCTCTGGGGCTGGGGTTTGTCACGCCACTGCAGGTCCCCTATGAGGACTCTTCCTTCCCCTAATAGCCTCTCCAAAGCCACTGGTCATAAACAGTAAACAAAAAACTCAAGCCCCTATGCTATAACAAATTTCTGCCAATCAGCTACAACAGTCAGGGAAGCACTGAGGTCCAAGAGGGGAGGGGAGCCAGTTGTCCAAGGAGAGTGGTCGCTCCTTAAGGAGACGATACTCCAAGCCCAAAGGGAGGTAATCCCAATGTGGATCAAAGGGAGTAGGAGGGCACAAAAGCCCCCATGGCTCACCAAAAGCATCCAGGAATGTCTACTAGCTAAAAGGGAGGCGTACACCCAATGGAAAGGAGGGGACATCACCAGGGATGACTATACTGCAGTTGCTCGGGGATGTAGGGGGGCAGTCAGGAAGGCCAAGGCAGAGATAGCACTGGGACTAGCTTCCCAGATTAAGGACAATAAGAAGTCCTTCTTTAAATACATAGGGGGTAAAAAGAAGGTTCTGGGTAATGTGGGGCCCCTCAGGACAGGTTAGGAAATTTGGTCATCACACCAGATGACAAAGCCAACATATTTAATAAGTTTTTTGCCTCCATCTTCCTAAACAGGGACTGGAACAGCCACCCCCCACCCCGGGCTCCCCCTCTGGCCCCAGGGGAGGCACACCTAGGCCAAAGGCTAGTGAGGAACTAATTAGGGAGCTTCTGGAGGGACTGGACATATTCAAGTCAGCCGGTCCAGATGATCTCCACCCTACAGTACTAAAGCAATTGGCTGAGGTCATTGCAGGACCCCTGGCACGGCTTTACAAGCACTCGTGGTACTCTGGTGTGGTGCCAGAGGACTGGAAGAGGGCCAACGTGGTTCCCATCCTCAAAAAAGGTAAGAAGGAGGACCTGGGAAACTATAGGCCAGTTAGTCTTAC
>NW_017728906.1:117953230-117969385 GCF_001723895.1 Crocodylus porosus | reverse complement strand
GGGATCTGAACCCGTTCAGCCTCCAGAAGAGAAGGCTGAGGGGGGATCTAGTGGCCTGTTACAAACTAGTCAGGGGGGATTAGCAGGCACTAGGGAAGTCCCTGTTTCCCCGAGCACTGTCCGGAGTGACCAGGAATAACGGTCACAAGCTGGTAGAGGGAAGATTTAGGCTAGATATCAGGAGACACTACTTCACAGTCAGGGCAGCTAGGATCTGGAACCAACTGCCAAGAGAAGTGGTGCTGGCTCCTACCCTGGGGGTCTTTAAGAGGACGTTAGATAAACACCTTGCTGGGGTCATTTGACCCCAGTAATCTTTCCTGCCATGGCAGGGGGTCAGACTAGAAGATCTACTCAGGTCCCTTTTTTAGAAACTATGAGACTATGAAATATTATTCAAACCACTCCCAAGGGTGCTTCATCCTTCCTCCATACCAACTGGTCATGCATTCTGGCCTCTTCTCTGTTCTTGCTCCAGCAAAGTTCCTACCCCGTTGGCTGCCAGTAGGGAACTGCCTGCTTGGCCTCAGCCTGAGACTTATATAGGAGCCAGGCCTTGCCCCTTCCAGTTAAATGACTCCCACTGGTTGTCCTAGCAATCTGCACCTGTGTCTCTTCATTACTACTCCACAAGTAGCAGGCACCTCAGTGCCCTGCTACAAGGCCATTACAGTGAAAATCCCAAAAGCCAGGTCCCAGTGTATGGATAGACGTGGGCAGTGTTAGGCTTCTTCCCAATTCTCATAAAGTATAGGGTGTTAATTTCCCACTTATTTGGCACTGAGTAGGTCATTCACCCTCCCCTTCCCTTCTTTCCGTGGGCATGGAACGGGGTGCTCATTCCATGGTCTTGGGCATTTCAAAGCAGATCAGTCAACATGTGGGAACATAAATCTGTGTTAGTCACAGCACCGTCTGTGTTAGTCACAGTCCCTCCACTTCTCCCTCTCCTCAACCTTGAATGCTGGCATGAAACAAGGTCCACCCCACCTCCATTAACACCTCAGCTGGAGCTGTGGTGTTCTGCCAACCCCCTGCCTCACCTCAGCAAGAGTCATAAGTAACCTCCCTCTCTTTGTCCCACAACTCTATGATACCAACTGACTTTCATCACAGAAATGTTGGGAACACAGTATCACTCCTATAATGACAGATGTTGGGGTATGGTGTCCCATGAGTAGGCAGTCCCTGACCAATCCACACAATGCCAGGATCCTGGTAGGACTCTGGATTCCTAGACCCACAGAGCGAGCATATTTTAATAAACTATTTCCTATTGTCATCCTGTCCCCTTCTTTGTCTATAGAAAGGTGAAGAGCATGGATGTTTTGGGCACTTTTGTGTGGGATACGTGAAAGTTATTTGCAAAGTTTTTAAGAATAGGTTAAACAAACATTTATCAAGAATCATTTAGATAGGGATAATCCAGCTTTTAACATGCTCCTGAGGTCCACTGAAGCACTATTTTCCATGATTTTTTGATCCAATAAAATCACTGAATTCTTGTAGTAGGGTTGCATGTTTCTGTAGCCCCGGTGGTCCAGGAATTTTTCATGTGCATATTTCAGTTCTGGACACTACAAGAGCAGCACTGGAAAACAGGTCTGATCTAATTCAGCAATTCCTGGATTTATAAGATGTTTATCCAAAGTTTGCTTGTACTGTCATCAAATTTTCATTGAAAAAATGGAGACAGTTGTTAAAACAGAAATAACTTATGAAAGTCTTTTGCTTGGGAATGAATCTGACTTATTTAAGTGGAATCTAGAAGTAAGTGAAGGATTAGGTGTAGGACTCAGAAATAGAACTAGTAATATTGGAATAGGTTTTAAAATCAACCTTTTCATAGTTGGTATCCTATAATACTTTATTTTTATTTATATAGCATTTGAACTCAATGGGCTTGTCCACACATGCAGGCAATTGTACTTGCAGCAGCTCAAATGGAAGCATCACAAATTTGAGCGAGTGATTTTTGCCTCAGTTCACATGCCCAGACATGCACTTTGGTGTGGGACAAGTTTTGTCACTTGGGGCAAAATAACTCTGACCAGCTCCTCCGGGATCTGCAGGGAGGGGAAGCAAAACCTTGGGGCCAGCACCTGTGCTGGCCCCAGCAGTATAAAAACCTGCCCTATTGAGTAGCTCAGGCCCCATCAGTTGGTATCTGGGGATACTACGCCTTGTGCCAGCTTGGACTGCTGAATCACTCTGACCCAGAGTGGCCCCTGTCCCCTCTATGCATTGTAGCAGTCTGGCAGTGGGGGCTACTCCTTGGCTGTGACCCGGTGCCACCTGCAACAGTGTCTGCCCCGTTGGACCAGTGGCCCTATGCCTGCACAGCTGCCAGACCCGGATAGGGGGCCTCCACTCTGCCATCTAGGCAGCTATCCCAGAACACATGCTTCTTGTGGTGAGCCACTCTGAACTGCCCAAGTGTGTCCTCTTGGACCCAAATGGCCAACAGATCAGCCAACCCATCTGCCCTCCAGCTGGGTCCTAAGTGCTGGCCCTGGACAGGCTTCCTTGCCTGGGTCTCACCACCTGTCTCACCAGCAGAGATCCTGGTGTTCCTTGTTTAAAAATTGCAAACTCTATGATAAGAAACCCAAATTCTCATTAAAATACCCCAAATCATGTTCTTTCACTATTACAATAAAATGCCACTTTATAGAGATCAGTTGGGCAATGTTTTGTTGATATATTTACAAGTATAAAACAATTTGGAAGCCTACCAGTGCATCTATCATCATAATAAAATACATTCTAAATATCTATACACTTTGGCATGTACTTCTGGCTTTTTTGTCATAGAAAAATCTGAGCTGCCCCTATCGCCTTCACTCACCATGATGTGCAGTGCTGATCAGCACTGATATGCCAGTGCCCTGCCTCTGCCCAAGCTCCTCACTCTCAACCTACAGGCAGCCCCGACTCCAGCCCCCTCACTTCTGACCCATAGGACCAGGTACATGGGTGAGGGGTTTGTAGGGGTGGCTTGGGGGTGTGGAGTTTGTGGGTGGATTGTGGGGGGGGACTGTGCATCTGGGGAGCATATGGGAGGGTCTGCTCAATAAGGGCTGATCCCCTGTTCCTTGCAGGGTGCAGCCTCCCCCCCACAGCTCATGGACTGCCCCCCCATAGAGGCCACCGCTCCCCCTCACAGGGTCACAAACCCCCAACAGGGGCTATGTGTACCCCCCACAGGAGCTACATCCCCTCTGCAGTGGGCCAAAGCCCAATCCCCCCCAGAGCCTACAGCCCCTTGCAGGACCCAGAGCTCCCCCTCAGGGGCCAAAGCTATCATCACTTTTAGGGGCCGCATGTCACACCAGGCCAGGTCCTGCATGTATGGCCCAAGGTGGGGCCTATGCGTACAAGACCTGGCCCGGCATGAGAGGGAGTCCCTGCAAGCAGCCCAGGGACCTGGGTGACCATCTGGACTGCTGTCTGAAGGTGCACAGTGCCACATGAAGCAGGGCCGGGCCCATGCAATTTGCCATAAGCAGCACTGGGTGCCAGGTGGCTGGGCCAAGCCTTCATGTGGAGGCAGTGTGCTTCAGCACTGGGGCAAGTGGCAGCCATAGAGATACTCTGGCCAGCTACCAGAGCATCTCTTTGGAGAACCTAAACCTCTGGTTGCCTCAGGGTATGGTCCAGGACTGTGCCCTGCCCCTTTTTTCTGCAGGTTTATGTTATTTTTTATTTTTTTGATACCTGGACATCCATGTATCAAAATTTAAGCTCCCACTGCAAGTATGCAGCAAAGGAACTTTTTTTGTTCACTGCATCCCTCATGCCATATCTCAAACTTCTTTGAGGTGCAGCAAGTGGCATGTGCAGGCTCATCTGAATCCATCCAATGAGAGCTAGTGCTGTAGTTCAAGATAAACTGTAGTTTTCACTGTCATTACTAGAGAGCAAGAACTTTTATTTTAATTATCCTCTCCCTCTTTATAATGCAGACTGAAGTTTCCATTATGCTTCACTACATATTTACGTATCTTGTTGTCCTCCTAAGCCCTGACACAAATGATAGATGTGACTTCAAAATCCTTACAGGTCTAATGTAACTTAGTCTTGATTATCTGTAGATTCTGAGTAATTGTCTGCAGAATAAAAAAATCCTGCTTAACCTAGGACAGGATATATGGTTTGACATGTACAGTCAAAAAAAAAAAGAAAGAATTGGGTACTGGTGAATAGTAAATAATGATTTAAATGATACATGATAACATACAACTTCTAAATTCATAGTTTAAAGAGGGGTGAGATCAGTGACCAAAGCTTGTAACCAACTTTGGTGAAATGTTAAGTAATTAAATATCCTCTTCTATGCAGGTTAGGGGCACTCCAAGATGTCTGCCAGCAGGCTGTGTGGGTTTTCTGGGCTGCTGAAGAATGCCTTGCACAGGTGAACAGCTAAGCCAGCCCTTATTGGCTACCTGGTTCATCTAGCACCTTGTTGAGACAAAGATTGATCCTTGATGGTGTCACCCATATTGGAGACCTCCTGGAGTATGATAGGTGGGTGTGGGTTGACCCTGCTGCCCTAGCATGACACACATGTCTACCCATGACATGTGCAAGCTCCCACCCAGTTCAGGAGGTGAAATCTGCCTTACCTCCTGTCACCCTTGCTTTTGTTGACAAGGTCTTGTGCATTGGCAGTCTCTGCCCAGGTCCTCCAGCCCACTGGAGTTTGTAATGGGGTTGGCACCTTGCCTGGCTTTGTAGTGCTCCCCACTCCACCACCTGAGATGGCTGGAGGACACCAAACCAGTCTACTTTTCTACCGTCCATCGTTGCCACTCTCATGCACCACATGATCTATCATGCCACCCTCTCATCTCACCCTGACACCAAGTGCTGGGACCTGCTCAGTGAGGGCGTAGCTGGGGGCACTGGAGCCTGTACTCCACTATCATCCTAGGAGCCACTGGGGATTTCAATTGGTGGCTCCTCCATGGAGCCATCACCATGTTTGTGTAAGGGGAGAGCTTCACAGACACCCTGGTCTCTTGCCTCTTCTGCAGACAGAGGGAGATCTTGGCACACATGACACTTGAGTGTGCCAGGCTAAAGTCCCTCCACCTCCAGAAACTCCTCTTGAGGTTCTGATTGAACTTCAGCCCCCACCTTTTTATTTTTGGGCACCCCATCCATGGCGTCACCAAGTCCTGGGACCTCCTGGTCAACCTCCTCCTGCCCCTGGCCAAGTGGGTCCTGTATTTGACCAGGAAGGAGGCTCTGGCTGGGAAGCTGCCCAGGGACTGTGGGCCTATTGTCCTATCACTTGCCCAAGCATGTTTCTGGACAGAGGACCACTGGGCAGCATCCACTGGCTCCTTGGATGCCTTTGAGGACTGGTGAATGCGGCCTGGGGGGCTCTGCTTGGTGTCCTCCAGGCATACTTATTTTCATGTTTTTACCCTTTGACCCACACGACACTCCTATCCTTTTTAATTAGCTGTCTCAAGTATTTAGTTGTTCAATTCATCCATTAGCCCCCATAAAAGGAGCTACTAGTTAGCCAGGTGGGCCTTACCCATGATAATCGGATGGATAAACAGACAGGTTTATCTGGCAGAAGCCTCCATTCCTCCCTGCCCCTCAGAAGTTCAACGCACTGGTATAACCTAATTGATTAAATAGCAGTACACATCAATCCAGGTCTAGCCTAGACTAGATTCCACCATTGTTTAACCAGTCTATGCCCACCAAACTTCTACTTTGTTATGGGCGTAGACCAGTTTTTGAGCACTTATACCAGTTTATGTGTAATGTCTGCACCTGGTTACAGATTGACAAAGCAGTGTGAAAAAGCCTGTATTGTCTCAATTTACCTTGTTTTCAGTGACGTAAGGAGATTTGTACATGAATGTCAGCATAGATCTTTTTTTTGTGAAGGACTGAAACAAACAAACAAACCAAGAAAAATTGCAAAGGAGGGGAAATTATCTGGATTCTCTTAAAGCACTAAATCATTATTGAGTAATTCTATCATACTCACATTGGATTTAAAAAACAGGAGCAAGTTTGATAACTCTATAACATGGCAAAAACATTCTAGAAAGCCTGGAAATTACCAATTTCAGTAATTTTCTGTCTCATTTCATTTTGATATAATGAAACCTTTGCACTTCTGTTGCACCGTCTTTCTTAGAAAATTGATACATGTAGACTGGAAGAATGAGAAAAAAATTCTGTGTATTTGATTTGTTGTGAGACCGTGACAGACGGACAAAGTGTAAAAGCAAACTGAGTTTACAAGAGACTAAAATAGTGTGATTTATGTGAGGATGGCAGAATCCTGCCTGATACAGGGAAAGAGATGGATGTATTTCTCTGACAGGGATCCTTCATACCTAGGTGTAACACCAGTTATCAGCTGTTTCTTGAGAGGTTCTTTATTTCGTACGAAAAAATATTTTTCCCCTGTATAATTATTCTACAAACAACAACAATTCCAATATCCCTTGATATAAGTTTCATGTCAATAGTGCTCAAGTTTTATTGCCCATAGCCAAACTGTGATATGGAAAATTAAATTTACCAAAGTCCCTAAAAATCTATGATGGTTGTGATAAATGTTTAGCGTCAGAGCAGAAGCTTGAAAATCATAACATTAGACAAAATCACTCAGCAAGTCACAGCTGTCTGTGATACATCAAGAATTCAAGGCTGGAAAAATGTAAAGTTGTTAACATTAAGTTTCACATTAGCAAGTGCTTTAAATCTGTCACTGTAACTGGAAAATGTCAGTGAAAAATGTGATGCTCTTACATTCTAACAGTTTCGTCAGTATGTAGAATGGGGAACTGTTGCTGAAAAAGTCATGGCTTACAGATGGTAATTAGTAATCACAGATTTTATATATATATATATATATATATATAACTGAACTTGGGAATCAAAAATGCCTTTTCTATAATTACATTTGCTAACACATTTGGGACGACATTGTGCTGTGAAAATCAGCATGGTCTTCTCAGTAAGAATAGTGCCAGATCTTGGGATCCTGGAACAGAGAATCAAAGAGTGCTTGTACTGGTTTCAGTGCTAGGAACAGTGTTGGAGAAAAGTGAAATTTGGCCAGGATAGAAAAAGTAAATAGTGTACAGTATAAATTGGTGGTGAGCTATTCAGTGCCTCTAAAGAACTGCAATGACCAAGGATTCATTTTGCAATGTACTGTAGACTTTAATTTCAAAATAGCAAAAGATCTTAAACACTTCCCACTGATCAGCAGGGATCCTGGTTTTCTCTGATAAAAAAAATCCCCAATTTTCAGTTTAAAAAAAAGTAACATCAAATCTATATTTTCCCATGAGTAAAATGAAACATCACTAAACATACATACTCCAAGTCATTTTACAGCAAGTTCTTTAACACTTGCTGTAAAATGACTTGGAGTATGTTTGTATAGTGATATATCTATACATAGATATATACATAGTATATAGTAACACTTCCTCCTGATCAGCAGGGATCTTTGTTGATTGATATATTAGTGGTATTTCATTTAAATCACCGAAAATGTGAATTTGTGGTTACTTTTTTTTAAGCGAAAATTGGGTATTTTTTTTTAGATCAGAGAACACCAGGATCCCTGCTGATTAGCATTCTACAAAGAAGTAAAATAAATCAACAAACATACTCCAAGTCATTTTACAACAAGTGTTAAAGAAGCTGGTTCCAAGACTTTCCTGAAGAGCTTCTAAAGTCGGGTGGGCAAAGTCCAGCCCACAGCCTTGATCTGACAGAGAGTGGACTCTATTTCCCAGCAGCCCCTTCTGACATGGCTGGAGCCAGTCTCCATGGAGACTACAGCTGCAGCTGTGCTGTGATTACACAAGCTTGGGGTTGCCATGGAGGCCATCCCCAGCCGCTCAGGGCAGAGGCCAGGGCAGAACTACAGCCTGCATGCTCTGGGCAGGAGCACACAGGCAATGGCTTGTGGCCGTGTCCCTGCTCCAGACCAGACGGCACCACTGCAAGGAGCTAGGCCAGAGCCGTCATTCTCTGCCTGAACTCCCCTGCCTGGAGCATGCAGACTGCAGATTGTGCTTCTGCCCTGTTCCCAGACCAAGCTGACCCATCACAAGATCCCAGTGGCTCCAGAGCAGACCCCTGCCCTGCACCCTGCCAGTGCAGCAGGGGCTGGTTTCCATGGCAACACCATCCTTGTGCTATCACAGTGCAGCTGTGGCTGGGGTCTCCATGGAGACTTGTCACTGCCATGTGGGGAGGGGCTGCTGGGAAATGGAATCTGGCTGCGAGCCAGATCCACCATTTTGCCCACCATTATTCTAATACCTACAAATTATAGCAACAGGATCCACTAGCTACACATTCAATGATGAGCAAAACTATCAGAAATTTTCTAGGGTGAGGGTGTGGCTACTCCCTCTGTAAGGTTTCCATGGGGGATTCAATACAGAGCTTAAGTATTCTTTCATTTCTCTTTTCCAACCTTCTCTGCATTGAAATCCCTGCTACTGGAAGACTATAACCAATAAAGTGACTCAGATTATGTAATTCTTATCTGAATGCCAAGTGGTGTAATATTAAAATGCTTCATTTAAATTGGGGTCACAGGAAAAATAAAATACTTCTGTAATGATCCTTTCAAAATCAAAGGTCACTAGTTTGCTAGTTTTTTTATTTGAAGACCAGTTTTCAATTAACATGACACTATCATGTGAATTATGGTGTGATATTTCATATTTCATGTATTGTTAGCTATAAGGCCACAAGCAGACTCCACTGAATGCACTGCATATGAATTATTAACTGTTACTTACATCCTCCCACATCAAATTCAATCATACTTTTTTCTTTAAAATACTATGTTGATATAGTTGTATATGTTCATATTAAAACAGTTGGTAAGATTAGAAAGTAGTTAATTAAGAAAAACCTTTAAGACTTTGACAGTAAATTTACACATTAAACTTAGACCATCATAAATCTGTGCAAAGTAAAGTGGTTAGTTAGAATGTGCTATGAGCAGTTGCATGCTAAGGGCTAATACGGTTCCTTGCCTGCACAGCTCTGACTTGCCACTAGAGAGTGTGTGAGCAGGAGTGTATTTAGAAGCCACTATACCTGGGCTCTATCTTGAGACAGGCAGGAAGCAGTGCAACCTGGGATGCTGGAGGAATGCAAATTGTTCATTTTATTTTCATGGAGAATGCTGAAGTTACTTAACACATTCAGTAGCACAGCACAGAGTTTACCCTTGCCTGAAGTGGTGTAACTTCAAAATGCTCATAGAGCACTTAGTTACAAATGCTTGCATTTAAAGTGCCTTTAGTATGGTCTAAGCATAAGTGTGAAGTTGCATGTTGCATACTCCTACTCACACCCCTACTCACCAGCCCTCTCTAGTAGCAGCTCAGACATGTTTAGGCAAAAATAGGTGATTAATTCTTAGTGCATGATTGCTTACAGAACATTTTCACTTGCAGACTGCTTAACATTTCACAGATTTAATACAGTCTAAGTGTAATATGTAACTTCATCCTAGCATGAAACTTCACTTTAAAACTTTCCTTACTTGATTCATCACAGTATCCTATCCTAGACAACTGCCCTAACTATTGAATTAGTATACTGTTATTGCATGTTTCCTTTTAAACATGTTAAATGTTCTTAAGACAGAAGTATCTACATATTAAGGCAGAAAAAACATGAGCTAAGTACCCTCTGAGCATCTCAGAGATACTCCTATTCAGGTGAGATTATTCTTAACTGGTGTTAGGGTGTCTTTACATGATAATTTTGGGCAGCTCCTGGAGCTATTAACCCTTGGATTATTCACATATTAACACCTTACAGTAGTGTAACAAAGCACTTGTTATTTGCCTCAAAATTATGCCAGTCTCGGGCAGGATTATTCTTGATCTGTGCAACCCAGCTCCTGTTCCATTAAAATATGGCCACTCCCACTCAAGTTAAAGGCATCACTGATCCAGACTGCAAGCTAGCACTGATCTGATCAATGTTTGTGTGTTGCAATGAGTAAGATGTAACAAGGCCTTTAGTTTATGTTGCAGTAACCATAGTTTCCTCTATGAGTTTAATACCAGCAATTTGTGGTCCTCCAAGATCCCAACCTTTCCTAGTCCCATGTAGAATGGCTATCATCCCAACCCTGTTGCCTTGGACTGACATCTGGGAAAACCAATGAATGAGGGAGAGTGACTGAGAAGGAAGAAAGACAAGGCAAGTCAGTAGGAGGAAGGGGAGGAGCAGGAAGGACAACATGGAGGGGAGATGAAGGAAGAAGTGGGACAAAAGCAGACAGGGGACAGGGCACAGGGGAGCAGTGGGAAGGAGGGTAGGGAAGAAGGGGGCAGGTGGGCGGGAAGCTGCTGGACAACTGTTGGAGAGAGGTCCTGGCAGTTCCCCACTTGTACTGATCAGGCCTACACTGTCCCTGATGGTAAGTAGATAGATGTAGGAGCTGCCTTATAAGCTGACTAAGCAGGTTGTCAAGAATTACTAGCAGTAGTCTAACTCTGATGTTGCCTGGTTGCTTTATATCAAGTGTCTAGAAAAAAACAAAATGAGAAACAAGGAAGAAGGTTCAGAAATTAATTCTGCTGAAAGCATCATTCGTATAGATATTTTTTCTCTATAGATCCCCTGAGCAGAGTTTACTTTTAGAATATTTTTACGGAGTTCTCTAGTATATTCTTATTTTGTTCATATTCAGAAAGATTCCACTGCACTCTAATCACTTCCATACATTTCTAAGCATAGCAACTTATTTTTTAAAACACTAATAGCCAAAATGATTTGAGATGATAGAGAACAAACACCTATTTTAGAATCATTGCTTTGGAAGCTGTGGTGAACAATAGTTTTGATTTTGTTTAAATTATTCTTGTACCGTGCAAGAATGGTAATACCATTTTTATGGGTTCCCATCCTGCTATACATGCATAAAAAGATGCACAGGAAATTAATTCTATATTATTTGAAATATAGTATGTAATTGTGTAATTTAAGTCTGTAGCATACAACATACACATGCAGTCTCAGTTCTGACATTTCCCAAGAACTGAGCTGTACAAATTTAACCATCTTTTAGTATACCCTTCAGATAGAACTTCAGTTTTGTAACACTTCCTATAGAGGTATAATTGCTGTGTTAGTAAAGATCTAGTATCATGTTAACTCATAAAATAGTTCTGTAACTTGCCTCTGACAACTGTATGTACATCTGTACTTGTGAATAAAACTTTTTCCTTTTTTCTCTTTTCTTTTTATCAAATCATTCTGAAATTCACTTGTGACAATATAAAGTCTATGTCTGTATAGTGATGTTCTGATGAGAAAGCTTGGCCTGTGAACCAGAGTCATAAGAACACAGTGTCTGCTCCAGGTCCCACTGAGTTCAATAAGACTATTTCAGTTGTCCTCATCTGCAGTTGAATCAAACTTGTAATAGGTAAAAGCAGTAGTCTGGTGTTCCAGCATGGTAACTTCCCTGGTGTGACAGTTTTTTTTCCCTTTTGTTTCTTTTTTTTTATTTTCTTTTGTTCCAGGCTATTCCTGATGTTCTCTTCTTGCTGCTAGCTACTCCTTTTTCCTATTTCAAAGACTAAAGTAAAATTCCTGAATGTATGCTTCTTTCATATCTGTTTTTAAACTGAACTTTAAGAAAGTCTTTGTGAACATAGAAACATAAGTATATATATGTTTATACATATGCTTACATATATATGTATGTATGTTCCCAAAGACTTTCTCGAAGTTCACTGTGTGTGTCTCTCTCTCATACACACACACGCATATACATACAAACACACATATACACCCCCCCATTTATATACGTGCATATATACATATGCATATATATTGAAAAGATCAATCAGTCAATGAAAAGTATAACATTCAAGTGTTCCCAGATAATATCCATACTATTCATATTATGCAAATTCCACTTAGAAGTATAGAAGTAGAACTGTTGGTCATTTTCTGATTAAATGTTCTTTCATCAGAAAATGCCAGCCTATCAAAATAAATCTCTAAAATGCAATACATCTGTTCTGATGAAAATTCCATAGAAACAGTTTCTCAGGTCCCAGATTAAATTTCTAATCAAAACCAGGATAGCAACTCATCACCCAGTAGGTAGCATACTAACTGGGGTGACAGATATTCTAGCCTTTGCTTTGAATTAATCTAGGTGGAACATGGAATAGTTCCAGCAGGATGAAATGAATAAAGCTGACTCTGCACTTCAGTATTTAGGTCCCTCACCTTAGAGACTTGACATCTGGATTTCAGTCCCTTCTCCAAATCAGATAGAGTAGGGACTGAACCTGGGTTGCCATTGTTGATGAACTATGGTTAGTTCATATGGATTTAAAGGCTAAAATTCTACCTGAAGTACAAAGTACCTATGTTCATTCATTCTTCCTTTCTTTGTAATTATTTTATCTGGCTCTAAATTTTACCCATGGAAAGCATTTCTGAATTCTTTTAACACAAAGAATTCTTGAACAGTTCTTCTTCCTTTGGAAGAATCAACATAGATGACTCTTAGGAACACAAGACTGTTGCCCCATGCACTGTTCTGATTGAAAAACAAGGGTTAGAGAGTTAAAAAATCTATAGTACCTGTAGCAACAAACAGACATAGGGTGCATCTAAATGTGCTTTTATGCATGCCTAAACTTAATGCACATTTGCCTAATATACATTAAGGAAATTTAGGTGCACATCTACACATGCACACGCTAAGGCTCATTAACACATTGTGCAGACTGACTTGGGACTAAAGTTAGTTTAGTTTATTCAAATTTAGGTGCGAATAGCCTAAAACTGCCATTTTTAAGGTACATTAAAGACCTGTAGACCTGTGCCCTTAATGCACCTTAAAAATGGCTTATGAACCTTAAATCATGTGTAGATGTGCATGTATAGATGTGCCCATAGGTTATGTGCAGATGTTACATTTAGATTGACCTAGCCAGGGTTAGGTTGATCTAAATGCCTAAATCATGAAGGTGTTCAAAGGGTTTAAATCACCCCAAAATAGTGTGCCCAATTTAAATTAGTGCAGCTAAGGAGGTGAGATAACTTAGATTGAGATTCATTGACCCAATCTAGGAAAGAACTAGTCCGATCTCATGAATACTTGCACGTGTTTGTAGTGCCATCCTGGGAACAACATTTCATAGAAATATACATGCCCCTCCCAGTCTACAGTCAGGAAGCTCGAAGTAAGCTGTGTGAACATAGATCAGGTGTGGGAAACAGCTGTATGCAACCATAAACATTATCTATACAATAAACTTACCATAACCTGTAGTAGATATGCAAGACTCACCTATGAAAGCAGGGTAGCCATGACCTTCTGGTATCAATTAACAGGAGATTGGGTAAATTGGCATTGTACCTCACTGAAATGCAAGGAAGATGTGCATCTCTTTATTGCCCTTCATGTTTATTCTCTTCTGAGCTCTATCAGTTGGGGGAAAAGAAAACCCTCAGAATTTGCAATTTTTTTTTATTTATTACCACACATTATTACATACACAGGTACACCTACACAAGTAAGCACAGATGAAAGTGAAATCATACCTGAAGGCTTCATATAACTATAAAGAGATAGTAAGAAACCATTATAGTCCTCCATTTCTCATTCCAGAAATATGCAGTGCAATTTCCTTGCAGACGTATGAAATGTAAATAATTATGAAGTGCACAGGAGTAAGGGATTACTTTAAATATTATTTATCCAATGTAGGATTTCTTAACAAATCTACACATCAAATAGTATAATATCCAGGTAACCACAGTTTGACAAACATTAAGATAAAGCACCAGAATGCTAAAAAAATATCTGTATTTTATGTATGAGATGAAAGGGCCTGTGTAAGTTATGCAGGTAGTAAGTTAAGTTTTTCATCATATGAATGAGCTGTAATTTTTAATATCATATTCAAACCACACTACAGCCATTGTGTGATTAGAATAAAATTTAGCTGTGTCAGGAAATGCACTGTAAGCCACCTTAGGTGCTCAGGAGATTATAGTGGTCCTGAATTACATGTCACAACACTTTAAGAAAAAGAAGTAATATATTTGTACATGCACACTAGTCATAAATGTGTGCGTGTGTGTGTGTGCATGTCTGCACACATTGTATATACATGCGCATACATCCTTTCTTAAAATACAACTAAGATTTATGTGAGCCGATGTTCAAAGACACGTGTCAAGTAATATCCAAACTTTAATGACACTGAACATTGGTGGGAAGTAGACATGTAAGTGGTGTTTTTGTTTGTTTGTTTTTAATCTTGGAATGTCTCCCCCAGTTTGTGTTTTAAATAAAAATGCCACCTCCTCACTGTTTCTGAGTTTTGTTTTATTTCCTCATAAAACTTACAATGTCAATCTTGGATTAAGAGAAATCAGGTTTGGTGCTACAGATAAAGTTACTTTACTGGATCAGAAAATGTTAGAGCCTACAATAAATGACAGAATCATAACTGCTGTAATAAATGTCCTTGTTTTGTCCTACACACATTATCAACCATGTGTGGAGAAGTAAGAAAGTCAAGTTTCAGTGAATGGTGTTCTGATACCTAGCATGTTAATATCTTACAAGTTGCTTCACAGATTTAGGGGGCAAAAAAGACTGATTAGAAACCATCAGACAATGTAAAATCTATGTAGCTGTAGGCCTCATTTATCATAGCGGACATCCTGGTTACGAGATAAACAAGGGAGACTCTGGCAAATGGTAACTCTCTAACATTACAAAACAGCTCAAGTCTCACTTATACAGATAAGAGTATTCCATGAATCTTATTCTGAATGCAAGGCAATTAATAGGACAAAGTCTTGCTTTGTTAAATTACAGCAATTGAAAACCCATTGATCTTAAAACTTGCAGTGGTTTCTGTAAGTGGGTAATGTTCCATTCAGCCAGTATTTTATAATAATCAGAACTTAACCACTGAATTAGGTTTAAATATTTTGTACTATTTGTCCTTTCACATCACCTCTGAAAAAAAAAGCAAGGAATCTTAAACAATTAAAAAAGAATAATATAATAATATAGCAAAGAAGCTATGAGTAAAAAAAAATTCAGTTTTATAAATACAAGATATGAGAGTTTTATATTGTCCTGTATCTGTATTTGATGTAATATCTATTGATAAGAGAAACAGTATGGTATACTTTTTAAAGTGAAACCTTTTATTGAAATATACTTCATGCACTTATTTTTTCTGCACCCACTATTGACTTCCCTGCAAGCTGAATCTACCACAGGGGAGAGTTGCAAAGATACCTTTTGTCTGTCAGGCCATCTGCAAAAGTGCATTTAGAAAAATTGTCACATGCCCTGATTACATCACTTAGTCAATAACGCAAGAACCCAGCAGCTATTTTTCTGAACAACAGCTAATAACAGCCTGCTGCATGGATGACTGGTGCCTCCTGATTTGGCGGGGGGGGCACCAGCATCCGATTGCCAACTGGGGGGGGGAGGGGGGTTCCCCAGCAGCTGATTACCAACCCCAGAAGCACTGGTGGCAAATGAAAATGCTAGCAGCAAAACTGGAAAGGCCACCAGCAGTTCCCTTGGTGCCCCCACTCTCCAGACAGTGTCAATCTCAGGGAAAGGCACTGGCTGGTGCTTCCCTTGGCATCCCAACTCCCCAGGCAGTGAGCCCTGCCCCCAGCCATTCCTCCCCTATTCCTGCCCTATGCATCACTTATGGCTTGCTGTCTCTTACAGTCTGGAATGTAGACAGTTAAGCTGTTTCTACTAGCTGTTTCTGAAAACAATCTATTTTGCCCACCCCTTTGTTAGAAATATTATTAGAAACGCATAATGAATAGAGTGTTGTTAGAACTGCACAGTTTGCATCTCGTACCTGATAAGGAGAAACACCACCAAGGACATTCCTCCCCCCCCCTTTGGCCAATTTGCTAGTTTTTCTTATACTAAATCACTCCCTTTTCTTCTCCCCCTGACAATTCACATGCAGATTACAGAAGCTGGAATCCAACTGAGTGTGTCCTTGAAAGGTGGGGGGATTTCAACTCTTGGTGACCTAGAGAGCTTTCTGAGCGTGCGTAATTAGCTGATGCATATATGCCTATCCGCCCCGCATACTT
>NW_017728906.1:117950312-117953130 GCF_001723895.1 Crocodylus porosus | reverse complement strand
TAAGTAGTTAATTATAATGCACATGCGACGGATGACGTGACGTAATCACATGTATGTTTGTATGAACCGGAAATGAGTTGTAAGAGTTCCTGTTTCTGCACACGTGCCCAGGAGGAAAGAGATAAAAGCCAGCTAAGAGTTTTCCTCGGTGGCAGAGTAATCTGAGATTTTCTGCCTCTGCTCTGACTCTATTTGCAAATACACCTTTTGTGCTGCTAATAGCGTGTGCCTGAGAAATATTATTTGCGAGCCTCCAAAAGAAACGAACTGCAATTTTTGCATCACCTTCCCCCCAAAACAGAAAAAATCCCCCTGTGATGCATCCAGATCAGCACATATGTTTGGTTCCCCAGGGACAAGTAGTTTTGCTGCACCTTGCACAGCTGCTACTTGTCTGTGGGAAATGCCTGTGCTATGCACACTTTGTAGAGCAGCAAGTTACCTAAGGGATGCTAGGGGATCCTGGGGCCACCATTGGGCTGGTCGCAGCAGTCCTACCTGGGGTCCTGGGAGCCCCCCAGGGCTGCAGCAGTAGCAATTCTCCAATGCAGAGGCTAGCTGGCAGCCTCAGTGTGGCTCTGTGTGGCCTGGCTCCAATTTTCAGCAGCATACACTGCCTACCTATGTGCTGCTCTGTTTTTTCTTCTGGGTTTTTTTTTTTTTTTTACCACTAGATATCCAGGGGTCAAAAAAACCCACAAAAAAAACACATTTAGTAGTGCACTTATGGGTAGCATTCTCTTGCAGCATGGAAAACACCAGACTGCAGTATGTGGAGATGCAGATGTGTTTGCAATGCCACATACTGCACAGCCATGCTCATCTGGAGGCATCCCTGGTGTGCAAATGATCCCACATGAGAGATGCAGAATAGCTGTACAAACAATTGTTTAATGACCAGGCTCACTTCTCCATGCTATACAGAGCAGTTTTGGATTCAGGAGCTAAGGACATGGATAAACAGGATTTTTGGCTGTAAATTTGTAGGGCAAACAAGGAATGGAGACCCAAGAAAGCTGCCTTAAGGTGAACCGGCAGTGATGTTCCAGCCACAGTCTCTGCAGGGTGAAATTTTCTATTTAGAGCTTATACAGACAAGGTTCTTTGGGTAAATCTGATATCTTTTATTAGACCAACTAAATAGGTGGGAAAAAAAATTCTTAGCAAGCTTTCAGGTTTAAAAACCCTTTGTTAGGCTGAGGAAGCCTCTCAGCCTGAAGAAGTGTTTTTAAACCTAAAAGCTAAGAATTTTTTTTCCAACTATTTAGTTGATCTAATAAAAAATATCAGTTTTATCCAAAGAACCTTGTTTGCCTATGTCCTTAGACCAACATGGCTACAACCTGCACCCCTATTCAGAGCTTGTAATTGCTTCCCTTCAAAGAAAGAGAATGTATGGACATGTTTGTAAATATGTAAGTCTTTTAGTTTCAATCTATTAGGGGCTGTAAGCAACTGAACCAAATGAAAGGAAAAGTAAAACAAAACAAAACAAAACAAAAAAACTCCAAAACCCTAAGGACCAAATTTGAATGTATAGGAGTGAAGTTTCATCCCCATTTTCCTATGTGGCATATTGGCTGTAGCTCTGTACTGGCCGAGGAAAGGGTATGCATTCCCAACATGATCTTCCCTCACAGTATAAAAATACTGATGTATAGACAGTTTTGCGGAAAGGGAAGTATAAATGAAAGTGCTCTTTTGCTGGCTTTTTTCCCCACACATTTGGTGTGGTGGGAAGCCAGAGAAAGCATTAAAGGTGCTGACAGACATGCAGATCCCCACTGTAAATCATGGCACTGCAGGATATATCATGAGTTACAGCACTCCCCACAACCCAACAGATGTTTGCTGTTGGGTCTAGGGGGGTGGAGGGATTGAGCTCCTGTTTGAAGTGGCTGCATGTTTACAGCCACTTTCCCCTAGCCTGCCCATAGGTGGAGGGAGAAAATATTACTTGCGGGGGTGAGCAAAATTTAAGCTTAAAAAATACTTCTCCACATACAGAAACATACACACACACACACCGCAGAGAGAGACAGGCATACACACAAACACACACAGACATGCACACAGTCATACACGCACACAGACAGATACTGCTTAGGAGGTAAATAGGTAGCAGGGAAAGGAAATGGGGAAGCAGATTGAGTCTGCCATGGTGAGGGAGAGAGTGGGGCAGAGGAAGGGGCTGGGACAGGGGCTGGGATGAATGGGGCCTCAGGACGTGTCATGGGAGGATCGGAACCCAGGGGCACAGGGAGGGCTCCCACTGGATCTGTGCACAGTGCATCATGAAGGCCGGCTGCCCATTGAGCACTAGGTTCTCTGCTGCCCCGCTGCTGGTGCCTCAGGAGATGCCTTGCAATGCCATGTGACTCCCATCACCAGGCAGACATAGATATAGATATAGATATATGCCAACACGGTGATGGGAGTCATGTGGCATTGCACCATATATACAGTGGTGTTTCATTTTAAACACAGATAAATGTGGATTTTGGGGGTGTTTTCTAAATCCAAAAATTGGGGATATTTTTTATCAGAGAAAACCAGGATCCCTGGTGATCAGTCACATTTTTGGAGTTAATATCCTTTCTAATGTGCACTGCTGAAACTTACTGTTAGAAGGATGGCAATTATGGGAGTGTTTAGGAGATGTAAATCTGCTCCATGCCTGTCCTGCTCACTGGCTCTTTAGTCAAAGTATAGGCCAGGTTGAAGGAAGGAAAGGGGGGAAAGGGGTCCCCTGCTCTGTGTGAATAATCTCCTCTCCCCACAAATTACCTCCTATTGGCCCCCAAATTCCCCTCAACCC
>NW_017728906.1:117936533-117950212 GCF_001723895.1 Crocodylus porosus | reverse complement strand
CCCCCCAAGGGTTCTTGCTCTTGGGTTCCCTGCAGTCTGTGCCAACCCTGTGTGGCAGAAATGTCACCATCTGGGTTTCTCCCCAGGAATCTGTCCCTCTCAGCTTGGGATACTGGGGCTGAATTCCTAAGGGAGGGGGTGTTTTCCCCCATGCCTATGTGATAAAACCTGGTGCCTAGGGTGTGATCAGATTGTTTTGCTCAATTGTAATCCCTTGATAGGGCTCTACTTCTTACTCTATTCTACCTCATCCTGTCATGAGCAATAAAATTCTCCTTTGTGATGGGTATAGGAGACTTATTGATGAGTGGTGGGTTTAATTGTGCCTAGGAGGCCCCTTGGGTCTGTAGACTAAGGGAGACTATTGTTGGCCTTCGACTTGGGGAGGTACCCCAAGTTGTTGTATTGGGTCAGGTACCCATAGGATTATTAGGCCTGTGTTTCCCAAAGAACACAGGACTTAGCTAGTCCCTTCACAGGGTGGCGGCATCACACATTACCCCTAGACTCTGTGGTGGTGCTTGAAAGTGGGTCTGCCTGGGCTTAGGTGCCCCAAGAGAGACATGTGGAATCCAGAAGGTGGACGGGCATAGTGAGGTGGGAGGCTCAACACAGGAGCTCCCCCTACTGGCCTGCCACACGTGGTGGTAGCTATGGGATCCAAATACCCTGCTGTGTTAGAGGCATAATTTGGGAGAAGGAATAGAGTCACTGGAAACCCTTGAGCAAAACAATCTGGCTGAGGTAGCCGTTTGATATGCAAAAACATCACTGTGAGCTGACTAGCTCTCTAGAAACACTTAGAAGTATCATTCAGAAGATGGTAGAGATATGGCTCAGAGATTTCCAGAGAAAGAGCATTTCAGATGGATCAGACTCTCTCCCTGTGTCCTGCTGCTTGTATCATGCTGGTAAAATGGCTTCTCCTCTCCTTCTTCTTGGACCAGGCCCTTATATAACTTTTCTGACCTCAGCAGCCCAGTCCAATAGAAGCCAGTGTTGGGAACTAGCCAACCAATTTAAAAAGCACCACTGGTTAACTGGGCAGGTGAGCAGGGGCTTTTTCCTCCCCCCACTCAGGTGACCAGAGGGACCAGACCCTAGGCACCAGGCTTTTGTCATGTAGGCATGGAGGAAAATACCCCCTCCCTTAGGAATTCGGCCCCAGTATCCCAAGCTGAGAGGGACAGATTCCTGGGGAGAGACTCAGACGGTGGCATTTCTGCCACACCATGTGCACACAGACCCATCCCTCTACTGGGCCCAACATCTGCCTAGCAGCTCCTTGCCCACCACCCCCTCCCCTTTGCCTCTCCTTAAATTATGGGGACCAATGAGGGCTGGATTTAGGTACTCAGGTATGGTCTGTAGGGAATTCAGGAGCAGACAAGGAGGGGGAACCTCCTACTCACACCTCTGCTGCTCTTAGGCTGATTGGGGCAGCGTGGCATTAATCCAGGGTGAAGTGGCTGGTGTAGGACAGCAGCCTTGCAGCTTTCTGCCCACCAGCTCCTGCTTCCCCCTCTCCCTTTCCATTATCCCCTCCTTCTTCTTCACTCCAATCCTTCTCTGCCACACTTTTCCTATGGCTCCCTCCCCTTGGCCACCCTGCCCTTCTTCTTCACCATTTCTCCCTCTTTCCTCACTCACCCTATCTTCACCCACTTATTTCCAGCTCTCAGTCCACAATGGACTCCTGGATGCTAACTAGTCTACCTGGGAGCAGTGCCTCCTGGGATACTGGAGGTCCGCAAATTGGTGATTTTATTTCAGGTGAACACCCAGAAGGCAGCTTAACTTGGGATAGCTCAAAGATTATTCACACCCTAAGTGGCATAATTCCAAGATGCCAAAAGGGCACTTATCATAAGGACCTGGTTTAAATTGCAGGTCAAGCTCATGGTGAGGTGGCTTCTTTAATCTTAAAGTTTTCTCCATATGCCTGCTCCTCCTCTCCAAGGATTGGTGGAAGGGCCCAGTCAGCCTCACTGTTCACTGCTCACTACTTGCTGCTGTTGGCTGGGAGGTGAAAACTGCAGTTTGAAATATGCCACAGGTTTTGCCTCCCATTGCTTGCAGCTGACTGGACAGGAGGCAAAAAACACAACAAATTTAAATCTGTGGTTTTTGCCTCCCAACCATCAGAAGCAAGTGGTGAGTGGCAAGGCCAATGAGGACCCTCCATCAACCAGATTAAAGGTGCTGCTGTGCTGTAAGATAGGCCCATGATTTAAACCAGCCTCTATTTATGGCCGGGGTCCTGGTTTTCTCTGAAAAAAAAAATCCCCAATTTTTGGATTAGAAAAAGTAACCCAACATTTTCCCATGATTAAAATTAAATGCTGCTAATATATATATTATATCTCTTAATCAGTAACTCACTAATATTATATATATTATATACTATATATAAATATAGCAATCAGTATATACATATAGTGGTGTTTTATTGTAATGCCCAGGAGTAGGAGTAACAGTAGCCAACACAACCAACACAGTAAATGGGAAACCACATCAACCAGCTAGTCAGTTGTTTTTCAAAAACTTACAAATAAGTAATAAGTAAGTTAGGATGTGGTGTTTTTGCCTTCCTTAGTTATAGCTATAGCCTCTGATATAGAAGACAAAAGCTCAAATTCTCACTGTACGTGATTCGGAGGTGTGACACATCTATATGTCTCCAGCACTCCAAGAGAATGACTAAATATAGGGTTATTGAGTATTTCAGGGTTGCATTTCATTCTCTTCCATTATTGTATACAATAATGTTGCTCTTAGACTGACAGCACATTCATTGGCTAGGGCAATGCTGAGACTAACTTGATAGCTCAGTGGTAGCACACTAATCTGGAGACCAAGTCTCTAATCTCTGCTACAAAATAGAGCAGCTTTAATAGAAAGGAATGAAACAGCCGTATCACTATATGCTAACAGCTTGAGGCTAGTGTGTCCTGGATTTAATCCCTTCTCCAGTTTGACTAGATTGGGGTTTCCCAAAGCCTAGTTAAGAACTGGAACTGCTGGGCATAAAACATTCACTATGCTTTTGGACAGTTGAAGAATCTAAAGCATGTACTGGAAAAAATGTTGGCTTAGATCCCAAATTCACTCCATATAGGGAAACTCCTAGTTTGAGAAACACATCAGGGTTTAGACACTAAGCTGCTTCCTAGAGTAGTTACATTGTATTAGTAGTCTGTGCTGTGCAACTGTACATGTGTACTGTGCCCATACTGTGCAAATGGCCCATAGCAGAAATACAGGTGCCTAGAGGACTTGAATGTCTAATATTTTTACAAAAGTCTAATACTTAGGTATCTGTACAATTCATTTGTGAATCTGGCTGTAGGCACCTAAATGCCATTAAAGATCTGCCATTAGGTCTTTTGAAATCCATCAGGGTCAATATCAGTATTTCAGTCCAGGAGTTTTTGTTTTGTTTTTTGGTTTTTATGATAAGGATACAATAGTGTTATATTCTGTACTTACTTTCATAGGTGTGCTGAAGTTGGACACATTCTTTCAACTGGAGAAGAAACCCAGCCAGCTTTCTTTTTTTGCATGTGAAATGAAACTCTACAAAATTTGCACCTGCAGTTTTGTACCCATAACAATTTGTTGTCAGTTACACAGCTTTATTACATTTTTTTATATACACAGTCTATTGATTTCTATGCATTTCTAACATATTTACACCCATGCAGCTATAAGCAGACCATGATGCATGTCTAATGGTTATGTATGTGTCTAATAAATTCATAATGAAATTTATTGGTTTTCTGTTCACCACATTTTCAGTTAGCAAACAGCTTTTACCATGTGTAAATTTCTCACTGTATATATTTCTCAAAATAAATAGATTCCCCTAGCCTGTTCTTTGGAAACAATATTATTACTAATTATTAATAATAATTGGGTTTATCAGCCAAAATGATATATGAATAGAAGTGTCTCCACTAGGGGCCGCACTGAGACTGCTTAATTTTTTCCCCTTTATTTTAGCTATAAGCTAGAAGAAGCCCATGTTTGAACATAAAATGGTAGTGCATAGTTCTGAAGTATAGTAAATATAAGTATGCATTGAAGAGTATTTTTCTTGTTTTCCTTATTGTAAGTACTTGAAATATTTTCTCAAATTGTAGCTAGTTTTATTTGTGTAACATTGAACCCGTTTTGGAAAATATGTCTCCTTAATATAACATTATTAATTGCATTGTCAGCATTACTTAAGAAACACAGTAGCCATTCTTGATTTAGGATAACATGTGCTAAACAGAGGCCTAAGGTTGGTTCACCTGTTATATATAGCAAGGTTTTTTTCAATTACAGTAGGAAATGTACAAGCCCTCAGGTTTTCATGTTGAGATAATCCTGCAGGGGGAGGGGTTTTTTTTAGTTCATTTGTTGTTGTTTTTTGGGGAGGGGGTGTATTTTGATCTCCCAATATTCAAGTAAATCTGTTCAATGCCAGTATTACCTGCAAACAAAATGAGACTGCCAGATTGGGGTCATTTTTATTTCTAAGCCAAAAAAAATAAAAGTGGTAGGGTGGCAGTGTCAAATAATAATAATAATAATTAAAAAATCCCTCTTTGAGAGAAAGGGAGAGGGCCTGTATATTCTTCTACAATGTGAGTCACGGATCATTTGACCATAAATTAACTAGGGTTGTCTGAATGACAACCAATGGACTTCATTAACTTGTGGTGCCTAGACTTCAGGTCTGGGTGTTGTTCCCACCATTGCTCTGTTGCTGCTGCCACCAGGGTCTCTGGGCTTCCCTTCCCTCTAGCTTTTACTTCCTGCCCCCACCAATGGGGGCTTAGGGCAAGGCAAGGCAGCATGGTCTACAGTGCCCAGGGAACTCGTAGTCTGAGGGCCCTCAGGGCCCCATGCCATACTGGGCAGGGGGTGGAGAGTGTAGCTGGATATGTGAGGGAGGTTATAGGACCATACTATATGGTGAGCAACCCAGGAGACAAGGAGGCATGTGGCCTTCAGTCAGTCACAAATTGGACAGTCCTATATTACCTGAAAAAACACTCTTTCCCATTCAGTTGCCAGATCATACATGGTGCCTTCTCTCTCCAGCTACCTATGGCACATTGTTACATAATTGTTGAATTGTTGTTACATAAATGTTTTTGTAATCAACTTTGTGGTTGTGGCATGTAGTGGGTTGGAGTGGTGGTCTTTTTTACGCTTTTGATGAATGGCTGCCTGCAAAAGAAGGGGACTATACTCACTGGCCTGAGACCTTGCAGTCCTATGTTTCCATATGAGGAAATCTGTATATAGTATGCATATTGCATATATGTAGACATTATGCATTGTGTATGCATTGTAAAAAGTAAGTAGACTTTGTAACTTCTTTTGTAGTGATTTGTCTGATTTTTCTATTTTTTTTCCTAAAAGTAATTAAAGGAATTACAAAAATTATTTTCCAGGGAATATCACCCTCCACTCACTACCCCACTTCCCCCCCGCAAAAAAAAAAAAGAAAGAAAAAAAAGAAATTGTGACTGTAAGAATTAATGATCCAGAATGAAATCTAACTGGGTCTTCAGTTATTTTAGCAGTATTTATATTAACAAATAATACATGGTTTTCCATGATGTGAAAGAATTAAAGCTATAATCATTTGATTGGCAATAACATCTACAATATCACAGTGTTATTGTCTGTGGCAGCCATTGATAAATTTAAGGATCAGCTGATAATTGATGAGCTCTGTAGTATAACTGTGTACCTAAGGTAGAAAAAAATATCCCTGCTCTTATCTGTTACAATGTGAGAATACTTGCTCCACAAGAAGAAGAGACTTGGTTGCCAGACAGTAATTATTAATCTTTAGCCATTAATGAACTTTCTTCCACCTAATTTACTGGGTTTATTAATAATTTACAAAAATTGGCCAACCATTTAAAACTTTACATGCAGCTGTCTGATAAAGATAGAGGTGAATTTCATTGGCTCTGAAAGTCCTTAATAATTTAAAAGCAAATGGTGTAGGAATTCTCAGTACTTCAGTAATATATTGCTAGTAACGGAAGAATCCTAGAAATATATGTTCATTTTACTGTGTTTTTGCTGTTCATAACTGGCACTGTGACAATGAAAATGAGTTTCAGGAGATAAAAAATGTCAAAGGAAAAAAGTAGAAAAACATGTGACTCTATGTGTCCTCAAGCAAATGACACTCTGGATTTAAAAGAATTAATATTCAGCTCTCTCATATGGGTACAGAGAACTAAACAATATTTCTTGCCTTGTCTCCAGAATCTTAATGTCACGAATTTTACACAAACTCCAGAAGAGGGAGATGTTTACTCTCAAATAAGGAGAGAATTTTTCCTTTCAGCTAAATCAATTATTTTCACTGAAACAGAATAAGACTAAGAGCTCCCCTTTACCTCTTAAATATGTGAAAATTGGGGCTATTAAGGCTTTTTTTAAATGCAATACTATATTTCAGCTGCTGTTTCCATTTCATATGGTTCCTCTTAAGGGGAATTTTATTTTGTGAAAATAGATTTTTGGAAAACTCCCATTATTATATCCATCTACTAATGTAATGATTTAGTTACATTAATTACTACTGCTTTTTGGGTTTTTTACATTTTTTAAAGAGGCATAATCACTCTTTTCATTATAATAATGCAGGAAAGAGAAACATGTTCAATGAATATATCTATATCATTTCAGTAAAAAAACAATGCCAGGGGGATGTTTAAGAGCAGGTACTATAGTTAAACAAGGTTCTTTGGGTAGATATGATATCTTCTATTAGACCAAATAAATAGTCAGAAAAATTGTGCTTTGCAAGGATATAGACACCCTTCTTCAGGCATATGAAGATATCAAGTCATCATAAACCCACCATTGATAATGCTTGCAAATGATGTAATGGTCTTGGGAATGGTAAACAGTGAAATAGTTCAGAAGGCTGGATATGAACAAACAATATGCATCTCTGTACAGCCAATGTAAAGCATGCATTTAGGAAATATGACACATCTATTAAAGGAGTCAGGCTATGTTTATACCTTTTCCATGATGATACCAAGAAATAAGAACCTTCAACTCATTTCTACTGTCTGGCCAACCTTCAACTCATTTCTACTGTCTGGCCATGTCTACACAAGATACTGACTGCACAGTTGTTACTCATTACTTTCTTTGAGATTTGTTACTGTGTGGAACATTCCCTTTTGGTTAACTCTAGACAGCTACATGATGACTTAAGGTCTTCCTGCTCCACATGATGGTTGTTTCTGAGGAAACCTAATTCTCACCATGAGTTTTGAAGGAAGCCTAGGATTAGGCACTGAGCTGCATAGGTTTCTGTTTGTCTGCCTGTATGTTTGTTTATTTATTTTGATAGAAGGTGAAACGTAGTGGGAAAGTAATATTTTCTCACCCTTAGTAGCTAAATTTGTAGCTCAGATGATACTGTGAAATGTACTACAGCCATCCAGCCATTAACAATGGTGAAATATAATGGAATGACCTCTTTTATTGCATTATGTTGCAGCACGCATTGGAGGACAATGAAAATATGTGAAACAGCTGTGCTGGTAACTTAAGTATCAGCAGGAGATTCACTTTTCTGTACAATTTTCAAACAAGATATAGTTTCCAATAACACAACTATGACAAAATACTCTGTCTCATGGAATGTTCAATAGTTTCTCCTGCCTAAGGCTATGTGAGCTGGGATTCCTTCCAATATGTGTGGGTATGTGTGATGGGAGAATACTTCTAATTACAGTGTCTAAATCACCTTGGTATCAGTCATGTAATGATGATTTAGGTGTTACATGGAGAATGAGGAATGAAAGGAGAAAAGAAAGTTTATCTTTCTTCTTCTGGAGGGCAGTAATCTTTTTTCTTCTGGGGCCTCAAAATATTCTAAAGACCACAAATAGATATTGAGAAATCCATTTAGTTCAAACATCCATCAGGGGCCAGAATATTGGATATATGTGTGTCACAATGCAAAGTCATATGGAGATAACTAAGCTATTTCTACCTACACTGGCTTATAAATCAGAAGTAGCATAGCCACTTTAGTACTGTGCTGATATGCCCATGCTGCTTGCAGTATCTGAATAAGTTTGTTTAAAGATAGCTCAGGAACTTTGGCGTAGTTGTGCTATATGGGAACCTTTGCTCCCACACATATGTTTGCTGCACAACAAATGGTGTGTGAAATCTGCTTATCTGTTGATTTCCTAATAGCATTCATCAAGGAAGAGGAATCCATAAGGCAAAGAATGACTTTCCTTGTTACAAACCAAATAGCAATCTGGATGAGTACCCCACTTTCATGGTTTGGAAAGTTTCCCCCAAAAAGCTCTTTCCTTATCTCTTCCAATTTGTGTAAACTGAGTAGAGGAATTCCTTACACTGGTTCCTAAGTAGGGTCATTGTACTCCTCCTCTCATAGCTGTGCAGGGGGATATTTCTGTCCTGCCTAAGAAATCTGACAGTTTATGATGCTCCTGATGAGTGGGATAAAATCCAAGAAAGTGATTTGCAAAGGGTAGGAATTGGGATGCCGATTGGCATGTGATATATACCCTGCAGCTGTTCTACAACAAAAGTGTGTTGGAATAAGAGGGAAGGGAGGTAAGCATTAGGCCACAGCACTTTTCCCCATACCTAGTCATGTCCTTGAGCTACTAATATTTGTACTGTTTCAGCATTTTCTACTGGTTCTTAGTTGCTGTTTATATTTTACAAACTTCAAAGAGGTAATGAAAACCTCAACTGGCCTTAGAATAATCTGGTATTTATTACATCTTTTGCTTCTTAGATTGTCCTGTCCCATCAAATCTTTTTTTCATTAGTCAGCCACAACAAAATGGTGTTGTGTAGTTTACTGGTAAACAGAAATAGGCTTCCTCTGTGGTTTATTCAACACTTCTAAATTATTACATTTATTCCTAACCCTGCGGAAAAGCAAGGTTTTATTTACAGATGGTCATATCATTTGATCCCAGTGGTTTCCCTTGTCCAGTGATATCTTAAAAGAAGAATTACGCACTATAGCTAACTTTTTCTTTTTTCATTTAGTTTATGTCCTGCTATTTTCTTTCTTCCCTGTGTGCTTTCATCTAGTTCTTCTTAGCACTATGTGATTCTGTTTCCCACTAGCAGCTGCACTTCAGGACCACTACAAGCTTCCTCACAGCAGTAACTTGTCAGCCTTAGCAGAGCCATCATCATTGGAAGCCAGGCAAATTAGATTGTACTGGTAGGCTCAGTCTTTGCTGGAACTTCTCTCCTCATTGAGAGTGTATGAAGTTATATTAATAAGTTTGACTCCTAAAGAGATCTCAACAATACTATAATGTGTGTGGTTTCAGAAATAAAAAAGCAGCCCTAGTATTTGCATTTCGGGACATTATTCCCTGTGTATGTAACTCTATAGCAGGCAGCTTAATCTCCTGCTAAGTCTAATAAAACTTATGGGAGAAAAAAAACTCATTCACCTCAGACTTTAAATCTGATCTATTTTTTAACAGCAAATATGCTGATTTGTTTTCACCAGTCTTGGAAACTGTTTCCCCCTGTGTCTTTTTCTTTTGCTGTGCTAATTGCATCCTAAAGCAACCTCACTGCTTCCATAGTGAAATTTGGGCATATTTGAAGTTTCATAACTTCCGAGTTTGACCTGATTTCTGCAACTGGCATATGAACAGAGTAACTGCAGTAAAAACAAAACAGCAACTAACCAATTTACATTGACATGTTTTTGTACTTTTAATAGTCAAGACATCTGTTTAGCTGTTTCCTGCACTTAGCATTTCCTGATTGTGCGCAGATACATATTATTCACTAGAATATTAGTCAGCTGTCCATTAATATTCAGGAGTCCCTCAACAAGCTGTTTATGAACCTGTTAATCAGCTATTATATTTCTTTGTTGTTCAATTCACTTTACACAACATAGACTGCCATAGACTTTACTGAAGAAAAAGAAACATGTACCATTATATATAGCATAAACTTCACTAGGCTGTGATTTCTGTGCTAGCTCTATTCTTTCTATTTAGGTTTACACAGCTTTTCAGCAGTTACATAATTTGAAACGGGAGGTAAGGCAAGTTTTATATATAATTTGCACAAGAGTCTGACTATTTAAATACTGTGATTCCTCATAGCCTCAGCTGAGGACAGGTATGAAGAGCACATTGACAAGCCACAGAAGTCGGAATTAGAAAAAAAAGATGGGTGGTCAACAGGGATCCTGTTTTTTTCTGATTAAAAAACAACCTCAAATTTTTGGTTAAAAAAAAGTACCCCCAAATCAATATTTTCCCATGATTTAAATAAAACACCACTAACGTGCGTGTGTGTGTGTATAAATGTATACACACACATGTATACACACACACATATTATATAGTGCATATTATATATTATACACATATTATATAGTTAGGATTCATTTTAATGATGGAAAAATGTGGATTTGGGGTTCCTTTTTTTTAACCACAAATGGGGATTTTATTAAATCAGAGGAAACCAGGACTCCTGGTGGTTTTTACAGTTAGGGTGACCAAAATCTGGAACCAACTTCCTAGGGGTCCTCACCCCTACCTTGGGTAAATTCAAGAGGAGATTGGATGATCACCTGTCTGGGGTCTTGTGAACCCAGCATTCATTCCTGCCTGTGGCAGGGAGTCAGGCTAGATGATCTGTTCAGGTCCCTCCTGACCCTAGCTACTATGAAACGATGAATTACAAAATTAATAATAAGAGATAGTGCTTCACAGTTAATTATGAGGGTATGGCAGGGCATTGTTTGTACCTGCCACTTTAAGGGCCAGGAGCTGGCAGCTGGCAGCTGCCTGATGAGGGCAGCCATTTTGAACCTAGGACTGCCCATATAAACAGGGCAGTTCTGCTTCTGGAGACCAGGCAACAACACTGTTTGGTTGGAGGACTGCTGGTATCATCTGAAGGTAAGGGAGGAGCTGTAGGGGATGGCAAGGAGGCTCCTAGTCCTGAGTATGACCTAAAACTGCACCCTGCTGGGCATGGGTGGCCTGGTGGGGCTTCCAGTGGTGCGGGAGCCCCCAGGAAATGCCAGGCCAGTTACCACCCTGGTGAAAAGTGGGTTGGGGTGCCTTAACCCCTAGCCCCCACAACCAGGTGGGTTACTCCTTGTTGGTGGGTCTGGAAGGTGGACCCCATGGAGAAAGAGTGAGGCCGTAGACTCACACCTGTCTGAACTTCCCCTGATTGGTCCATGCTGGGACCAAGACCAGAAGGGTCAAAGGGCCAGGGGCCCACTGTGAGGAATGCCCAACAGCTGCATGCCTGGAGTTCCAACTGGCCTGGAGGTGGGCCAGGGCTAGTGAGCTGAAGGTCCTGAAGGGGGAACCAAACCCAAAGGGGAAGCAGTTCAGGGTGCTATGCTGCCTGGTATGAAGGTGAAATAGACCACCTGAGGGGAGGAATCCAGGTGGGGTTCAATTGGAAGGATTCTGGGGCTCAGTGTGGGGGCTAGTGATAATGATAACATCAAGGCTTTGGCTGTGATGTAAGGGAGGAATGGAGCTGCAGATAGTGCCCCCTGGCATTGGGGCAGGAAATGGGTAGCCATCTGCTTAATTACATCACTTAAATAATTAACAACAAGGCATGGTGGGTGAGCATGTGGGGGGTTAGCCCAGAAACATGTGCGTGGGCCACAGGGAAATTGACCCCAAGAAGGCCCCCTGTTACAGAGGGTCAATCAAAAAATAAGAGGACAACGAGTTAATTACAGCTTATTGGTCACTGAGTCTCTCTCTCTCTTTTTTTTTTTTTTTTTGCATAGTTTCCTTTTTTTCTGTCAAAACACTTCTGTTAATGTCCCAGTAAGCCTCTTATTCTAGTTTAAAAGAAAATTTGGGCTGTTTCTCTCTCTCTTTTTTTTTTTTTTTTTTGCATAGTTTCCTTTTTTTCTGTCAAAACACTTCTGTTAATGTCCTAGTAAGCCTCTTATTCTAGTTTAAAAGAAAATTTGGGCTGTTTCATGCTTGTATCACTTCTTGCACTGAAAGGTTTTATTTGACTCTCCATCCACATAGGGCTTGCTTTCATAAACAGGTGAAACAAGATTGCAGCTATAAGCAGGATGAGGAAAGACATCAAATTCAAGATTTGCCACAGGTAGGCAAGTAGCATGTTGTAAAAAAATATATAGTGAAAATGCTGTTTTTGCAAAACACTGTTGCGACTGCTTTTGAGCAATTCTTGCTGAGCAATTTGCAATTTTATTTTTGTTCAGAGTGGACTTTTTTGTTAAGACTCTTGCAAGAATGGCAAAGGCATTAGGTATGTTTCATTGCCATCTATGCCATTCATGCCTTCAGTCACTAAGCATGGGTTACAGAGCACAATTATTCCTTAGTACAATCAAGTCCTGGAACTGCTATTTTTTGTAAGTGTATGGGCACATGAGATGGAAACAAAGGCAACCATTACTATCTCCCCTGTCTTAACATTAAAACAAATGTAGATTGTGGTGCCAGGTATATTGCCTTTGTTAGAATCACAGATGCTGTCTTAATTCTTATGACCATATGAGTGTTAATAAAACTTGTTAGTACTAGATGCTTGATGTGCCAATCAAGTTGAAAAAAGACACTGTGATGGAAACTATGGAATACATGAACATCATATGTATATATCAGTGGTTCCCAAACTGTGGGTCACGGAGGTGGGGAGCTGTGGGTTGGGAACGACCTCATAAATGGGGTCATGCTGAGGAAAGGTTTGGGAAGCACTGATATACATAATTATATATGTGAAAGTAAAAGTATTTACTTGTACTGTTTATAACCCAGGCAAATGTAATACCTAAGATAAAACAGGCTCTTTAGCACTCAGGATGAATACTTAATAATTCTATGAAAAGTAAAACATCTGTATTTGTTATGTCATAGCTGGTGGCTGTAGCTACTTTGGCAGGTTGTGAAAGGAATTTCAAAAGAGACTATAGGCCCTGTAAGGGCTTTTTTGTTATAATAGAATCTTCAACAGGATCTGGTACTTGATAAAGAAAGCTAATGGAAGTTTCAGCTTGCCTTGGGTAAGTCTATTCTGCAGCAATTGCAATTTGCTGCATAAGATCCTTGAAGTGATGAACATGTGCAAGGTCTTTGTCCCAGAGGAAAGTAATCAGTTATTTTGCTAGGCAAAAAGGAAATGCATGTCAAATCATTTTGGAAGAGCTAGTATTTTTGAGTGTGAAGGATTTATGATAGGCCAACGGTGTTCATTCATTTCACATTATCCCAACCATTGATAAAAACATTCGTGATTCATAAGGATTTTTGTGGGTGGGTCAGCGGCTTGGCTGGCAACATCAAGATTGGTATACACTTAAATAAGTTTTTGGAGGAAGTGCAGTGCATTGAGACCTGAAGAAGAATATCCCACATACAAAAACGTATACATCTCTATCCCAAATATGCCATTAGTTCAATAAAAAATATCACTCAAAAAATCCCGGACTCTTGCTTGTTTCCTGGAACTGCATAGCTACAACACCACCCTAACACATCCATGATTGATGAAATTCCTATACATGTTTCTTCTGGTTAGAACAACTTCCCTCTAAGTTTAGCTTTCATAGTTTCATACCTTCTAGAGTCGGAAGGGACCTGAGCAGATCATCT
>NW_017728906.1:117928638-117935460 GCF_001723895.1 Crocodylus porosus | reverse complement strand
CACTGATGAACCCATGTTGGTTGCCCCTAAGCATGCAGTCCCCTGCTGGCCTCTCCTGGATGTATGCCAGCTTTGATCAGCAGTTCTTCATTTAGACTTATTTCCTCCAGGAACTAAGATTATGGTGTGTGTTGTGGATGTGTAGACAAAGTGAAATGCATTGTTTGCTGGTATTGCTGTCTGTACTATGATTTTCCCCAAAGCAGATCTTTAAATAAGAGTGGTGACTGAATTGTGTCCATTGGGATTCAGTGGGTCATGTCCCATTCCATCCATATTAGGCCCCTAAATGGACTTGAGTTGTTAAATGCTATCTAATTCCACCCTGAGTCCCTGAAAATTATTAATATAAGAAGGTGGCTGGATCTTTCTCCTCCTTGCTGCTTTTTTGTGACTGAGTCTTATCTCTAAGATGAGAGGGTTAAAATTGTTAATGGATTTTCAGGGACATAAGTAGAATAGGACGAAGTGTAATAGAATCACACTTAAATCCATAAATTCACCCAGGTGCCTAATACTTGGAATAATATTTTTCTCACAAATGCCAAAATTTTTGAAGGGCAGCAGCTCATCATAATCCTTTTGGACCTGTTCTAAAAAATATAGCACAGACAGGTTAGCTTACTTACATTGGCTTCTACCATAGCATATCTAGAAGTAAACAGTCCCCTCTTAACCAGTATATCAAAACAATCAAAAACAAGCAATGCCTCTTGCTCCCAAACAAAGCAGATTATATAGTATTAGTAATTTGTTAATGAATTACAAGAAAATTTTATCTGAGGCAAAAAGGCATGTGGAACTCAGAGCCGGAGTCCACAAAAAAACTCAGTCCACAAAAGACTTTGCCTGCTATTTGGAAAAAGATTCAAGGACTGTAGTGAATTATTTTGTTGACATACACAGACTGGCCATACACCCCATTTCAGGTGTGATGGGAGCCAGCCACAGAGTAGTTGCATAAAAACGTGTAATAATTTTGTGGCTTATTTCTTGTTTTATCTTTATCACCATTAACTGAATTAATGTGTGGCCACGTTACTACTTAAAACCTGATTAATGGATTAATTGCATCTTAAGGGTAACTTCTGATAGGCCCCTTATACACATAGGCATAATGCTAGTACCAATGATGGAATCAGTACTATAGGAATGAAGATATGTCAAACCCTTGGTCTAGTTAACAAGGCACACTCATTAAATGGACATAGGACTGAAAAGTTTTAAAGGTATCTTTAAGGGATAGAAAAACTCTTACTACAGAATAGAACTAAAAGAGCCTTCCTGTCACACAACTCTTGCCTTTTTCTTTAATGGGCACACTGTTGCGCTTAAACTTTTATTTACTGCAAGATGGGAACAGGTTATGACTGGGGATCCTGGTTTTCTCTGATTAAAAAAAAAAAAAAATCCCCAATTTTGGAGTAAAAAAAGTAACTCCAAATCCACATTTTTTGTGATTAAAATGAAACAAAACTATATTTATATCTATATATTAGTGGTGTTTCATTTTAATCATGGGGGAAAGGTAGATTTGGGGTTCCTTTTTTAAATCTGAAAATTGGAGATTTTTTTTTTTTTATCAGAGAAAACCAGGATCCCTGGTTATCAGAAGTCTGGGGTAGAAAGCAGGGTGGAGAGGGGCTGTCCTGCTGTAGAATCTAGGCTCCTGGGCCCAGGTGAACATGGCCATTCCCAACAGGAGGGCAAGGGAGGGTTGTGCAGGCACAAGGTGATTTACCTTGTAGCTGTTGGCCTTATCATTGCTTATTCTACTGCTGTCTTTCCCACTACAACAAATTTGATCTCCGCCATCAGTTCTGTCCCATCTGTCACAGTTGCTGCCACCACCATCCCCTCTACCCAGACTAAGGTATTCTGTATCTCTTATCTCAACTTCTGGGCCTCACTAGCATCTGTACATCTTGTTCATTCTTTATGAACAAAGAACTGAGTGCCTCCCAGGCACCCTGTGTCCTCCAACCACTGCTGCTGCCACTACCCAAGTCTCTAGTTAAAAACAAAAGTCCACAAAAGACCAACCAATCCATTTCCAGCTCAAACACAGACCTCCAACTTAGGTCTCTAACTGCTGCAAAACCCTATCTGCAATCTGCTGGCACCCTCTGTCTTCAGGTTACCTTCCCAGTTCTGCAGCTTTCTGTTTTACAGGTTAGACTGAAAGGATCTCATCTTACTCCAGAAATTGGGGCCAGACTGCCTGCTGTGATCCCAGAACTGGGCTTATCTACTGCTTGACTCCACTCTGATTCCACTCTGCTCCTGTCTTCATACTCCTGTTACTGCTGGTTAATCTGGTGTTGCCTCTTTGAGTTTTATAAAAGTCTAGTTCTTAAAAGTACATGGGTCAGTTCTGGATTGTGTGTGACTTTCTTTACATCTGAGATTTTCATACTTGGGTATTTTGGTGCCCAACGCTTGTTGTTGAATACATTTAAATTGCTTACATCTACTAATTATTAGACCAAAAAGTCTCTCATACCCACAACCAGAAGTAAAGGTTGCTTTCAATATGCCGTGGGTTTAGTTGAGAATAATTCCTATGAACACTTTCCAGCACAATATGGAAGAGACTATACTTTGAGAAGAACAATATTTTTTAGCCTTATAGCTAAAGTGGACTGTAAACTCTCACATCTGGCCTAGCCATAACTTTCAACATGTGGTAGAACTAAGATTTAACTGCCAAGTGGCTACAAAAATATAACTGTGTGAATGTATCTTATTGTGTCAATATGGTTTCTGTCTCATAACAGTTGACTTTGTAGAGTTATTACTATATCTAAGGGTCTTACTAGCATTTGATCTTACCTAAAAACTATTCTCATAAAGTACTCATCTTTGCAGTTTGGTAGTTGTCTGAAGATATGCCTAAACAATGCAATTTTAATTGTTTTTAGGGTTGCTGTTCTCTTTGTTATCTATGATCATGATTGCTCTTTGTAATTGCATTCATTACAGTACCTTTCACATGCAAATTAAACAGTCTTTTTTGCAACAGTTAGTCTTATTAAAGATTAGTATTCTCCCAGTGGGCTGAGGCAGCATGGAGGAGAAGTATGTGTTCTCTAGGGGTAGGAACAGTACAATCCCTGTTTCAAGAAAATAAATGCTTCTTTGTGACTAAAGTAAAACTAAACAATTTTTTTCTTTCTTTTTAAGTGTTGCTTCATGAACAAAATATAAAGATATGGTATTAATCTTCTGGCATTAGGCCTCTGACTCATTACATTACACTATGGGTATTCTACTTCAGGATTACAGGCTTGACATTTTTACCCATAAAATGGTAAGGGATCTATCTTTCTCTTTATATGCACATACACCTCTTATAAATAACAATGAGAGTTTAAGACGCACATTAAAGTGCAGCTCTTATCCTAAATACTTCCTTTTAACTAGCTAAGTCAAACCATGTATCCTGTACAAATCAGAGAATTCTAGTTGTCTGCCTCTTTGGACCTTTTTTCTTTGCCTTTCTGCTCTGCTGTAAGGAGACACTAGAACTGGTCTTTGCAAATCAGGGCATGCATCAGTTCACAATACCAAACTTTCAAATTTTGCCATGTACTTATGTATACCTTTAGGTGTAGAATAATTGGTCACCTACATCTAGATTCACTCTTGACAGTGGATCTGTCATGCCAAATACACTTTGATGTCAAGATTCTTTTTGCTGGGAGTCCAGAATTTCATTGATTCATTCCAATGCTCCACATTTCCTCCTAAGTGCTGGTATTCTTAGTGTAGCAGTAACTTAATTCTCATTCAAGATTTAAGCCAACTTCCTCAAGCCTGGATGTTCTAACACTACTATAGTTGTCGCACCCCATAACGCCGGTGCACCCTTGACCTGCGAGCCTGGGTCGGCACGACCGGCTTGGCGCGAGGAGGGGGATTTATGACCGGGCAGGTGGGTGATAAGGGTGAACAGGAGTCAGGATGATTTAAACACAGCGTGATGTTTTCACAAAAGATTTATTTTACATACGCTTCTGATGGCTAGAGCGCAGGCAGCGGGGTTGATTTATTCTTTCAGTTACAGCATGCAGATATCATGTTACCCAGCATTTACAGGGTGGGTAGGACAGTTACTTCCAAGCGATTCATATAAGCCGTTGCAGTCTGCAGGTTAACGGGAGCTCTTGATAAGAAAGATAACGTTGGAAATAGAGAGATAAACGGGGGTACGCCAAAAAGATAACGTAGGCGGAGAGAAATATTCGTGCACGATTTGTTCTTCTTGAGTGTATACACAGTTCTCTGTTCTCTGCTTTGGGCAGAAGTTCCTTCAAAGTTTTATCTAACACAGGTGACCAATTACTATACGCCATTTATAAATAATTAATGAGCTGGCACTTGTCCTTTCTTTGTTTGCTCAGGTTTCATTAAAAAAAAGGGGGGTTATTTTTACTTGGGTGGTACTGGTTCTGTTTGGTCACAGGATGGCGCGCGTAGTATATTTAATTAATTTTACAACTTTACTAAAGTTAGCTAATTTCGTTACTATAGATACTTTATCTTTTGTGCTGGGCCATCAAGGTCAGATTCTTTCTCATATGAGAACTCAAGTAATTTGAAATGAGGCACAGATAGGGGTGTGTATATGCAACACTGTTAATACAGAGGCATAAATTACAACCACAGAGTTTGTTGTGTTAGCTTCTGACCCCTTGCCATCTGACCTTTTGCCATCGGCATCTGAAATCAAAGACTTTAATCTTTGATAATAGTATGGTAGGAAGATGTACTTAAAATGTGTCAAGTACAGAAACAGACTTTTTTTTTTTTATTCTTCAGAATTTGGCTCACTTAGGGTATGTACAAGGCATTACATTTAGATAACCTTTGCTTAAGTCAATCTAAATGCCCAGGTGTACAGATGTTCACAGGGCTTAAATCATCCAAAAATAGCACACTGCAGGAAGTGAACTAATTTACCTCCTGACCTTGGTAAACCCAAGCTAAAATGGGTTAACTTAGTCTAGTGAACACCTGCATATATTCACAACACAGCCCTGGGGCTAGAAAAGCTCAACCACTTACTCCAGGCTTAGGGTTGTACTGTTCCTATCCTTCCCCAACCCTTATTGGGCTATTTCTAACTCTCTAAGGACTCCCCCTGGACTGAGCAACACCTCCACTGTGGACCCACCAATTCTCCATCATGTAACACCCCTCTCTTCTGTGGACCTGCCATACCTTCTCTCTCCCCCTGTCTTTCCCCATCCTGAGTTACTTTGGGCTGCTCATGCTGCTTCTGGCTGTAGCAAACGCACATGTTTCTTCTGGTTTATGTTTAGGCAGGTTAAATCAGGCCACCTGTACCTAACCAGGTCCTGCAAATACTAAGGAGTTGGTAAAGCTGCAGTGTTTCAGGAAGGCATCTGGCAAATTTTAGATCTGGATGAAACTTTGTCTTACCTAGTTCTATCTCCTGAAATCACAGTATGTGATTTTGACACCAGCTGTTACATTACTGCAGATCATTCCTCTGGATAACCAGAGATAAAAAAAAACCCTCTGCACTGTTCCCTTGTGTATGTGTGGTGTATGGCAACACAGACGTGCTGAATCTTCGGTTGTTGTCTATGGTGCAAGGGAGCAGTGTAGAAAACAACTGAATGTGCAGTGCATCTGTGGTACTACATACCACCTGACCATGCTCACATGGATGTGGCCTCTAGTTCTTTGCAACAGAAAAATTACTCTATTTTTCTGTTGTCAAAGAAATGTGGAAAGTAAGAGCTGGCATTTTCCAAGATGTGCTTTAGGTCTATCCAGGGGTGCCTTGAGTCTGAAAAGGTTGATCTAGAGAAATTTCACCAGGACTTTAATAACTTCTACCCCTCATTATACTGATCCTGGAATATTTCACCCAGCATATTCATTTTTTGTACACCAATGTGAAACTTTAGAATGATTAGCATCACTACCACATGGTATCAGAAATGATCTGATAATTGCAGCTACCTTCACACCACCAGCATTCATACTAAGCACACCACTAGATCCACTGCCTATAGCCAGACTCTCCATTACAGCTGTGTCAGTTCTAACCCCCACAGCCAGGATACACACCTTGGGGATCTGGACCAGGGATATTTGCACTTAAAATAATATTTCAGAGCCATAGGCACTCAAATCAACAATGCCAGACTCAGACTAGTCTGACCTGCTACAGTACCTATGACAAGGAAAACAGAATCTTCTTGTCACCTTCAGTTCCCCGCTTGAACACCTTACCTGGAAAATGGCAATTATCAGAAGGAAGTTGTTGGGGACAAGCCTATCTTGCCTTACAAACACCCCCTTCAACCTCAAACAGCATCTCTCCAGCCACAGAGTACCTAAACCTGTAGTCACTATCAGGCCTTGTGGGAGCCCCAGATTCCTTTAACACAGAGCAAACACTATGGATTATTATATCTGGGGTTTATTTACTTGTGTTTCAACCAACATTATGTATGCCATACCCTCCTTCCAGTGTTTTCTACATTTGGACGTACTGGATGAAAGAATGAATGCAATCCTTTCTCAATAATCTTCCTTCTTGGAAGGCTACCCTTCCTAATTGTCTAAGAAAGTCAAATTAATTCAAAAGAGACCACTTGTGCAGCCATAAATTTGCTTCCAGGAAGTATTTGTTTTTGTTTGAGCCTTTACCTTTGACTGAGATCATTAAAAAGAGCAACATATGAACCTCCAACTACCCTATTCTGCCTTTTAGTTTTTACAATTGTCTAGAATACAAATATGCCTTCATCACAACACTACATTCTGAGCCATATGGACTACATT
>NW_017728906.1:117922859-117928048 GCF_001723895.1 Crocodylus porosus | reverse complement strand
ATACCATGGCAGCATTCTGGTTTGGATTATATGTAGAAGTATTTATTCACTCCTGCACAAGAAGTCCACTGGGTACTATGATGAAAGACTTTCAGGGTATTGATTACCAGGGATCCTGGTTTTCTCTGATAGAAAAAAATCCCCAATATTAGTGGTGTTTCATTTTAATCATGGAAAATTGTGGATTCTGGGTTACTTTTTTAAATCCAGAACTGGGTTTTGGGGGTTTTTTAATCAGCAAAAACTAGGATCCCCATTGTTTAGATCTCCCTGGTTCTGTCTGTTAATCTGTGTAGGCCTTCCTTTTGACTCTGCTAGCATGAGTAAGGTCTATTTCTGTTGCTGTATGTTAACTGGTAATCAGCAGAGACAGCTTCTAACACCTTCCTGTACAGCTTAATATACCCATAACTTGATCTCTCTCCCAGCATGTCCCTTATATTGGAGTCCTAAGTTAGTTGTTATAGGAGTAAGTGCTGGTACCTATATAAAGAATGTTCCTATTCTCCTTCACTGGTAGAATTCTCAGCTAGTTAATTCTGCCCAGAAATTGGATGAACTCTCTGAATAGTACTAAGGATGAGATTTAGAAAGGACAATTTAGCCCATATGGTTCCAAGTTAATTATTATGATGAATGTTTATTTGTAAACTAGTTAATTATAAAACTCTAAGTCTTTGAAATAAGGACTCTCTACTATTACATGTATGTTCAGTATTTAGCCCAAGGACTTTAATCCTTAATGATTATAGATAATAATAAGTAATATTCTTTGAAGTGCTGTACAAAGCAAGTTATAGTATAATTGTCTCATTTTTACGAGGTTTTTGGTGAGTAGCACTGCATTAGTATTTTATTTGCATGCTACTGCTTACCTCAGAAATAAACTATATTTCTCATTGCAGTTTCCTCTGATTCTAAGGCTATTCCTACATCTAACACTCTCTACCTCTTAAGTTCCACTACTCCTACTACTCTTATTTAAAGTGTTTATTAAGACTACACTGTGATGTTAGAACTGTGCACTTCAAGGGAATGTCTACTTTAGAATTGCTTTCGTGTTTTTCAAAGGGCTGAATGTATTTGTCAGAAACACATTTTTTTTCCTTTTCTTTCCTTTTCTTTTTCTTTTGGGGGGGGGTTATGTATCTGCTTTTTAGTTGTTTATTCTTGATTCTTTTTATTACTGCTACTTGTCATTTTTAGATTTCTTTTACTATGTTTTAAAAACTCAGGAGAAGAATGAATAATATTTTTGTGCAGGTGGCCATGATGGATTTCTGAAGAGACTATTATTTTCCCCTTCTTCCTACTTTATTTTTACCACTTTCATTTAGTGTTTTCACAGTTTGGCAAATGTTAAACTGCATTCAGCAAATCCTTTATTTTTCTCCAATCTACAAGTTTTCAAAAAGGCCTTTTTTTAAATTCAATTGTTGAACCACATGAACTTATTTAGTTATTCTCTTCTCAATGTATACATATAACTGGCGCTAAAGCCACTGATAAACACTGAAGATAACAATGTTACTTCCTGTTTTATTACAGAAAGATACATTTTGTGCATGAGAGTGAAAACAGTGAGACACCCACAAAAATAAAAGCTCTGTAAAGAGCACCAGGCAGTCAGAGACTCATAGAATCATAGAAAATGAGGGTTGGAAGGGACCTCAGGAGGTCATCTAGTACAACCATCTGCCTAAAGCAGGACCATCCCCACCTATATCATCCCAGCTAAGGTTTGAAAAAACCTGCAAGGATGTAAGCCACAGCTGGAAAAAAACAGAACAAAATAAAAACTTTAAAACAAAAACTTCTGCATGAAATATTTCAAACAGTTCTGTCTGTGTATCTCTTTACCATCTCCACTCAATTCCTATGGTTTTTCATTGCTTCAGATTCACCCAGTTGCAGACAACTCTGGCCCATCACAGTGGGTGGTGAGGCAGAACTATTTTAATTTATTTTTGCTATTCTCTGGATTGGAGATATGGCTATATCTCTACTCGTACATGTGTGGGAGGAGGGATGAACACATGATTAGGGTTTTTTTTAAAATAAAATTATGCTTTTCATCCATCTAATATACTAATCCATAAAAGCATAAGGACATAAGCACTGTCATTTAACAGGTCCGATGATAGATCTGTCTTGCCTAATATCCTGTGTCACACAGGACACATCTACATCATGTGCCCTGTGTGCCCTACATATTTACTGTGGAGCTGCTTAATCAGCTCTGCAGTAAAGTCTCAATGTTTACACACAGAGCCCTATTAGGCCACAGGAAACTAATTAACTCTGCTGAAGGTTAGTACTTGTAAATACAAGTACTACCCTACAGCAGAGGTCTTTAGAGCACAGCAACACACATACAGATGCTGACAGGACTGGCTGGGGCATGAGCAGGAATCTTAGTTTCCTCTGGTAAAAAAGTAACCCAAAATCCATATTTTCCCATTATATATATATATATAATTTTGGGTTACTTTTTTATATAATATAATATATATTATATAGCATCTATACATGCTATTAGCACAGAGAAATGAATTCCAGCTCATACTACACAGGAATTTATTGCCTCCACGCACCATGTCTGAACATGCACATGGGATTGTAGCACATTGAACTGGGTTGGAGCATCCCCAGCTAGCAGGGACCAAGGGGGTCAGCCTGCCAGCTCAGGGCAGCTCCAAGACAATTTAATATGCTGCAGAGGGGATGGCTGGGGCATGAGGGTGCTCCAGTGTGGGACTAGCCAGCAGGCAGCTCTGCACTGAAGCAGAGCCACAGTGCCACAGTGTGGATGTTGAAAGGAAAAGTGAATACAGTATGACCAGGATTTTCCCTGTGTTCCTCTCTGTAAAAGGGAACCCCTACCTATTGTGGAAAAGAGAAACAGGCCTTTTAAGGGAAGAGTTTTTGTGATCCAGACAAAGGCAGCCAGAAGGAATGGGGTTAAAAAACATCCCTGCTGCCAGGCCAGCTGATAGGTCACCTGACCAAAAGTGGGAAGAGTTGAGTAGCAGATAGGCCTTGGACCCAGTACAAGCCACTGGAGGAAGAACTCCTGGTCAGGAAGACTATGGGGGGATACTGGTCTGACTTCAGGGCTGCTCTAAGAACTGCCAGCAGCATACTGGTGTACTATGAAAAAACACAGCATCAGGTAAGGGGAAGTGTTACTGTAAGTCAGCCAACTATTTACTCTACCTGGAGCAGATTTAGTTTGTTACAGCCAGTGTTCTTTTTCTTTTTGAGTTTTTGACAGGAGGTTTGGGTTTGGGACTAGCAGGGGTGATATGGAGGTCCCAGTCATACCTGAAGGCATGTGAAGGTCTGGAGCCTCACGAGAGGCACATCCATCTACATAGGATCCAGAGACCAGCAATTTTTTATGCTTGCAAAAATTTGATAGATGCTTGCATTAAAGTATTAGAAAGTGGGCCAAGAGGTGTTGGAAGCCACCTTTTAGATAATAGCTTAATTATTGAAGCAATTACCCAGAAATTTGAAGACTCAGATGGCATACCCTATTCAACCATATTGCTTGTCTTTGAGGAGAATACCCTAAATACCAAGTTATAGAGTAGTATGGGGCTGACTACTGAAGTTGTTTCACCAATCAGAAAACAAGATAAGATTCATGGGCCCAGAGAGAGAAAAAGATAAAGAAGGCAAAGGGACCATAAATCTGTGACCTAATAGGGTTCACACAAAGGAGATGGGAATCCTGGCTACTGGTCTGCATCCAGGACACTTTATTTATTTTACATTAAACATTGGATAAGCCATTAAAATACTCATGGGACTAGAAACCATAACTCAGATCTGTTCCTTCTACAATGGATTGCAAAATTATCAGGTCATGGTCCCCTATCTGCTTTTTTTACGGCCCTGTGAAACTTGCATTCTTGCTACAGCTTCAACAGGAAAGTAGTCCTAAAATAGACTTGCTTCTAGTCTAGAGATTAAAACAATCTCTAGGAAGATGTGAATTTGAACCTCTTCAGGCTAAGGAGAACAGAGAATCCAGATCTCCCACTGTTATAATATAAAAAGGTCAGTGCTAGCAACACCAGAAATTTCTTAAAAGAAAAATGATCTCAGCCAAGAATGCCATTCCTGTTGGTGTGTTTTAGGTGAACTCTGAGCACGCCCACCAAGTTAATCTGTTAGGTAGAACAGCTAATAGGTTATACTGTGGCAGTTTTAAGAATGGTAGGCAACTAGCCTGTGGCAGGTGTTACTTCTATCAAGAAACAGGCAATGTCACTCAATAGAAACTGTCACACCATTAGAAAACATGGTAGAAAAATACCAAGTTAATTTATGTCTTTTCAGGCAGCAGCTGAGCGGGTATTTCATAGTTTTGTATTTTTGGTTTGGTTCTGATTTTTTTGGTTCTCAATCTTCGATTTGTTTCAAGAAAGGGTGACAGACATACATCCTGCAGTCTGGATCCAGCCCACAAAGCCATTTCACCTGGCTCATGAATTAGAAGGAAGGGTGAGTGGGGATGGGGGATGACTACCAAATTTGTACTAAATTAGCAGTTAGCCATTTTTTACACTTTTATTTGCATTACATGCATGCACATGAGACCATTACACAGTGTACATTATGTTATACACTCTTTATGTGGCCTAAATTATTTAAGGTATTTCCATTTATTTTCTTAGCTTATACAGGGTATGGTTTGGGAATGACAGGGAGTGGTTTGGGAATGATGGAGGTTGTCTTTGTCACATTCATCTCTTCTCTTCCGTTATTGTTCCTTTCAGTCTGGTATTACCTCCTGAGCAGGCTCAGATGATTGCACTTAATATTGTGCAGCAATCCGACTTCTTACTTTGTGACAGCTGTTGTCTTCGTAGTGAGCTGGGGACCTCGACCTCTATAACTGAAGTTATGAGCCTCTACAGCTTGAGCTAAAGAACTAAATCCATAGCTGGGAGCTATAGCAGACTCATATTCTCTAAAGATTGGACACAGGGGGAGATGCATAATACGCACTAACAACTAGGTTATACATGCACTATCTGATTCCTCAAAATTAAGTTTGTCTCAGGAGCACTTTGGTATTACGTTCTAACTTGCTCACATGAGTTAACAGGTAACGTAACCCTTCCTAACCCATTTCAGATAATAAAAAAACCAGCAATCTGGTATGTTGTTTTCCACCC
>NW_017728906.1:117921338-117922759 GCF_001723895.1 Crocodylus porosus | reverse complement strand
TTTGAGAAGGGATCCTCCAAATAAAACTTCAAAATCTTGGTCATTTAATGTTATTGCCTCAATTTATTTCCAAATACTCTTCTTTTCTTAATATCAACTTATTACAAAATTGGAGGGGAAAAAAGTTTTCTACAGAGGTCCACAGAATATATTTGCCACATGTTAATTCCTGTGCTACCTTTGCAGGTAGCATAGAATATATATATATATATAAATAATGTGTGTGTGTGTGTGTATATATGAGTTTAATGTTTCTTTATTTAACCTAGTTATACTTTATCCTAAATCAAAAGTAATAAATATACCTTCCCTTAATTTTCAGGGATTTAATGCAAATGTTTTGATTATATAATAAGATTACCACACAAGTCATATAATCAAACATACACATATGTATGTATGTATATATGTGCATACACGTTTATATATATTACTCATAGATTTTAAAGGGCTGGAAGGGACCTCACAAGATCATCAGGTCCAGCCCCCCTGCACTAGGGAGGAATGACAACTGAGCTCAGGTGACCTCAGTGAGGTGGCCATTCATTCTCCTCTTGAAGATGCCCTTGTTAAGTGATTTGTACCACCTCAGAGAGGGAGTTTATTCCACAGTCTGGACACCCTGACTGTGAAGTTTTTCCTAGTGTTAAGTCTGAAATGGTCTTCCAGGAATTTGTGGCCATTACTCCTGGCTTTCCTCAAGGTTGCCCTGGTGAACAGTTGTTCACCAAGCCTTTGATGTATCCCCCTGATACAGTGGTAAACTGCTACCAAGTCCCCTTTCAGCCCTTTATTTTTAGGCTGAAGAGACCCAAGTCTCTCAGCCTTTCCTCATATGGCTTGCCTTGCAAGTCTCTGATCATATGGGTGGGCCTTCCCTGGACTCTCTCAAGCTTTTCCATGTTCTTCATAATTTCATAGTTGGTAGGGTTGGAAGGGACCTGAGCAGATCATCAAGTCCTACCCCCTGCCATGGCAGGAAACAGTACTGGGATCAAACAACCCCAGCAAGATGTTCCTCCAGTCTCCTTTTAAAGACCCCCAGGGTAGGAGCCAGCACCACTTCCCTTGGAATTTGGTTCCAGATCCTAGCCGCCCTGACTGCGACACAGCTTCTCCTGATATCTAGCCTGAATCTGCCCTCTGCCAGCTTCTGGCCATTATTTCTTGTCACTCCTGGTAGTACTCGGGGGAACAGGACCCTCCCAATGCCTGTTGGTCCCGCCCTGACTAGTTTGTAAATGGCCACTAGTTTACAACTTCAACTTCTTGTTGAAGTGCAGTGCCCAAAACTGGATGCAGTACTCCAGCTTCAGTCACACCAACACTGAGTAAAGCAAAATAATCACTTCCTTGGTTTTGCTTGAGATGCATTGGTTGATGCATGACAGAGTATCCATGGGAACTTGAGTGTCCCACTT
>NW_017728906.1:117901483-117921233 GCF_001723895.1 Crocodylus porosus | reverse complement strand
AATGTTGAACTTCATCTGGTTCCAATCCGCCCAACATGCCAGCCTGTCTAGGTCCATTTGTATCTGCAGCCTATTTTCAAGCATGAGCATGCTCCCCCAAGGCTTAATGTTGTCCATGATCTTGGCCAGTGAGCTCTGAATCCCCACATTCAAATAATTGATAAAGATATTGAAAAGCACTGAACCAAGCATGGACCCCTGAGGGACACCAGTTCTTAGCAGGACAACACAGATTTAGTCATTAGAACTCTCGGGGCCTTACCCCACAGCCAGTTTGCTACCTACCTAACTGTTGAGCAGTTAAGTGCACAATACTGCAATTTTCCCATGACAACATCATGGGATACCAGATCAAAGGCCTTTTTGGAAGTCTAAGTACACAATGTTGACCTTCTCTCTCTTACCTAGGTGGGTGAGTTACCTGGTCATAGAAGGAGATGAGATTGGTAAAACAAGATCTGCCCATGATGAAATCATGCTGACTGTCATTCATAATGCTACTTTCTGCAAGCATATCAAACATAAACTACTTGATGAATTTTTCCAGGGTTTTCCCTGGGATAGAAGTTAGGCTAATTGGCCTATAGTTGCCCGGGTCTTCTCTTCTCCCCTTCTTGAAGATGAGCACAATATTGGCCCTCTTCTAGTCTTTAGGGATCCCCCCACTACCTCCCCAAGTGCCAATAGTTTTGGAAGAGTTTTGCCAGAGGTCCTGCAATGACTTTGGCCAGCTCCTTCATCACTCTTGGATGAAGTTCATCCAGTTCTGCTGACTTATAAATGTCTGACTTTTCTAACTGGTCACGTACCTGCTCAATGTCAACAATAGGAAGGCAGTCATTCCCACCATGCCTGTTTTGAACCTTACCTAGCATGATTTTCACCCTGTCCAGTGACATACCAAAGCCAAGTAGTCATTCAGGAATTCAGTTTTCTCTTGCATGTCAGTAACTAGCTGTCCTGAGTTGTTAAGCAATGGCCCCATGCTTCCATATGTTTTTCTCCTGTTCCCTACATACCTAAAGAAGGACTTCTTATTGTGTTTGATTTCTGTTGCTAGTTTAAATTCAGTTGCCACCTTGGCCTTTCTAATCTGCTCCCTACAAGTGTGGTCCATTGTTATACAGTCCTCCTTGGGGACTGTCCCAAGCTTCCATTGTTTGTATGCCTCTTTTTTCTTTTTCAAGAGGATCATGATATCCCTATTAAGCTAATAGGGGTTACCAGCCCTTCTGCTACCTTTCTTCCATGTGGGAATGGACTTATTGTGTGCTTCAAGGATTGTGCCCTTGAGGAAGGACCACTCTTCATGCACTCCTTTCACCTTTGGTCCCTGAACCCATAGCACTTCCCCTACTATTGCCCTGAGCCTGTTGAAATTATATTATATTATATTATATTATATTATATTATATTATATTATATTATAGTTACATATTTGGATAGAGATAGATAATGAGCGGTGTTAAATCTCTTTGAAATTTAAAGGAGGTATACTTACTCTTCTTCATGTAGGAAAGCGGTAAGGAACCATTAAATTCCTTTATGTAACCAGAACATCCAAAACAAATCCATGTGTCATGGTTTGAGTAATAGCTGAGCTCTTTAGTCATAGGAATTTCCCTAGGAACTGATACAGCAAGCATAGGATCTAAAGCATTGGTTCTCGACTTTTTTAGACACAAGGTGCACCTCCATAACTTTTGTGAATTGAGTGGAACCCCATTTCATAGCCAGGGAGTGCCATACAGCAGAGCTTGCCTAAGTGGTGCAGGTGTGGTCTGCTCCCACAGTGCTTCACATGGGCCCAAGCCCCAATCCCTGCTACCCAGAGCAGCCCATGCTGTGCTCCCACCTACACCTGCTCTGGCCCCAGCCAGCATGTGCAGCTGCCAGTGGGGGTGACTCCCACCCATTCAGCCACCCACAGGTGGCTTGTTATTATACTGGGTTGGCAGAGTGGGTTGCAGGTGCCCGTGGTCTAAAGCTGGAGCCCCATACACTAGATCCGGAGCCTCCCAGCTGCAGCTTCCCCCCTCCCCCCCCGCCAACTGCCACTTCCCTTTCCTACCTTTTTATCCCATTTTCAAAGGATCCGGGCAGTGGTAAACCCTCTCTGCCTTTGGGAGGTCTAGAATTTGAGCGTCCCACTTCTTGGGTGAGTACTTGGCTATTAAGTTAAAACATGGCAGGTCTCTCCTCCTCTTCTGACATTTAAAACTCATCCAGCACTTGTGTTCCCCTACAATTTTAGGAGTTGCATACAAAAACTTATACATCTTCCCAGCCAGAGCTCAGCATAGAGCACATACTGACCAGTGATGTTCAGGGATCCTGCTTTTCTCTGATTTAAAAAAAAAAAATCCCAAATTTTTGGATATACAAAAGTAACAAAAGTAATATGTATACAAAGGTATGTATATTAGTGGTATTTCAGTTCAATCATAAAAATGTGAATGTGGGGTTATTTTTTATGTCCAATTTTTTTTAACAAAGAAAACCAGGATCCCTGGTGATGTGCTTCTGTGCTATACGTGGAATATTATTGTGCATAGATGCCAGAAATGACATTTTAGCATTTTTATAATTAGATATTACACAGATAGATAGACAATATTTAATCTTACATATTGGGTGAATCTATACATTAAATTAATGTGACTCAAACTAGAGCAGTTTGAGAATCAGCTGTTCCCAGGCACAGCTTCTGTATGTGAACCCAGGACAGCAGCAGTTTGATTTGGGGAACAGCAGTTCCAGGTTGGCAGTAGTCTCAGGGGGCCAGCCCTGGACTTCAGGTAGCTTTAGGCGTCATTAGGAATGGCTGAGCTGGGGCATGACAGTATGATAGGCAGCCTCTGTATTTTTTGCTTACCCATATTCTTTTTATTGTCTATTTGAGTAGTACAGGTTGAATACTTTAATTTCCTTGAGATAAAGATTTTTGTGACAACTTTTATTGGGCCAGTAATATATCTGGGGGAGATGTTGGATAACATCACTGACACCAAATGTCCTTTCTCAGGAAAAACTTCCACTGATGCTTATGATATGTATGAACATTCACATACACACATATGGAGGCCTGGGGTAGCTCTACATATTAACATGGAAAGCTAAATTTAGTGTTCAGCTGTTGTTGTGTTACTGCAGTTTAAATTCACATTTGATTCTTATGGTACTATTAGCAAAACCAATGCAACTTCTAATTAATTATGACACTATCATGCCAAAACAGTCCTTTTCTCTGAGGAAAACATTATATTTGAAGAATAATGATTGTTCGTACTTCTAGCATCCATTACATATCCTTTTTCATGGGCCTAATTCATTAACAGTTGTAGCAAACCTGATGAAGTAGTTTTCATAATCTTTATTAATAAGCAGTCACAATGAATCCTAATGATTTTCTCCCTTCTGATGAATCTGAAGATGTATTTCATACTGTCACAGTTGGATTAGATTGAAATTCATAAGAGCAAATTTCCTGAAAGAGCAGATGACACAAGTGCTTTTACAGAAAATTTAATAATATCACAATCTATTGGGAACAAACACAGATACTTTGCTACTTCTGAATTTTACCTATTACCAGAGGCAGAATGGCACGGCTTGGCACCCAGTGCTGAGAGCTCACACTGGGGCAATAGTATCTTCAGCAATCATGTGGCCATGCCAGCAGCTGTTTTTTTTTTCTGCAGACCCCCAAGTCAGCACCTGAGCAGGCTGCCTTGGACCTCTCACCCAAGTAATACTATTGCCTATTACCATGGTCCTGTAATGAGCGCATACTGGGACCAAAATTCAGAACTTATGATTTATTAAAGAGGCTTTAATAGTCATGCAACTTTCACAGAGGCTAGAAATTGCCTCTACAAGTTATACACTTATCCAGATTTTTGCACTGAGAGCAGATGCAAAGGGCGGATTTATTTTTACTATTAGGTGCCCAAATGGATTTAGGTGCCTAAGTACAAATCTATTTTACCCAACACAAATCTCTTAAAAACTGCTCAGGCAAAAGGCATGTAGGCCCTTTTCCTTCTTGCTGTTATTTTTGTGATTCAGTCTTAACTACTTAAGTGTATGATGGCAGTCATTACAAAAGTAAAGGCATTAATGAATTTTAAGGGACTTGAGCAGGATAGAATAGAGACACAGGGTGTCTTTGCATATAATCCAGGTTGGAGGCAGGGCAGTTTAGTTAGAGTGTCTGGGAGACCTGTTCTAATTAAAGTGCCTGTAGCATCACATATATTTAGCGTCCTGTGCTTCGAAAGGGCTCTGCGGTTGATTTAACTAAAGCTCATTGAATTCTTTTTTTCTTCTTCTTTTTTTTAGTTTTCTTCTTTAACTTCTATCATTATTATGATTTGTCTATGTTTAACAGAACAAAGGCCATCAAGGTAAGCACAGATCCTATCCAGAGCTCTTATAGTAAAAGATCCTGTTCCAGAACAGCTAAATTGACAGCTGTGTTTCCACTAACCTCACAGAGCTTTCATTAATCCCTCTCTTGATTAGTCTATCTGAACTTGATCTGGGAAAGTGGACATGTCTCTCATAGTTTTGTTCAGGACAAAATACTTTCTCTTGGAAGATAGGTGATATCTGTTTCTGGCCTTGGGCTGCAGTCATTCAAAGAGTTTTATGCAGGAACAGACCCTGATAAAAGTATCATACTTGATACTCCTTAAACAATTATGTCCCAAGTGAATTAAAGATGATAATATTTAAGCACAGAAATAGAAGTGCTCAGTCTCTATTATACTGTTGGTATTATTTTCTTTCTTTGTGGTACCAGGTATGATAATAAATTTAATCTTCTACTGCAGTCTTTTTTTTTCCCCCCTGAGTTCCTTTCTAGTTTAAAAAAAAAAAAAAAAATCAGTTTTCAAGTGGATTTACTTCTTTGTACAATATTTTTCTTCTTATGTTTTGGTGGGTTTTTTTGCTTTAGTTTATTTATAACTTAGTAAAAATTATTTCTGTAATGACTTCCCATGTGCTTACTGCTCATAAACAAGGTAGCTGACATCCCTCTGCCTAACTCGTAGTGGAATACCAATATCATCCATGTCTATATTTTTCTTGACTTCTATTGCTGAGGACTAGTATAAGAGTTAAAAAATGTGGCCATTGTCACTTTATATTCCAAGCCTGAGCAGGCAGTGTAATTGTTTTTGCAGTTCATATACTTGAGATAGAAAGTGACAATAGTAGGTTTTTGCAGCCCAAAACTACCAGTAATAGTGGTATTTCTCAGGTGCAGTTTACATCTAGTCAATTTGTGAAGAATATTCCTGTGCTTCATACTGTTTTAGATTAAATGTTTGAAAGAGAAAAAAGATGATATTCGTTGATTTTACTTTAATAGACATGTTTTATTAAAATCATATATTTGGAAGAATCTTTTTCCAAGAAATTAATACTGTCACAGAATGTTAAGCTTTTTGTATAACTTGGTTGAGTGTATCTCAAATATATAAGACAATTTATTACTTGGGGGATTATTAAATACTCAGCATATGTTCAGGTTAACATGAAAAATAGTTTCATTAGAACTTTTTAAAAAAATTCTCCACATAGCACCTCCTTATTCATTGATGACTGTACAAAATCAGACCGTTGCTTTTGTCAGTAGGTTTTATTTATTGCTTTTCAGAATTTACTGTATTTGAAGGAAAATTGGCTGCTTGTGTGCTGAGCTGCTTAATGAATTATTTGCATTCTGTTGTCCAAACAGCACAGATTCTGAAGTCCATGCTTCTATCTACTATAAAGCTTAGTGGCTTAGCTAAAAGTGAGTGGTTGCCGCAAAATATATGGACTGTTTATTTTATATAGTACTGAAATATCCCAAGTACATTTTTCTGTTGCTTATTAATATGTTATAGTCACCACACTTGTGCCTGGAAGAAGACATATCATATACTATCACCTTACATCTACGGCTAGATTATGACACCCTCAACAGTGGGTGCACTACACATGCACTTTACTGTGGAGCTAACTAATTAGCTCTGCAGTAAAGCACTACATTTTAGACATGTACCAGTATTAGGGCACAGTAAATTAATTAACCTGTTGTAGGACAGTACTGTTGAGGACAGTACTGCCCTATGGCAAAGTAATTTACTGTGCTGAAATGCATGTATAGACGGTGTCAGGGGCTGGCTGGAACACAAGAGTGCTGAAGTGCAGGGGCTGCTTGCCACCTCACCCTGCACTTTAGCACTCTCATGCCTCAGCCAGCCTCTCTGCTACCCAATACTGCCACCCAGAACCTGAGGCTGACTCCTGGACCCCTTGGCAGCCCAGGGATACTCAAAGTGCTGTGGTCCCAGGTGGACGTGTAAACACTGCTTCCTAGTGCAAACTGTGCCAGAGTTTATCACATTTGCCTTAATAGCACATGTAGATTCACCTGTAGTTCTGTCTAGGCTAGGAAATAAAGGTAAGTTTAAAAGAATGCTAATGCTAGTTTTTGAAACAGTGCTAGCCACCAATGCTTCAAACACTTATGTAAAGAAGGATTTAACATTAAAAATATAAAAGCTGATTAAAGTTATCCCCAGCCATGTCTAAATGTGTGGCAGACAGTGCAATTGTTACTGTGCAGTAATTTAGTACTTGCATAACCAAATACTAAATGACTGCACTATAACTGACGTTACTGCACAGTAGGGTTGCGTCATGGTTAGTGAACCCTAGCTTGGTCACACATTAAATTAATGGCATGATAGGAGTCAGCTACAAAGTCATTACACATATTTTGTATAATCAATTTGTGGCTTATTTCTTGTTTTATCATGCCATTAATTGCATTAACATGTAGCTAGGTAACTATTTAATATGTGATTAACTGATTAATCACATTGTAAGTGTATCATTTATCAGGGACTTTAGTAACTTAAATTAATTTGTGTGTCCAATAGGTGGAATATAATTTGGCTGATTTTTTCGGAAAGCAGTTAACAGTCATTTTTTAACTATTAATAACATTTATTAGAACAATCTTTCAATCTCATTCAATACATTTCTCTTTGTATACAAATATAATTAAAATGAGACAGTGAAGAAAAAAATAAAACTGACAACGAGAGGGTTAAAAAGAAATACATTCCTAGGTTTGGGAAGTCACCATATCCATATTATGATGGCCCTTGTTGTAAGTTTAATAAGAAACAATGGTATAGTGTGCATGCAATTTTTAAACTCATGTAAAGATACAAAAGGGAAAATACTTAAATACACTTCTCTACTCCATTGCTATCTAAAGTGTATTTAGAACTAATAAAAAATATTATTAAAGTATTTTTTCTTAAAATCACCTACAAATAAATCTCCCCCCTCCTTTCCTCCAACCGCCTCTCCCCTGAAAGGAGAGGAAAAACTTGATGACGTTTCCTAACCTCATTGAACCTTTCAGATCTAGTGCATGCGATATAAAAGATAATTTTCTTCTCAGTTCAGTTTTAGTCTCTCCATTTCCAGAAGATAAAATATATTATATAATTGATACTTATTTCTTCCAGGGTCAGGGGAACTTTAAGTTTGCCTTTACATTACCTGGCTGGTGATGGCAATATATTATTACAATCCAACCTGTTAAGTTCTTAGAACATTTCATCCATAATCTTATGCATCAACCTATCTACTTAAATTTTCCTTTTTTTTTTTTTTTTTTGGCCATGACATACATATCAAACAAAATAGACTCTGATCTGATTTTTATCACTGAGCTCCAAAGATAAACAGATAAGAGTTAATTCCAATCTGCAGTAGGGTTTTCCACAGTGAACTAGGATTGAAAATGTGATGCCTTAGACTCCAAGGACATTTACTTGGAGCATATATTGTTTTCAAGTCCCAATAAGAACCTAGCAGAGCACTAGGGAACTCCACATTTTGTAGAAATGACCCTACATTCGTAACAATCACATTTTCATTCACACTAGTCATGTATTTATAAAACTGTAAGGTTATATTACTGAAATTGATAGCATTTTGTGACTGCCTTACCCAAATACCATTTTATCATTCTCCTATTTATCTTTTTTTTTTTTTTATGCCATTTTCATGTCCAAAGTAGACAGGATTTGTTTCATTTTATCACTCATCAGACTGACGTTAGTGTTGTAAGCTGTCTTCTTCCTATCTGCTCTCTCTCCTCAGATTTTTTTTTTGCAACTTTCTCTCAGTTTTTATCTCCTAAGGGACACATCTCATGTTCATTGATGAGCTGTAATTATGGCACATTAAGTTTAGTACCTATTGTGATGGGCTGGCTGGTAGTGACCTGGCCCAGGGGTTTTGAAAGGGCAAAAGATGATTGGAGGACTTGGGATTCCCTTTGCGCACCAATCAGGCCCCAGAGACTCACCCCTCTGTGTCCTGATTGGCCCCTTGGGTTACCTGGAGGGGAATAAAAGGGGCAGCATGGGCTGACTCAGGGGAGAGACCAGCGAGGGACAACAAGGAAGGGGTTTCACAGATCTGGCAAGAGCTGAGCCAGCGGGGCAGGAGCAGTGCCTGAGAAAAGCCTGAAAGAGCAGGACCTGCAGGCAGCAGTGGGACCCTCAACAGTGCGGCGTGTGGCCAGCAGGAGAGGCTCCCCACTGGACTCCAGGATCCCCAAAGACAGGCTGCAGCCAGCAGGAGAGGCTTCCCAGCTCCAGGAAGGATCTGAGCAGCAATCTGAGGGGTTCCCAGCTCTGCTTCCAACTCCTCCAATCAGAGGCCAGACAGCTAAACATGAGGTCGGGCTCCAGGAAAGTCAAGACCCCTAGCAGGCTGGAGCGGTGGTGCCAGTGTTCCTGCCTACCACATGGGAGATCTTGGTTCAAGTTCTAGCTAAGGTGACTTGGAATGAGTGAGATAATAAGAAGCAAATCATCTTGCAGTGGGAAGGGGCCATTGTGTTTTCTCCCCCTCTGGGTACCAAAGCCCTACATTTCCTTTTCATTTAACAATTTGCATTTTGTGCCTTTTTATATTTCACCAACCGATATTGTTTGTTCTGCTGTTTGTGTTTTATATTTTGTTAACGCTGCTGTCTTTTGTCAATGATTGTAAGTGTCTAACCTTTGTTGAATTGTGCCCCCTTGGGGCAGTGTACTGTCCACTATACCCTCTGATTTATGTCTGTTGCGTTCCCAGTATTAAAAAGTATATGGATAAGTCCCCATTGGTAGTCTGGCTCTGCTCTATAGGGGGAGGAGAGTCTCTACACCTCCCACAGTGCTTGTGCACCAGCTTTGATCTCCTCAGTTGGAGAGGGGGGACCTCTTGAAGTACTGCCTGGGTTACGCTATAACAACAGGTACTAACCTAATGCGTTTTAATTGGCACTACTGTGCAGTAGCACTGGCGGGTGCTTTTTTGTGATGCTAATGCGTAGATTTATTCTATTGCACATTAACACATCACATGGTTTTTGCTTGCCATGATAATGTGCAGTAGAGTTAGTCACACACAGGAAGATCTTATGACAATTAATATTGTCTTGAGGAAAGGTTTGGAAATTCAGAGGGTTTTCTACTTTCCCATTGACTTTTAGAGCACTGCATCCAAAATACTGACGTTACAAGGTTTGAACTGGGCCAATTTTGCCACTCGTGTTGTCTTATTTTCTTTTTATAGATGAAACAATGTATTAGAGCTGTAAGTTTGAGTAAGATAGCTCCAGAACAAAGACAATATAGTCTTATTAGCACAGTGCTGACCCAGGTTAATTCTTAAGAGTTTATTAATCCAAAAATAGCTGCATACTAATGTGGCTGCCATGTTTCCGCTTGCAGTGCCTATAAGGTTAGTTCAGGGTATCTCTGCCCACCTCTGCCTTGTGCTCTAAAGACATACTGTCAGAGCTGAACTTTAAGTTTTTACTTTTTTATTTTGTAATTTAGGGACCACAATTCTGTCCTACCTATTGATAATCTAAGTGGATTTAGGTACTTTAGTACAGTTCAATTCCACAAAGTTCAAGCATTTAAAAATCCATTAAAACATCTACTTTTGTAACATACCATCATTTTACCCTTAATCCTGAGCCATCAAAAAAAAATAAAAAGTTGTGAGAAGGAGGAGGATCCACCCATTAACAGTTTTTCAGGGCCTGGAGCAAGATGCAATAGGATAGAATATAGATATCTTTTCACTTAGATGCTTAATAGCCAGACTAGGATATAGCCCTAATTATGTTTGTTTGGGATGGTAATACTAACTTACCTACTCACAGTGGTACCTTGAGGTTTAACTAACTAACAGCTAGATGAAAATGTAGAGAAATTTAAAGTAATTTTTGAGTGCTAAATTTTATTCTTAATGTTTTTGATTTTGTCTTCAGTTTTGAGTGTGTTTGTAAATATTTCTATATTATAAGAATAATGGCTAAAATGTTCTGTGTTTCTTCCAGTTCTCTATTTAATTGAAAACATAGCACTTGATTCCTCTTAATTATGTAAACATGATATAACAAGTATAGGAGCATTGAAATTGTCATACTGAAGAAGATCAATGCCTCATTTAGTCCTATATATTATCTTTGACTGGGGTCAATGTTGGGTGCTTCAGCAGAAGTCATAAAAAAAGAAATCATAATCTACCTAACTGTAATACAACAGCATGGAGGGAAATTGCTTGAGGATCCCAGCTGGTGATCAGCTTATGCCCTGAAGCATGAAGATTGATTGCCCTTGAAATTTTATCCTAGCTAGTATAACCACAGATATTATTTGCTATAATTTGTTACTGTAGTTATTTATGGTCAATGCTTCCAGCACCAAGCCTACAGTACCTGAGACAGAATCTTAAACATTTCATCATGCCTAGTGTACTTAGAGCTGTTATAAAATCCACTCCCCTTTTTTTTTTTAAATCATCACTCTTGATTTTCCAAATTGTAAATAAAAATTGAATACCCATGCTGTAGGTCAAAATATATTTTAACTGAGTGAGGCATTCAACACTTTTTTTTCCTGACCAAATACCTCTCAAGGGCTTTAAGCTCTTGCACCACAAGGCATGCAAAATCCTTTTTTGTGACACTCTAGGTTCCTCTTCATTCATTAGTTTTTCAGTTTATTTAAATTTGCAGTGTGCTGTATTGTTCACACATCAGGAAGTAGAAAAAAAAGTAAAGATCAATGGCCTGCCCATTTAGATTGCATTCCCACCAATGGTAACAAAATGATACCCTCTTCTCATTTCTAGAATATTTTTGCAAATACTGAAATGTGCCCAAATATTAAATGACTGCTGGACTGTGGGGCTTCATTAAACAAATAAATTTCCATCATTCCTGAACCCTTCGTGAGAAATTCCTTGCTATGTATCACATAAGTAAGCATCAGTCCCAAAGCAAAACATACATGTTGAATTTATTTTCAGAGTGCCTTATTTTTGTCTTTATTAGTATTATATATAATGTATAGTACTGATGATGATATGATACAAGTGTATTTCCAGCAAATGTTTACTAAAACATATATTATGATTACACAGTTGCTTATACATAAGATTCTTTCCTGAATAACTGTTTATACTGACTTACTTCAACTGTGTGGAACATACCGGTTTTGTCAAAAAATTGAGTACATTTGTTGCAGCTTTTCAACATTATCATATTGATGATGGAGAGATTTAAAGTTGCTTCCTTCAAAATATTTTTGCAATGTCTTAGGACCTTTGAAAAAACTTTTGTTAAAGATGTAACAAAACAGTCCATTTATCTTTTGACATCACTTATTGAACTCAGTGGCTTCAGGGTGTTCACACGTATGTTATTTAGCCAAATATAAGCAGGTTCAATTATTTGGCAAGTTATTAAGGGGAGAAAAAGAGCATTTGATCTTGAAGAGGTTTCTCATTAACCACACTGTGTTCTAGGAGTCCATAGCTTGTCATGAATATTTTCTTAAGTTTGTTTGATTTGATATGCCACCTGTGTGTAGAGACTACACATAAATCAAGATGTATTTAGCCTTATTGTCCTTATATTTATATGCATTGCAGAATTAAATATAAAATGTTTTCTGATATGCTATAATAGGACCAGGATTACACAATACAATAACGACTATGAAGTGATAAGCAATACATTTCTTTTACACCTAAGAGAAGCTTAAAACCTAACTGGCTGATAATCACTGGGGGCACCTACACATGTACCCCAATGAGCAGTTAGTCCTGTGCAGTCATTTTGTACTTGCTTTAGCAAGCACTAAATGACTGTGCAGTACCTGTCAGTACTGCACAGTCCTGGTGGTACACAGGTCATTTCCAATGCTACTGATTAGTAGCCTGTCGATGCTACGTTGCCATAGGGGTAAACTATGTTACTGTAGCTCATCACTATGGTAATGTAGCATCTTGTGTAGATGCATCCACTGAGAATTAGTATTTGACATGAACTGTGTATTTTTCTTCCATGCAAACATGCTCGAGGCACAGGAAGCTGGCCCTTCCACTATGAAGAATTAACATTTTAAAAGAAGGCACCATAAGAATAATACCTGGCTGTTCAGACTATTGTGGAAGGGCATTTCTCAAAGTCCTGAAGCTGAGGGACAATACTATTAGGGTATTAGATTAGCAATCCTTCATGTCTTAAAGGATTTACATATTCTCCTTGTCTTCATTCATTCAGTAAAAATAATTTAAATCTGGTAAACACTTGCGTCCCTTATGGAAGCAGGAAGTTATATGTATAAATCGAATTGGTGTTCTGTGCAAATGACCAGAAAATAAATTATACTTAAAATTTGTCTTGAGAACAGAGTATTAACTCTAGTCTTCCTGGGTACAGGGAAGGCTGATGGACATCAAACACAGGTTGAGCAAAACAAGTCAGCAAAAGAAATTGCAGGAGACCCTGATGAAAAGGTCAGTGCCAGAGGCAACTTGTTGAGCTGAATAGGAAGTACATCCTTGGATTTAAGATGCAGGTTAAGAACAGGTTATTTTTCTGACACTTTCTTTTGTGTGTTTATTCTTATATCTCAAGATATGGTTACTGATTTCCAGGGTGGTTTTCTATGATTCAAAAGTCCCCAATTTTTGGGTGCAAAAAGTAACCCAAAATCCACATTTTTCTGAGATCAAAATGAAACACCACTATATATATACACATCTCTATATTAGTGGAGTTTTATTTTAATCATTGACAAATGTGGATTTTGGATTACTTTCCAAAAATTGGGGATTTTTATTAAATCAGAGAAAACCAGAATCCCTGTTGTTGTCTCATGCTTTTTCCTGTTGATTTGGTTGGATTATTTTTTTAATAAACTTTCTGTTATCTTTTTTGCCACTTACTATCAGCTTCATCTGTGATCACAGAATATTTAACCATATAGATAGACTTCTTTTTGGAAGAAGAGAGGAGATCTATCTTATCTAAGTTCATGACTTCTAGCTGGCAGAATCCCCTCTGCAAGGTTTGGGCAATACAGGTAAAGCTGAGGCACCATAAGACAGGGAGGTGACCTTCAAAGCTTCTCAGTCTGCTCTTGGTGGTCAAGCAAAGACAGTAGATAGGGATTTGGAATCAGAGTTCCCCTAAAGGTGTGAAAGCACTGAAGAAGTGCGTCTCAGAGATGAACACAACCATATCTGGGGTTGAGGTACACCACAAGGCATCTTATAGTTAAGTACCTGCAGGATGTTGTGCAATGCCATTTTTGAAGTGTCTAAACACCTTCCATGTTTGATACTATTGCTTGATCAATTTTCTGTATAATTTGCATTCTCAGGCTGTCAAATGATTTCACTCTTGTAGCTCTGACTGTGTCAAAACACAAGCTGTGCTAGATAAACACCCACTTTATCAGGTGTTTGGCCTTGTGTTTTTTTGATGGCCAGTGCAAAAGCTAGTCTAATAGGAAATTACATCCTACATATCTTAAAAGGTGGAGTTGTGGGGTGATTCTTGGCAAGCAAAAATAGTTTTCCAGTAGCCTGTCCTGTTATCTGTTGTGTTTTCTATAGTGTTATCTGTTGGGTTGTCAAAAAGTGGTTCTGAAAAAGTCTGCAAGTGCTGTTGATTAAGTCATTTTTCTGATTTCTATCCTGGAACAGAATCACAATTGCTTTGAGCATGAACCTGTGGGGAGACAAATAGCTTAGTAGCAAACTGTTGAGAAATTTTGGCCAGATATCTGATATCCTCATTATCATATTCATTACTTACACTGTGGATGCTTAAGTATACTCCTACCTTATCCAATAGTTCTGACTATGATGTTCTCATGTATAGTATTACATGGTGTGTATACGTGAGATGCATGAATGTTCATTAGCCTAATTTATTGCACAATTTGGGCACACATCTATATGTGCATGCCCTTACTGCACAGTAAAAATGGCTAATTATGCCTAAATTTGATCCCTACCTGCAAAGGCAGGTATCAAACTTAGGTGCAATTAGTTAAAACACATTAATGCACTTGTAGATGCAACCCAGCACTAACTTTAGTACTGAGTCTTCCTAGCCACTGTGGGCTGCCCTGAGCCCAGCTGCAGTGCTCCTGGGTGGGTGACTCTTCTGTTCCAGGGCTGGGCTGCTCTGTGGCCAAGGCAGAGGCAGGCACAGCCAAAAGAGCCACGGGAGAAAGCCCCATGGCTGCACCTCCCAGCCCCAGCCTCCCGGCACTTAATAAAAAAAAAAAGGCCCCACAGTCACCAGCTGCAGCAGCAAGGATCATAGCCTCTGGAGGCTTGTGGTAGAGACCCTCCCCCATGCAGCATGGGTCAGTGGGGGGGCAACGGCGATTGCCCCCCCCCCGCTTGGCACCCATGCAGCAGCTGTCACATCACATGGGTGCAACATGGCTCAGCAGGGTACTGTGTGCTGTCTGGGAGCTGAGACAGCTCCAGCAGTCAGCCAGAGCCTAGCACTGCTCATCCCCAGCAGAACCAACTCCCAGACAGTGCACGCCACCCTACCGAACTGCACTGTACCCACACCATGGGGCATCTGCCATGCGCATGCCAGGCAGGGGGGCCATCATTGATGCACCCCACTGCCCCACACTGCATCAGGGGGCTCTGTCATGAGCCCTCAGAGGCTCTGATTTCTGCTGCTGCAGCTGGTAATTGCAGGGCTTTTTCTTTCTTTCTTTCTTTATTTTTAAGTGCCAGGAGGCTGGGGCTGAGCAGATGGGGCCAGGCAGGGAAGCCATGGGTGGCTTCTCCCATGGCTCCCCCAACCTGGAGGAGCTGCTAGAGAACCTGCAGCCGCCTGGCTTTGCCTGCCTTTCCCCAGCTGATCTGAATCTCCAAATTTCTCTGAACCTTTTCTGACTCAATTTGGAGGCTTCAGATTCGATTAGGACCTTTTAATGGGTCTCTCAGTTTGATTCAGATTTGGAGATTTGGCTGATGAATTGGGCTGAATCTCCTCTGAATTGAATCAGTGACCGAAGCTTCGTACAGCCCTACTGCTGCCCCTGCAGCAGGCACATGGCTTCTGGGCAGGGAAAGCGCTGGCCAGGGATCAAAGTGTGTGTTTCCAAGATGGCTGCCAAGTGCTGCAGCTGACTTTGGCTTTAAATGGCTTTCAAGTGCTGGCAGCCATGTAGCCAGAGGCTAGAGCTCTCCCTGGTGGCCATAGAGGCAAATGGCGGTGCTGGATGGACTTGCACTGGTTAATGCACAGTACAATGTACATATAGATGCACCCCACAGGGTTTATTTTTGGGGCAAAGAATTTTACAATTTGACTTGCAGTAAATGGCAAAGATTTCTTAAGGTGATACCTTCTATTAGGCCAATTGTGTAACCTGGATAGTCTAACTTGAACACAATTGGTCCAATAAAAGATATCACTATAATTATTCTCTTTGCATGATTTCTGGGCCATGATGACAACAACATTCTTATGGCTTCTCAACATATGCAGGTAAATGTGCAATGAGATCTAATGCGCTATCCATGCAATCACACCTACTGCCATGCCAAATGTGCATGACAGGAGGCATGATTGTGGGATCACACATTAACTCCCATCATATATGTTTACTAGTGCAGGGGGATCATGATCCTGGGCTCCCCCTGCACTAGGTCCCATGGCTGCAAGCCCCACAGCTGACAGGCTTGTAGTAGGGACAGCATTCCTTTTGGTTCCCCTGCTGTGTTTGCCACAGCTGACTTGGACTGTGGGGCAGGAACAGCACCAGGAATAGTACCACCACTGCAAGACTCATTGACTACAGGACTGGCAGTAGGTGGTGCATCCTTGTGGCTGGAAGTGTCTCACCTGATGGGGCTCTCAGCCACAGGGAGGGGCTTAGCCACATGTTCAATTAATGGCACATTAGAACAAGCTACAAACTTATTACCAGGGATCCTGGTTTTCTCCCATTTAAAAAATCCCCAGTTTTCAGGTAACAAAAAGTAACCCCAAATCGATATCTTTTTATGTGATTTAAATGAAACGCCACTAATATATAAGTATATTAGTATATATGTTAGTGGTGTTTCATTTTAATCATGGAAAAAAGTGCATTTGAGGTAGTTTTTCTTTTAAACTGAAAATTGGGGATTTTTTAAAATCAGATCTCTGAGGTTATGACACATCTTTTGTGGAATAACTTTGTAGCTTTATGTTTGTTTTATCATGCCATTAATTGGTTGAACGTGTACCTGGTTCACAACTTAAGTCATGATTAATTGGTTAATCACTTCTCAAGGGTAATATGTAGAGGTGGTTTTAAACAACCAGTTCCAGTTTATGGTATCCTCTGAAAAGTCAGTTCCATAGACCCACTTCTTTTAAAATGCATTTTTCTGGTACTTTTATAAGAACAGAGTAATCATCACTTATATGCTTCACCCCTTCTCTGATCCTCTTGAAAGAAGCAGACAATTAATCTGCTTGGTATGTTATGGTGAAGTTTCAAAATGTCTCTAACATGGTGATGCCTTAAGACCATTCTCAATTATATGTGTGTGGGAGCCATAAGAAACAAGATGCAATGCCTGCCTGAAATCCCCTTCTTACTTTCCTTCTGACTGGACTTTCAGTGTTCATTATTCTGTGCAGGAGTCAGTCAATGCATTGTAATGTCAAAGCAAGACCCATTGGAACCTTTCCCAGAGGATAAATTTACATTAACAAATGAAGTTCACCTCTTGTGCTTTGGACTGTTTGATATTTGAAGTGGAAGTTTCAGTTACATTCAAAGGAACTGAAGCCCTGCACTGCCTAGCAGTTTGCTTAAGATTTCATAGGTCACATGCATGTGTGCACTGCAATGTATAATGTTTTTTCTATGGTTGCTTTGTTTATTCATTTCTCAATTTTTTTCAGATTTTTTATATGATTTTTGAATTTTGAGAAAATCTACACTCTCTGGGCCTTAGCTATATTGTATTAGCTGTTCCCTATAATAAACAGCATCAGAAAAAAAATATCTATGGCTTGCTTCTGGTGTTGTAGTTAGAGTACTGTGCTATTCTCACAGGCCAGCTGGACACTGTGAGTGTATCAATTTTATCACAGGCCAACTGGGCTGTTAGGTTCAGTTTCAGATTGAGGAGGCAAAGTTGGGAGTGTAATAAAGGCAAATTCATTATAGCTTACACACACACAACGGTTAACAGAAAGATAAATGTGATAAGCAGACAATGCAGTATTAAAGAGCTAATAGTAAATAACAACAGATAGATCAATTCTGTCGCAGGCCAACTGGGCACTGTGAGGGTATTAGCCACTGGGCTGTTCAAAACAACAGATAGACAGACATGGGTTGGCAACTTATCGATAGTCCCTTAATGCCAGGTACACGTCAAATGATTCCAGCGAAGTCAGGTGTCCCTCTATCAGCGCTGTTACAGGGATTACTGGGGAAGGTCCCTTGATCAGGATCCTATCCTCACTCACACCAGGAGTCCTGGGTCCAGGCATGGAACAGAAATGACTGTTCTGTTCCCTCCTTCCTGCTGGTTAACTGATGTACATGCTTTTTATACCTAGTCTTAGGTTAATCTGATGGCCTCAGAGCCATTCATAATGTTGCCCTATAGCTGGTACCTTATTTCATAGATTTCATAGACATTAGGGCTGGAAGGGACCTTGGGAGATCATCGAGTTCAGCCCCCTGCCCAAATGGCAGGAAGTCAGCTGGGGTCATAGGATCCCAGCAAGATAAGCATCCAATTTACTCTTGAAGGTGTTCAGTGTAGGTGCTTGAACCACCTCCACTGGCAGACTGTTCCAGACCTTGGGGGCTCAGAGAGTAAAGAAATTCTTCCTTATGTCCAGCCTGAAACGGTCTTGCAGGAGTTTGTGACCGTTCGACCTCGTCATCCCTTGCGGCGCACTGGTGAACAGACGTTCCCCCAGATCCTGGGGATCGAAAGGTGTTAAAATTATCATAAAAGGTTACTACCCAGACTAGGGTTTATCCAATAAGCAAATTATGATTCAGCACCTTTAGGCTTGAAATTGACATTGCTCCGCCTTGGTTCCAACCCCTTTTAGGCTTCATTTGAATATGTTTTCTTGGGATATATTTCCTTGGAATGTGTTTGGGTGTGCCGGCAGTTAGATCCAGTTTTATCAGCAAGGCTGAACCCTGAGCAAAAAAAAGTTAGGTCTTCTAATCTTACAGCTACAGCTTTGCCTATAGGGCCCAGTCAGTTTCATGAAGAGTTAATTTTATCATTTTGGTTAAACTTATGACAGATAAGTTACATTTGCAGTTTACAAAGCTACAAGCTTTATATTAACTAATATTACCTGTTTAGGCAAAATACCAAATGCCTCCAAGAAGCACATTTTATTGCTTATTAATTACTCTGGTTCCGGCTGTTACAGCTATGTAGTCAGATGCCCAGTTTTAAGCCCTCTCTAGGTGAGTTGGGAGAATATAGCCCAAGTCCTTAGGATTCTGTTGTCCTGTGGGGTCAGGCCAACTCTCAGGATCTTAAAATTGCTCTGTTAGATGGGAGAGAGTGACACAATTGCACATGCACACACACATACACACACACACAGATTATAAACTCAGGCACATACACCTCCAAGATTACCAGCTAGGCACATGCATACTTATCACCAATTCAAGCACGTATACACTACACACATAAAAAATTAGACAACAATCAGTTGTCAATACCCACACACTCAGTACACATACATAGATCACTAATTAATATATCATGCACACAATGACACACACATATATATATTCATCAGTTCACATACATACCATCCACCTGCACATAGACACAGGTGAGTTCCTAACTTGGATGGTAGAGTGTGTATACATATGTGCTTGGGGTACTTGCGGGGAAGGTTAAGGTAAAGGAGAGAAAGTGTAATGCTGTTTATTATAGGGAACAGCAAAAGTTGCTGGGACTGGGATTAGAACCAGTAGACTAGAGAGAAGCTGGGTTAAGGAACTGAGGCTTGGGGTTACTTAAGATCAAGTGGCCCCAGGGTGACTCGAGGTCACTGGTGCTGGAATGGAAGCAAAAGAAAAAGTCCAGTGGCAAGTAGGAGACAGCCAGGAAAGAGAGAGGCAGAAGGCTGGGAAATTGGGGCTGCAAACTGAGGCTGAAAGCTGGAATATTGGGGCTGGAAACAGGCTGAAAACTGGGAGATTGGGGATGGGAAACTGAGGCTGAAAGCTGGGAGCTCAGGGGGCAGATATGTGATGGTAAGGAGGAAACAGTCAGGAAACAGACAAAAACCCAACTCAGGGTTTCACAATAAGAGGTTTATTAAACAGACAACACACCA
>NW_017728906.1:117897754-117901383 GCF_001723895.1 Crocodylus porosus | reverse complement strand
CACACACACACACACACACACACACACACACACACACACACACACACACACACACACACACACACACACTGATAGCAGGTAGCAGGAGAAAGGGACTCAGTGGAAGGGTTGGAGTCCAGGTAGGGAAGAGAAACAGAGTCCAAGTCCTCTGCTTGGGGAAAGAAGGTGGGTGATAGCTACCTATCCTGGGCTGAGAGTTGATCCTCAATAGCCAGTTGGGGTCTTCTCTGGCAAGATGTTATCCAAAGGGATGCTGGCAGGGCCTCTGGGCGGATAGGTGGTTTGGCGTGGTGCTGGTCCAGATGGAGAGGATGCCCCACTGGGTCTGTCTTCGCTACCCCTTTTTATGGGGCAGACTACCTATGACCCTAGTGGCAGGGGCGTGTCCAGGTGAGAGTCAGCCTTTGGTGTACTGAGCATGTGCACTCCTAGGTAAGGACATGCAGTTTCAGGTGTCTGTGATGGTGGGTTGACTGATTTCTGCAGCAGTCTTTATCTTCCAAATCTTAAACCCGGGAGGGTCAAGGCAGGGTGATGGTTGGGTCGTCGAGTTGATGGTTCGGTCATTCAGAGGGAGCTGTTTTTAGACCTACTGTCATAGTCTCTCAACCACCCTCATTCATCCCCATTCATTCAAGAACCAAATTACCTAGGAGGGGTAGGTATGAGTCACACAGTTACAACAGAATTACAATAGGGTATGCCCAGGCAGGGGACACAAGATGGAGACTTGATAAACAAAATGGAAACTTGACATGACTTATGCTAACTTACATATGTAGGCCTAAATCATATAGTATAAGTAAAACAGTAATATAGAACAGTAAAAATCAATATAAACGTAATACTTATATAATATAAAACAGTGGATATCCATAACAGGTCACTTCTTTGAAAAGAAGGAGAAAAAATAAATAAAACCAAAAGCAACTTGCTACCAAAATAAAATGCTGAAGCTTATCCTATGTCTTAGCTCACTTATACTTATCTATAGGGAATAGAGAGGGAAAGGAAAAGTCATAAATGGTTAGGGGTAGGGGAGGGAATGCATTTTTAAATTAAAAAAAAGAACAACTGGGAGTTTTGCTACAATTCCATGTGAGTGCCCTAACCACTCAAATATCGAGGGGGAGAAATCAGAAGCCTTGAAGTCTTCCTCTTTTTCTTATATGTTCATATTTTATTGCTAGTGTGTATGCCCAGTCTGTGTACCTATATAGTCATCCACGTGCACAGGGTTATGAATCCAAGAATAGAACGTAAGTTAAAAAGACCATGTATATGACCCAATTTAGATGAGCTAGAAGGAAATGGAATGGCACGTTTAGCATGCCTGGTCACAAAAATGATGATTGCTGGAACCCATCATATGCTTTCTGGTTCCTTCTTATCTTAACTTTTGAAATATTTTTTTTAGTTTTCTCAGAACCATGACAGACCATATTTTGTTACTTACATATTTTCTAGTACAAAGCAGAACATCAAAAACAAAACATAATCCTCAAATACCCACCTAGGCTGGAACCCCATTGTTGTTTAATAAAGCTGAATTAAGTTACCTTTCTTTCACTCACCCCTCACCTTCTTAGCTTTGTATTATGGCTTGTTCTCTGCTGTATTCAATCACAGCTCATAATATTTTATCAAGTTGTTCAAATGTTTATATGATTTAGGTAACATTTCATAGTTATATTTGTGAATGTCAGCCAGTAACTCATCTTCATTAATTACTAATGTTAGTAATTGTGTCATATAATTTGTATAAAACTAAGGCCAGGGGGCCGGAGGGAAGAAATCTAAAAAATGTAAGAATGCAATAAATCTTTGAGTATCCCTATGGTTGAATACCGGTTGACAAGTCAACATTGACATCAAATGGAAATGTTTAAATTTGCTCCATTTAATTGTATATACGTATGTGAATATCCCTGCTCCTCTGTGCTTTTAGTGCTTATCCTGAAAAGGGCGAAAGAGACATTAGATCATGATGAAATATTTAACTGTTGAATGCTAGGCCCCTTAAGTGCTACTGACCTTGAAAGAATCCACCCAAACTGAATTGTGTTCTCAGATAAAGGGCAGAGCTGTTACCAAGTTTATCTATTACTTGCAGAATTTCATTTGCATACTTCTTTCAGCAATAAAGATAGCTATATATTAATGTTTAATAATAAACTCAAAGGACAAAGTAAATAAAAGATGGAGCCTCAACAATTCTAGTGCATCTTTACATCATATGATAAAGAGATATTGGCACTACTTGTAAGATGACATTCAATATGAGGAAGAGAACCTGGACAAGAGAAATATGTATCAGAAAGGAATGTATACCTTCATGCAGTCCCATAAGCAGACAAACAATAGTGTGTATGTGAAACCCTCTCCCTACTAAAATCATTGGCAAAAGTGCTTTACACTGTCCATCCAGAGCATGGATTTATAGAGGAACATAATTTGTGCTCCTAACCAAAACACTCTCCATTGTAGGGAGCCAGGGTGGGGAAAAACTGATAAAATATATGTTGTTAATTCTATTAATATAAATGTACTTGAGACATAACTTTAAATACCACATTAAATAAAATTATGTGAAAAAATCTAGAAGAGACCTCTGAAGGAATTAGACTCCATGGACTTAAGAAAGCTTTGCTATAGGTGCTTTTTATATTTGTTGATTTTGCTGCTTTTATGTTGCCTGGTATCATGTACGGTGTTATTGCAGAGATTTATTTTGTGGAATTTCTACAGACTGTAAATTAAAAATCTCTGTTGCTGTGGTTTAATTATTCTTCATATAAAAGGTAGGCCAAAAGAAAGTAGAGTCTACAGCACCTTTCTTTTACAGATACAAAATTTCAGAATACTCAAAACCCTATAATCTCTCTGCTCTATCCACATGATGACTGAAAATTTGATTGCACAATCAAAATAACACAGTTCTTGTCAAACATTTTCCTTATTTGAAGTTATGAAAGCTGTTCCTTTAAAAGAAAATAGGTTGACTTTTGCTGAAATAGATTACTGTTTGATATACCGTGCAAATATTAGCCATAATGTTTGCTTTCTGATTCACCTTCCTCTATACAGCCAGCATGGATTCAGCAAGGGCAAGTCATGCCTGACAAACTTGATTGCCTTCTATGATGAGATGAGTGGCTCTGTGGATGTAGAGACACACTATACCTTGACTTTACCAAAGCTTTTGATACGGCCTTCCACAATATTCTTGCAGGCCAGCTAAGAAAGTATTGGTTGGTCTGTAAGGTAGATAAAAAAACTGGCTAAATCATCCGGCTTCTATGATTCTATGACAGTAATCAATGATTCAGTGTCTAGTTTGTAGCTTGTATCAAGTGGAGTGCTCCAGGGGTTGGTTCTGGGGTGGTTTTGTTTAATATCTCTATCAATGACCTGGAAACTAGGATGGAGTGCACCCTCAGCAAGTATATTCCATATAATCACTGTATCTTAATCATATTATGCAAGCACATGAAATAGAAAAGAAGTAAAAAAAGTCTAAACTGACATTAGAAATGTTCACTACACACCAGCTTCCAGGTCTGCAAGAAGCTGAACTTAAAGCTTTTTATTGAATTTGAGTGGAAAATAATCTACTACTACTACTACTA
>NW_017728906.1:117885496-117897284 GCF_001723895.1 Crocodylus porosus | reverse complement strand
AGTTTCTCTAGGTAGCCTGTTCCAGTGCTTGACCCTCAAAGTCAAAAGTTCCTTCTAACCTCCAACCTTGAGGCTATAGGTCCTAGTCTTGTCCACTATGGCCACAGAAAAAAGACCATTCCTATGTTCTTTAAAATTGCCCTTCAGGTACTTGAAGACTGTTATCAAGTCTGCCTTTGGACTTCTCTTCTCTGAACTAAATAATGACAGTTCTTTCAGCCTTTTGTCCTGAGTCTTGCCTCCCAGGACTCTAATCATTTTTGTTGCTCTGTACTGCAATCTTTCCTATCTGCCCATGTCTTTTTTGAACTGTGGGACATAAAACTGGACACAGTTTTCCAGCTAAGACCCCACCAGTACTGAATAGAATGGAAGAATCACTTTGTTTGATTTGCAAGTGACACTTGCTTCTCCCACAAGAACCATGCTGGGAACACAGTTTCTGTTTCTGGTCTACCATAACCCTAAGTTCTTCTCTGCAGTACTACAGCCTATACTCATTCTCCACTCTTTATTTGTGCATGCAGTATTCCATCCCAAACACGGGACTTCTGAAATGTCATCTGATTGCTTGTGGACTACTTCTCATGCCTATTCAGGTCATTCTGGACCACGTCTTGCTCTCCAGAGAATCTGCAACTCCACCCAACTTGGTGTTATCTACAACCTTGCTAAATCTGCACTCAATCCCATCATCCAAATTATTAATGTTGAACACTTCCAGACCCAGGACAGACTCCTAGAGAACTCCACTTGATGCCTTCTCTGAACTAGAAACAAAGCCATTGATGACTACTCACTAACCATAATGATCAAACCAGTTATGTATCCACTTTACAATACTTTAGGCTACATTTCCTTAGCTTGTTAATAAAGTATATCTTAATTCATTAATTAGGGCCTATTTTAATGGATTACTTATTGCATTATTTTTTGTTTTAGTTCAGAACTTAATGATGAATTTACCTATATAAACAGTGTTACTTACATGGATAGAGTGGGGTTTGACATGATGTGGTACATAAAAATGCCCCAAAAGGTTCTCTAATATCTCACCCAAATATGAAATTGAGCCAATAAAAATATTATCCTTCTCAAATCCCCTGTGCTGTCACAGTTATGATGCAACAGGATACCTCCTTAGACTGCCACAGGCCATGCAGAAAATACCTTTCGGGGTAGGAATGTGGAGACTCACTTGCCAGTAAATAAAACAGTTACTTGTTCTCTTTTTTATATTTATGCACTGAAAAGCAGGGATCCTAGTTTTCTCAGATTTAAAAAAAATCTCCGATTTAAAAAAAAAGTAACCCCAACTCCACACATTTTTGTTATTTAAATGAAACACCACATGTGTATATACATATTTGAGAAGGATAATATTTTTTATTGGTTCAACTTTATATTTCGGTGAGATATTAGAGAACCTTTGGGGCAATTTTATGTACCACATCATCTCATAAACCCTACTCGATGCATATGACAAAAAAAATCCACATTTTTTGTTATTTAAATGAAACACCACACATATGTGTATATATACATGTAGTGTTTCATTTAAATAACAAAAATATGTGGAGTTGGGGTTACCTGTTTTCATTTGAAAATTAGGGATTTTTTTCAACTCAGAGAAAACCAGGATCCCTGCTGAGAAGGCATTTGGGGAGGGGGGGTATCCCCCAGGAAGCCACCTTGCTAAGGCAAAACTGGCAGATCTTTGGTAAAGTAGGGTAGGTGGCATGGGAAAATTTCAATGAACTGCTGGTAACCAGACTTCATTGAACTTTCCTGTGGCATATACATAGGTTCAGGGGAAAGAAACAGCCCTGTCTGTGGAAGACTGAAGGTGCTGGGATCAGGTGAGAGGCACTGGGAATGGATCAGCAGCCATCTGGTGTTGGCCTAGCTGGCTAAGTTCAGCTTGGGGACTCTGTTTGGCCCAGTCCTCTCCCACCCACCCCCTGGTCCAAGTTGGGAACACAGGAATCTCCAAGGAAAAGCTACAGTTCTCATGAATCTGTCTCACCAGGGGAGAACCAGCAACATTTTAGACAAACAGGGCCAGGCAGAGTAGAAAAATGTCAGTTAACTGCAGGTTAATTGAACTTCCCCCTGGGTTTCACCCAGTTGTGAGGGAAAAGGACATCCGTCTCCAGGGAAGGCAGGGAGGGCTAGGATTGAGTCAAAGAGGCTGGTATTGGGTCAGCAAGGCTCAGTGAAGTCACCTGGCATGGGGCCAGCTAAGTAGGTAGGGATGTGGCCATTACTAGAGTGGTGGGCAATTGGTAGGAGGTGGTAAGCAGGGTGGGTAGATGGAGTTTCACATGAACTGATTAACCATTGAATAGGCTATTCAGTGTCCTGACCTGCCATTGAGCCATACATAATTCCTGTGGCCAAAGCGTGAGTGTGCTGCTGGCTCATACCTCCCTTGCATTGTGTGGAACAAAATACCCCCATGCTCCTGATAAATCACAGGGGTGCCTGTATTCTACACTAACCACAAACCCTATGCCTAACCACCTTGCTACACTTAGAGCCCAGAGGCACCCCCAAGCCATGAGATACCCTAGAGTTGAGTTACCCCTAAGCCATGAGACATCCACATATCTCAGGCCTCTGAACACCACTCCAGTCACCTTTCCCCCAGAGTTGCTGAAACATAACAGCAGTTGGTACTGGGTTGTCTGTATCCATCTGCTTGGTGACAGTGTAATTTGAGCTACTCACATCATCTTTGTTATCCTGGGCCTGAGTTTGGGTCAGGGTTTGAGTCACTGGAGTTAGGGTCAGGGTCTAGCTGTGAATGGTATGGTCCTCCTCAAGGATCTAGGACAGCCCCTCACTGTAGGGAACCAGTCCTTGCTGTACCCAAAACCTTGTTGGTATCACTGCTCTCTATGTACTAGAATTTCAGGTACTTCATTTTAATGTGTATCTTCAGCTAGTCCCACTGATGCTCCTGAGCCAACACCTGAGTCATCATCAGGGATTCTGGCAAAAATGTGGATTTTGGGTTACTTCTTTTAATCTGAAAATTGGGAATTTTTTTTTGGTCATGATAGGCTCAACGTCCTCCTGGTTCTGTTGGTTGCTCTTTGTCCCTTTGGTGGTGATGGTGTTGGTTCTATCCTTACCCCAAATCATGATGAAGTTTAGCTCCTCACCACCTACTCAGTTTGAGGCCTGCCTGACAGGGTCCAAGGAGAATATTCTCTGGTTGGTTTGGGTCATGAGGGTGGGTGATGGCTCTTCACATAGAAGCATTCAAGCAACATCCATGGCGATGTTAAAAAGTGTTTGGGGTGGTGCCATGTGGGTTGGGGTCGCACTTCCTGGGGACAGATGTAATGTTGCCTTGGGGCTAGTAACAACACCTAGGCATTAAGAGCTAATAAGGGTGGAAAGTTCATCCACAAAGTAGAAGGAGTAAGGGGACTGGGACAGGTGCACCCTGGGATACAGTAAGGCTGAAAATTGCTTGTTTTAGCTCCATAGAGCAGCTAAAATTACAAAATATGAGCTGGGTAGCACAACCCAGAGATACTCCTTGCTTGAGATAGCATAACTCTGAGGTACTTAAACAAGAATTAGCATGAGTGATGTTCATATTCAAATTGTCTTTAACATGTCAAAATGTAACTAAGCCCTAAATCCCAGGAATATTGTAGCTTGCTTGCCCTGTGAACCAGTTTCAATAGCAAGCCCTCCAAAGAGTCTATTGTGTAAGCTGGTAGCTAGGGTTCTCCCTAGGACATGGGAGTAAATCTCTATAGGCTTTAACAGGTGTATAACCTAAATCTTATACTTTATGGGAAGTGCTCTAACCACTAGACGATTTTGGAAAAAATGTGTGCTCTTTCCCAATTGTGCTCAAGAATGAAAGTTATTGTTAAACCTGAAATTGTGCTAAACTCCATTTTGATTTCAGTATGAATTAGTCACCTCCCTCAGAAGCTTAACTTAAGGGAAGCATCTTCCTTGCAGCCCTGGTTATTATACCTAAAAGTGGGAGGCCACACATATGCATGTACCTCATATTTCCTATTGGCTCAATCTAGACTTCTCCCTGATTAGTGCCTTTGGGTGACAATTCAGAGGGGCTAATTCTTGCTATTACCTGTATAGGGATCTTTGATTCCATAATCATGTTCATTTGTATAGGCTTTCTGAAAATCCTTAGGCGCTGCAACATCTAAACAGAGGTACTTACAAGAAAAAATTGAATCTGGCCTCCTCTATTTGGGTCTGCTCAGACTGTAACACTTACAATAGGAGGGAGAAAAGGGGTTGTTCATGTAATGGATAAATCCTAAAAATGCATTCGGAGAGCAGGTAAGGAGAGCTGTTGAGTGCGAACAGTTCTGGCTTTGCTTCCTTACTTACTTACCAGGGTGATAGGATGGGCACATGAAATAGGTGGATGGTGAGCTGTTCCACAAGAAGGGCTTAAATGCTTTACACATCCCAAAAGAACCCGGGCAACAACAGAAGATTGGGACCCAGAAACACAGTTCAATTCTTTGCTCGCATTGAGATGGAATGGCTGAATGTTGCCCCTTACTTTGAGTAACTAAAAAAGTTAATTAAATCCACATAAAGAAGCTCTGAGTTTCCATCACACTAATATTCCATTGTCATAGCTCAGAAAACTAGACTTCACTGGAGTTATTCAAACAAGGGAACTGTTAATGAGAGTAAAGTGAGGAGCACAGTGACTTAACAAGCCAAGTTATAATATACTTAAAATATGTAACATTGGCAAATATATTTTGGCATTTGAGGATTCTGCTGACCATCCCTAGTATTGTTTCATTAAAGTGACTACTGCAACCATTCAAACTGAAAAAAATGACTTGTAACTATTCCATGGCACATTTTTTCTATATATAATATCACAACATCATGACATTCGTTTTATACAGTTTTAGGCTCTGCTTCCACTTTGCGCACATGGACACAAACATAATTATTGCATATTGTTTATAAAAAGTATTTACATAGATTGCATTCTTATTTTTAGATTAATTTTAATTGCATCTTCTTGCAAAGTATGTCGAAAACCCCTTTAAGAAGCATTACCAGTCATCAAGTGTTTTAATCAGCTATTGGAAAAACATTTATAGGTTATATCGTGGCAAATACAAGATATATTTGTCAATTAAATAGTGGCTCAGCCCACTAATTGATTAAATATCATCAAATTTTGTATTGAATGATATTTAATATTACATAAGTATATCATATATTTAATATAATTTAATATGTTATTTATATGATTTATATTCATAACATAAATGCATACTGTATATATAATAGGTGGATTGAGCCTGGTTTAATTAATAACACAATAACACATTTACATCAAAGTAAAAAAATCTATTTGCTCATAAAATAATTTATAAGCTTAGCCATTTACAGGAAGAAAGATTTGGTTGTCAACAATATAACAATAATAAAAATTATTTTTATTAAAAAGTGTATGAAGTCTAAGGACAGAATTCTATTTCATTTAGCAGATGACTGAAATGCTGTTTGACTACCTCTGAGGGTACTGCTACATATTACCATAGATCCTAGTTTTCTTTGATTTTAATAAAATCATCAATTTTTGGTTTTAAAAAAAGTAACCTCAAGTTCACATTTTTTCTAAAAGAAACACCACTAATATAAAGATATATATTTATAGTGTGATGTTTAGTTTTAGTTGTGGATTTGAGGTTACTTTTTTAAAACTGAAAATAGGTGATTTTTTTTTTTAAATCAGAGGAAACCAGGATCCCTGAACGTTATACCTGTCATGTGTTATATTTAGATCATAGCGGCCACATCTACATGAGATGCTTATTGTGCAATAGCTTGTTACTACTGTACGGTAGTGTTTCTGAGCACAAATTGCAAGTTACCACACAGTAAATGGGAATAGGGTGGTTTTGGTGTGTTATGTAGGTTACCTATCTAAAGCCATAATGTTACTCAACATCTTTCCATGGACTGACTAATGTGTAAGAGTAGAAACAGGCTTAAGATATTTTCCCCATTATTTGATAATAGAATAAATACTTTCATTCGTTAACACAGATTTTTGAAGTGTCATGCACAATACATACAAATAAGACAAAAAGAACAGCATATGCCATTTATATAAGGGTTTCATTCTGGTTACTTTGCATCTCTTGCTAGTTTATCTGATTATTTACAGTAACTTTGGCATATCAAATTAATTATTTTCATTGGGATAATTTAGGTTTCTAATAGATTTTTGTGAATGTTTCTTTTAAAACACAATTATTGCTGCTATAGTGGACCATTTTTTTAAAAAAAGAAGGTAATGAGGTATGAATTTAAAACATGAATTAAAAAAAATAAAAACAATATTTCTTTAGAGAAAATGCATGTTCTATAGACCTTGGTTTGAAAGTAACCAGCTGTCATCACCTGAAGGCATGTATATATTGTACAAATTATATCATAATTAAGTTTAAGATGCATTGTATAAAATAATAGTTATTCTGTAACTAAAGTGAATTTCACAATTCAGGGCAAATGTTTCATTGCCTCTTGACCAAAATCAAGCAGTCAGAATATGTTACTTTCCATTAGCTAAAGGAACTTGACAGGGGCATATGGGTTACCTCTCTCTAATATCTGAGTCACCTTTGGCTCTGGACAGGTGTTCTATTTCAAGCTGGCAAAATGCCACTCTACTACTAGGAAGTGCAAGCAAAGAGACCTTCATACAGGATTTTTTGTTTGTTTGTTGTGTGTTTTTTGTGGAGAAAATCTAGCACATATATGAAAAAATATCTTTCACTTTTGATTAAGCATATTTGATAGAATTCTACTGGGGAGCAGGAGGAGTCAAGCAGCACCTGTTCCTCAAGTTTCCCCGACTGGGGTCACCCCAATCTGAGGAAGTGTAACAGGATTGGGCCCCAGCACCAGCCCTGGTGCCCCCTGTTGGTCATATGGGTCCTGCTCTGTTCTGGCTCCCTGAGTACCCTCCTTTTTTTTCCCTGTTTGCCATGCCTTGATATAAAGAGTTGCTAAATAATAAGGGAGAGTGCCCTCAGGTCCCAGATTGAGCCCCTGTCCATCTCTTGACCAGTAAATCTCTCCCAGACCCCACTGGTACCAATCCTGTCCCTTGAACATTAAGTGAAACCTATCGGCCAATCGTGACCTCAGGACACCTGTAAACTTAAGGGTATTTGTAGCCTCTGACCTCCCCCACAGCCATGCCCAGGTGTTACAGGTATTACCAGTTAATACTTAGGTGGGCATCTTGCCCACAAGCCAATGTTCAGCCACTTCAGGCCTCTGTGCTTTGTTGCCTGGATTGGACCTGGTTTTGTGGCTCCAGCTTCTGTCTCGCCCTACTGAGTTCTAGGACCCTGGCCTTGTCTCTTCCCCTTCTGAGGCACTGGGCCCATGTCTCAGGCACTGACTCTTCCTCTTTTGGGGTGCCAGGCCCCAGACCCTGTCTCTTCCCCTTCTTGGGCACTGGGTCTCTGACCCTAATCACCAGGGTCCTGGTTTTCTCTAATTAAAAAAAAATCCCCAATTTTCAGACTTAAAAAATAACACAAAATCCACATTTTCCATGATTAAAATGAAACTCCACTATATAAAAAATGTGGATAACTTTTTTAATCTGAAAATTGGGATTTTTTAATTTTTTTTACCACAGAAAATCAGAATCCCTGCTAATCCCTGACTCCTTGGGTTCTGGCTCATCTCTTCTCTCTCTCTCTCTCTCTCTCTCTCTCTCTCTCTCTCTCTCACACACACACACACACACACACACACACACACACACACACACACACACACACACAACCCTACTCTTAGTCTTTGGCTTCTGCCTGCTTTTGCATCCCTAGGCATTGGACCTGTTGTCTCCACCGTTCTTGGGCATCGGCCCCAGCTTTGGTCTCTTCCCTTCTTGGGCACAGGGCCAGTAACACACTGGTTATGTTGAACATTTTCATACCTGGGTTATGATTTCCTAGAGGTAGCTTTATTTTTAGAATAGCTATCACAGGAGCGTGGCTAGGAACAAGACAAGTGGGTAAAGTGACATAGTAAGAATGCATGTTTGTACTTTCTTTTCCTCTACAGTGCTTAGCATAATGTCCATTATAATCTATAAGGTCAGCTGAAAGCAACCTCATGCAAGCAGCATCATTTTACCAAATCTGCTTGGCAAAAATGCATAGGAATCATTCTCAGCATTTGCTCCCTAACTCTGGAACTCCTTTTCTTTTGAAGTCCTCAAGAGCCTGAAGCTGGTCATCTTTTGGTAACTCTGTAAGACCTTCCTAGTTGAGCAGGCATTTAGTAAAAAAGGCAGGGCTGAGATATTGTGTAGGGGTACCTCTGTTTTATGTCGCTATTCTAGTTACCTTTTAAGATGTTTTGTTCTTTTGTTTATATATTGTTCCTGGGTTATAACTTGCTCTGTCCTCTAATTGTAAGCCACTCTGAGCTTGTTAGGAAGGACAGCATATAACCTGAATAAATAAGAAAAAACATCTCAAACCTACAGCACTATTTTAGCTTCCTTAGGTATCATTAAAAAAGGAAGATATCATTTCTTACTAATTGCTGTAGTTAAATTAATTTTTTCTCCTTTGCTTTGTAACAGTGAATAATACTAAAAATAATGAATTGAGAAAGTAATGCATTACATCTGTATGCACTTTTGCCCACTATGTCTTAGTTTTAACATCAAAGAGATACATTTGAGTGTGTAGCATGTAAAGAAAATAGTAGGCTTCAAATAATAAGACATGGATTCCTCTTCCATTCTTTACTTATAGAATTGCCTGATTGTCTTCTATGATGTGATGACTGACTGTGGATGTGGGGTTACCAATGGATGTGGTATACCTTGACTTTAGAAAGGCTTTTGCAAGGTCTCCCACAACATTCTTGCAGGCAAGATAAGATACTACAGGTTGGATGAATGGACTGCAAGGTGGATTGAAAACTGTCTGGATCATAGAGGATACTAGTCAATGGCTCAGTGTCTAGTTGGCAGCGAGTATCAAGTGGAGTTCCCTGGGGGTCAGTTCTGGGGCCAGTTTTGTTTAATGTATTCATCAGAAACTGGGAAGATGGCATAGAGTGCAACCTCAGCAAGTTTGCAGATGACACCAAGCTTAGGGAAGTAGTAGATATACTGGAGAGCAGGTCTAAGAGTGACCTCAAGAAATTGGAGAATTACATCAAAAGAAGTCTCATGCAATTCAGTAAGGACAAGTGCAAAGCCCTGCATGGGATAAGTATGAAGTCATGTGCCCCAGACATCTAACCATTTATAGAGGGCAATGTAAATGGTTACATGTCTGGGGCACATGACTTCTGAGGAGATGCTGAGGGAACTGGGCTTACTTAATTTGCAGAAAAAAACCTGAGAGATAATTTAATAGCAGCATTCAACTATCTGAAGGGTGATTCCAAAGAGGCTGGAACTAGACTGTTCATGGTGGTGGCAGATGACAGAATAAGGAGCAATGGCCTCAAGTTGCAGGAAAGGAAGTTTAGGTTATATATTAGGAAAAAACAAACATCCTCACTAGGAGAGTAGTAGAACACTGAACCAGGTTACCCAGAGGGGTTGTGGAATCTCCATCCTTTGAGGTTTTTAAGACCTCACTAGACAAACCCTTGGCTGGGGTGATCTAGTTGGAGGTGGCCCTGTTTTGAGCAGGGGGTTGGACTAGATGGCCTCCTGAAGTTCCTTCCAAACCTAATTTTCTCTGATTCTATGATTTATCTGAAACTATTTTAACAGTTTATGGTTAATATATAAAATTAATTTCAGGAACTTCTGGAACATGTATCTGAATTTTAGGCATACTGAAACTGATCCTAAACTTACATAAAATTGGTTATATATATATTTATATATATTTTTTATATATCCTGTATTTGTTTTGTATAGAACAGTAAAGGGGAAAAAGAGTGTTGTTATTTTTTACAAACCTTTTGACAAGCCTCTTAATTTATGCCTGACATAATATTTTCTGTTTACCATACTTCTACCTTTGAATAGAAGCACACATATCCACTAATTAGGCATGACAAGCCATGCCTAATGATTTTCTGGATCAAAAATATAATGTTATAGAACAAAATAAGGACATGTCTACTCGTGCTTTGTGCATGGAAACAGTACTGCTGCTAATTTTAGTCCTCTGTTAAAACATTGCATCCATGGGATATATCCTAGATAAATGTAAAAGGGAGATATTGGAATGAAATTTTTGAAGAGGAAAGAGAGATGTTTGGTAACAGAAAGAGAGAAAGATAGAAATATGTGCATATAATTAAGGTTCTTTAAGGAAATCATAAAGGTAGTGAAACATATTTCACAATAAAATTATGCATCAGAAATGGGTTTTTTGGGGTTTTTTTGTGAATTTGAATTAAATGTCACAGGTCAAAATTTCATTTGGGTCAACTGAGGTGTACGTTTTAATAGAATCAAAATGGCTCATTTTAATTTTGACTTTTTATTTTTTATAAGATAAAATAAAATCTATCTTGAAACTCATCTTGTTTTCCCAACTAACTATCTACCATCTTGATACCCAACAGTCTTATGAAGTAAAAAGCAATGGATAAAGTAAAGGGATGGATATTGGGCAGCTTCTGTTCTATGCTCTACTATGCCACAGCTTCCATTTCAGCAAGTCATTCATTACACTTCTAAGCCTTGTAATTCACTTTTCTAATCTGTGAAATGAGTTTGTTAATATTCATTTCAACACAGGACTTTCCCTGCACCCATATGCTTCCTCTCCTCAACATCTTGTTTGAACCCTCCACAAAGTTGAATTGCACTCTACACTCAAAAATAAAACATTTATTCAGAGGAAAAGAAGCTCCTAATGCTTTTCATGTAACATATTTTATGATGCTTGCTAACATTTCAAGAATTCTCCCTGTCTTGGAATGATTTATATTTTTCAAATATATATATAATCTAAGTCCCATGGGATGCATTTAAACTGGGGGAGGGGGGTAGCTATTACCAGGGCCAATAAGGGCAGACTCTGTCTGCCAGACCATTGCATGCTGCTGGGTGGGGCTGCTTCCACCCAGCATCCCCTGCAGAACCATCAGGGACCAGAGCCAGAGCTGTTGCCAATGCTGTTGCCCTGTGGGGTCAGGCCAACTCTCAGGATCTCAATATTGCTCTGTTAGATAGGAGGGCATGACACAATTGCACATATAAAAACACACAAATCAATTAGGTGCATACACACGCACACTACCAGCTCAGGCACATACACATCTAAACCAGCCTAGGCACATGCATACCTATCACCAATTCAAGCACATACACTATACACCCCAAAAGTTAAACACAGATTACTAATTCATATTTCATGCACACAATGCCATACACACACACACACACACACACACACACACGCACACACACACTCACCAGCTCACACACATACAACCCACCTTCACATACACACAGGTAAGTTCCTAACTTGGATGGTACAGTGTGTATGTGTGTGCTTGGGGTACCCAGGATACTTGGGGAAAGGTTCAGATGAGAGAGAGAGTTTCATAGATTTCATAGATTTCATAGACATTAGGGCTGGAAGGGACCTTGGGAGATCATCGAGTCCAACCTCCTGCCCAAGGGGCAGGAAGTCAGCTGGGGTCATAGGATCTCAGCAAGATAAGCATCCAATTTACTCTTGAAGGTGTTCAATGTAGGTGCTTGAACCACCTCCAATGGCAGACTGTTCCAGACCTTGGG
>NW_017728906.1:117845016-117884544 GCF_001723895.1 Crocodylus porosus | reverse complement strand
TGATGCTTGAAGCTAGTTGGAGTTCAGTTGCAGCCTTGGCTTTCCTGGTTTGCTCCCTGCAGGACCGGACCAGCGCAGAATAATCCTCCTTGGAGGTGAATCCCATCCTCCATCCTTTGTAGGCTTTCCTTTTTAGGAAAGGAAAGTTATTGGAGTTAAAATATAGGGAGCGGAAGTTGCCAGAATCAGGATTAGATCTGGTGGACTACAGAGAATCTGGCTGAGGACCTGAGACTCGGGTTTACTTAAGGAAGACTGGGGCTGGAAACTGAGGCAGACAACTGAGATATTGGGGGGGGGGAGATAAGTGATGGCAAGGAGGAGACAGCTAGGAAAGAAACTGAGGCAGAAACCTGGTTGCTTAGGGGAAAAGGAAAAGGCATTGGGGATAAGGCCGTGGCAAAGAAACAGGGGGTTTGAAGGCAGAGAGGAGCTAAGAGGAAGAGGAAGATATGAGACAGATGTTAGAGGGGCAAGGAGCAGAGATTGGAGCAGGGCCAAAACATAGTAAAGCAAAACCCAACTCAGGGGTCCAAATAACAGTTTTATTGCAGAGACAACACACTCCACAGCCCTATGAAGTTATTGGTTTTCACACACACACATGCACACTTTCTCTCTGTCTTTCTCTCTCTCTCTTTCACAATGGAAGCAGGAGAAAGAGACTCAGTGGAAGGGCTGCAATCCAGGTAAGGAATAGAAGCAGAGTCCAAGTCCTTGGTTGAAGAGGGAGTGAGGGGAGATAGCTACCTATTCAGGCTGGAAAGGGTCCTTGTCCAGTAGGTGTTGTCCAGAAGGGGGTTGCCAGCAGGGCCTCTGGGTAGATAGGTGATGTGGCATGGTGCTGGTCCAGATGGAGAGGGGATCCCACAGGGTCTGTCTTCACTGCCCCTTTTTATAGAGGCAGACCTTGTGTGACCCTAGTGACAGGAGGCATGCCCAGGTAGGGGTTAGCTCCTGGCGTACTGAGCATGTGTGCTTCATGCAGGGGTGTGCAGTTTTGGGTGTCTGTAATGGTGGGGTACAAAGGAAGAGTTGCTGGTTCTGCAGGGTCTTTTGTCTTTCAAATACTGGGTTCTTGTCTCTGTTCCTGGGTGAGTTCTGTGGTTCCTGGATGAATCAATGCGAGGTGATGGCCTGGTCGTTACAGGTCATTCAGTAGAGGCCTGCTACCATTGTATTTCAATCACTGTCATTCATCTGGGAACCAATTTACATGGGAGAGGTACGTGACTCATACAGTTGCGATGCAGGGATGCCCAGGCAGAGGACACAAGGTGGAGACTTGACATACAAAATGGGAACTTGATATTACTTTGGTTCACTTACAAACGCAGGCCTAAACCATACAATATCCATAAACAATAAACGATAAAACAAGAAACAATAAAAATCAATACGAAAATGATAATAATACAATATACAACAGTAAGAATCAATATAAACCTAATAATAATACAATATAAAACAGTGGATATCCAAAACCAAAAACTTGCTACCAAAATAAAAATGTTAAAGCTTATCCTAAATCTGAGCTCACTTATACTTGTCTATAGGCAATAGAGAGGGAGAGAAAGAAAAGCCAGAAATAATTGGGGAAGGGAAGGCATATCTATCATAAATATATTAAAAAAGAAAAACTGGGGGTTTTGCTATAATGTCACGTGCCAGCAAAGGGTCAAGTGAAAGCATTGTTTGCCCAGGGTCTGCTATGTGGAGCTGCCACTTGCACCACCCACCTGTGGGCCAGATAAAATCGATTGATGGGATGGGCTATATTTTGCCCACTTGTGATTTAGATTAATAATATAGAAAAAGCACATCAGGCAAATGATAAGTTTGTGATTTGGAGGGTTTCTTTTCTAGAATATGCCATGGACACAAACTAGCTACAATTTAATTGTTTCTGTGATGTGCAGGAGTAAAAATAAAATACATTGCATCATGATTTCCTCAATTAGCAATTATATGTTATTGTGCAATAAAATAATATAATGTTTTCAATAGATGCAGCAGCAGCAAATGTAGTTTTACAGAACATAAATGAAAAAACTACAATATACCCAGACGTGTATTCATATAACACAGCAATGGGTTGTTCAATTTGTAATCTGCTTTTGCTAGATTTTCTTAAATGGCTAGAGCCAAATGTAGCCTTCCCTAGGGATAGCATCTGGGCAATACTCTTAAATGGCATGCTGTCACATATGTCAAGCTCTCCTGTGGCTTAAATCTCCCTCAGGCTCAACTGTAGTTATCACTCCTAGTGATGTTGACATAATAATCATTTGGCAAAGCACTGAAATATTTCCTTGCTGCAATCCATTTGCAGTCGTTACTTTACTGAGATTTTATGTAGTCTCTCTCTTTAATCATAGTAAAAATATCTTTTTGTGTGAAAACATTTTCCTTCTGATTTGCTAGAAATGGCAGTGTGAACCCTTTTAGGAAAGCCTAATAATACAATAAGTATTCTGCATTTCCTTATTTATAAGGACATGCTTTCTTACAATCAATATTCATAAATATTTTGAATACTACTCCCCTCACTGCTGAGGTACAGTACTTAATATATGCTTATCCCTTATTCTCTAAATGTTACAGACCCACATGATAGCAGTATATCTGATATTAGGAGTCATACTACTGAATGCTGAAATGTGGTTCTGAGATATGTCATCAAGGTCACATTCATTAATTTGTTCATATTCTGTCTTTTCTCTAGTCTTCTGTAGTTGAAGTTACTATGTATATGTTTCCTCATAGAACTTCTTGCTTCTAGCTCCTGAAAGTAGCAATGTAAAAAAGGTTATATTTCAGACATACACATTTAAAATGAATGGATGATAAAACAGGGGATTGAAATACCTGGATAACTGATGTAAGGGGACAGATAGTGCAGCAAACAGGCAAAAGCTATTATCACACAAGGATGGAAACCAGATCCCACTATCATATTTTTCAGTAAGTGTCCTAAGTGTGACTTCCCCCTTTCCGTGCAAATCATGATCTTGATTGTGTAATCAGTCTGAAATTATTTTTCATATACAATGAAACACCCAATAATTTAATTCTGATAGTGTCTAATATGGAAAGATAGTAACATTAATTTGCCCTCAAATGCCTTAAGAAAAGCTTTCAGTTACTAATGGTCAAAAAGATTTTGAATAAGAGAGTGCTGACTGCATGTTAGTATGAGAGCTCAATGAGGAAAAATCTGTCAACGGTAGTGAAATGAAATAAATGACGCTGTCATATGTGTTGGAAAAGTGGAATCTTTTTAAAAACGTGCTTTTGAGGTTGTCAGCTTCACTTGGTCACAAATGAAAAAAAAATAAAAGCTTTGATCTCAGGTGAGTAATTTAATAGCACTTCTTTATTCCATCACTATAACTGCAGGAAAAAATCAATTACGTAGTGCATCCAGTATGCTTTAATTGTCCTTAAAGGCAAAGAGGGAGACATGTTGAAATGGTCTTTATAAAATATAGTCCTGTTTCATTAACATATACATTTTTTTTTTTAAATGATCTGGTAAATTAACACTAAGAAGACAGCAGAAATGCTTTGGAACAGGAGGAAAAATAAAACAGTTGCTCCTGTACAGTGCTGGGACTAAAAATGAGCTGATATCAGCTTATTGGTGGTCCAAAAACTACACTAGGAGGTAGCTCAAGACCACCAGTGACGAAGCCCTGGCTTGCCTTGTGGATCCAGAAGCAGATACACATCCAGTGGCAGGAGTGGTACTGTCTCCTGGGCTTGACTTCCTGTGTTTCACTCTGCCCACCACCAGTGGCAGAGACCTGGCTTGTCCCAGCATGCTGGGGGTAAGCACTCCCAGGCTGGGCAGGCCTGGGCATGAAGTGGATGTATGAACTGGGGGGGATGGAGAGGCAGTTGACTCCAGCCCTGTGCAGTGTGGATTGATTGTAGTAAGCTTTACTATGTGACTGTTTAGTACATGTTCTAATCTTTCATATGGCCTATGGCTTACTTACAGTCTCAAATATGCTAAGTGTCCTGTGTAACAAGGCCCTAAGGCATACGGTATATGGTTCAGTGAAATGTCTGTTGGCCTTGAAACAAGAGAGCTTTCATTCTAATCTGCAGCTTTGAGAGTGAAGCAGAAAGTCTTCTACTGCACTAGCCTTTACCCATTTTATTTAAAGACTATTAAATTCAGTGCGCAGTGGCTCAACTTTAAAAGGAAAGCAGAAGTCTGATAATTCCTGATCTGTGGCCTGGAGGTTAGAGGACTTTGGAAACTGTGTAAATGAAGATTGGAACTCACTCATGCTCAGGGGTCTAGAACTTAGGTCTCCAGGGCACATAGAGGAATTAATTTTTTTTCTCATCTGACCCCTGAAAGTGCTCTATAGCCATGACCCAATCCCACAAAAAGCTGAAACCTGATTGCATGTTGAACCACTGCTCATTGCATTTATATTGCATGAGGGTTCAGTTAAAGACATGTCAACATATAGAGAGTCTTTACATGTGCTCCAGAGGTGGGTGGGGGGTGCTCTATTTAGAACAGCTCTTGGAAGCTACTCTAATTAAAGCATCCACAGCGTCTCATGTATTTAGTGTCCCAAGGTTCAAAACGGCAACAGGGATGCTTTAACTAAAACTCCTTCGACAACCTTTTCTTGAAGCACTGGGATGCTGAATATATGAGATGTTCAGGTTATTGGTGCATGCTAATAAGCACTCTCCAACAGACTCAATGAATCAAGTCTTCTCCAACACACTGTAATTACAGCGAGTCTGAGATAGAGTCCCATTTACAGGCACCCATTGCATCTTCTATAACTTGTGTCTGCACTGCCTTCCAGCCTCTAAGCTGTTTTCAGAATTGGAAGCGGGGAGAGAGCAGAGGGAATTAGGTCTGGGATTTTTTCAGACTCCACTGGAGGGTGGGATAAGTATTGGAGCCCTTTTGAGATGAGGAGGGCTCCAATTCACCCATCCCAACCTCCAGCACTGACTGGGGAACCTTCAACCTTTTTGGATCGGTATTCCTCCAGCGGCCAGATGCAGAGCAGTATACCACCAGCAGTCAGATGTGGAGTGGGGTGGCACATAACCAGACTCAGTGGGGGCAGGTGGCACGTGGCTGGGCGCAGAGTGGTGGTAGCCACCATGTGCATGCTTGCCCTGGCCCCCGCATCTGACTGGGTGGCAGCATCTGTGTGGCAGCATGGGATGGCATGTGTTGGCACTCTGTCTCTTCCTGCCTGCCTGCCCATCTACCCACGTGTACCCACTAAGGTGTTCTCAAATTGACAGCCCCTGCCTTAGAATGAGCTCACTTTGCTCCCTTTCCATCTTCCATTCTGAAAACAGGGACAGGCTGAGAGGGAGGACAGGCTGTTACTAGAGGAACCTGGCTTCAGATTCACAGCCAGAAGCTAGATTCCCCTCCCCCAACTGTGAACTTCTGTTAGGTCGAGGAGATGGCTGTAACTCAGAATGCTTCCTGCAAAGCATTCTAAGTTACAGTGGAGAGCTGCACTTCTGTTTGCCCCTTAGGTTCTCAAACAAGGATTCTAATCTCTTAGTTATTGGGGTAGAACATAGAAATGTCCTACTTCTCCATTTTGTTTCTAGGACTTGCACCAAGTATGTGCCCATAATTTCTACACATATAGGATTACATTTCCAGGAATAGAATAGCTAAGTGTGCCTAATTCCTCAAAATTCCACATAGGTAACTAACCTCCCATGCCATTTAGATGGTAACATGGGAGCATCCTCCTCTTCCACTTAGTTCCTGGATTTGCATCCAGACACATGCAGTTGTAGTTGTCTATGTTCATAGAGTTGTATATCCAGGAAAGGGATGTTTATCTGTATGTAGGTGCCAATAGTACCATGCAGACAACTGAAAAGCTGCCACTTACATAAGTATAGAGAAATAAAGTACCACACCAACTTGAGAAACTTGTCTCAAGCTGAGCATTGGAAAATTAGTAGATGCTTTGGGAAATTAGAAGTTATATCCTTTCTTTTTGTGGCTAGGATTCCAATGCCATATTATGGTTAGCATTTATTCATATTAATTCTGTTCCAGTTACAATAATTGTTTAGAACAAAGTCAAGAAACCTTAAAAAAGAAACCAGTATTATTTGAATGAATATAGTCTAAGCAATAAGTCCCCTGTGGTTCAGTGGTAGAATCCTTATCTACCACACAGGAGACTTGGGTTTGATTCCCAGAAATGGCTTAGATTCCCAGAAACATATACAGCCACAGCTGTGGAAGCAGCAAGCATCTGGACTCATTCTGGTCTTTGGATTCTGCCTTAGTGGCCTAAAGGGAAGATAGAAGGTTTGGGTGTCCTCCATTCCTTTGCAAATTCCTGTCCAGGCATATGCATCAAAGGTCTGGGTGGCTCTAATGCATACCATGATCCAGAAGGATTGATGGTTGTCACATTGTCTAAACTTTAGTAATTTTTTGAATTCACAAACAAATATTTCAGTACCATAATTGGAGTCTCACCTTCAACTAAGTGCAAAAAAATTTTTGTTTGCACTAATTAAGGTCCGATTTTGTTTTAAAAAGTCTAATGACTATATATATGATATATAAATTATTGTACAATGATTCAAATGCATACAGTTGGCTCCTAGCAAACTCTGAGTCAAACTTATATTTAGAAATAAACTGTAATATGCATGTAGTCATTTACTCAGATATTAATAAATGCTTAGCACTTTTCATTTATAGAACTCAAAATTGCCCCTTGATTATGTTATAGAAAAAAATCTTAATATAACCAATAATATTTGTAATCAGAGTACTTCTAATTAAGATTTCACAGCTAACATTTTTGGGAGCAACAGAATACATTTACTTCATAGGTTGTTGTGGCATCATTCCAGGTACAAATAATCTTTCTATAAACATCACATTTTGGAAGCCAAAATTTAAAAATAGTCTCATGGGGAAAAGATAAAACTTTAAAATCAGACAGAGAAGCTGTAAAGTATCAGTTGGGTTTACAGATACACAGGACTTCTAAGAGATACCTAGAAGCCTTTCATCTGTTGACTGCATGGGTGATTCTAAGTTTGAAATCAAAAACATGCTCCAGACCCGTTTACCTATGTCTAATATAATAATTCTGTATGTGCTTGTGTGTATGTGAATATAAATAATCAAATACCTGTAAAAAAAAATAGCAACTGCAAAATTAATATGTATTGATGAATGGATCTCTCGGGGAGAGGAGTGGGTGCAATATACCTTTGACTTTATCAAGGCTTTTGATATGGTCTTCTATAAAATTCTCACAAGCAAGCTAAGGACATATGGGTTCCTGTAAGGAATTGTAAGGTGGATATAAAATTGGCTGGATCTTCAGGATAGTTACCTATGGCTCAATGTCCAGCTTGCAGTCAGCATTAAGTGGAGTGTCCAAGAGTTTGGTCCTGGGGCCGGTTTTGTTTAATAACTTCATCAATGATCTAGAACATGAGATGGAGTCCACCCTCAGTAAGTTTGCAAATGACATCAAGATGGGGTAGCAGTAGATATATTAGAGGGGAGGGCTAGGATTCAGTGAAACCTCAACAATTTGGAGGATTGAACCAAAAGAAATATCATGAAGTTCAATAAGGATGAGTGCAAAGTCCTATGCTTAGAATAGAACTATTCCAGGTACCAGAACACACTGGGGATGGAGTGGCTAAGCATCAGCTCTGCAGAAAAGGACCTGGGGGTTACAGTGGACAAAAAGCTGAATATGAGACAACAGTGTGCCCTTGTTGTGAAGAAGGCTAACAGCATACTGAGATGCATTAGTAGGGCATTGCCAGCAGATTGAAGGACGTGATTCTTCCCCTCTATTTAACATTGGTGAGGCCACATGTGGAGTACTGTGCCCAGTTGTGGGCCCTCCACTATAGAAAGGATGTAGATAAATTGGAGAAAGTCCAATGCAGAGCAATGCAAATACTTAAGTGGCTGGGTTACATGGCTTCTGAGGACAGGCTAAGGGAACTGGGCTTATTTAGTCTGGACAGGAGAAGACTGAAGGGAGGATTTAGTAGCAGCGTTCAGCTACCTGAAGGGTGGCTCCAAAGAGGATGGAGCAAAACTTTCTCAGTGGTGGCAAATAACAGCACAAGGAGCAATGGTTTCAAGTTGCAGCAAGGACATTTAGGTTATGTATTGGATAAAAAATAAATATATAACTTCCTCACTAGGAGGGTAGTAAAATACTGAAACAGGTTACCCAGAGAGGTTGTGGAGTCTCCATCCTTGGAAATTTTTAAAACCTGGCTAGAAAAAATCATTGGCTGAAAAAATCTAGCTGGGCATGGTCCTGCTTTGAGCAGGTAGTTGGACTATATGACCTTCAGAGGTCCCTTCCAACCTTAATTTTCTGCCATTCTAATGATTAGTAATTGGATTCCAGATAACTGAGAATGCGATTATGCAAACATATTTTTTTGTGGGGGATGGGAGGCAATGTTCCCTTTAAGAAGTAGCGATCCATAAGTGTGCCACCTCAGTCTGTGAGCATGTTGCTTCAGATCATGAGCGTGCCTCCTTGGTCCAGCATGGGACACTTAACAAAGGGAGCTGAGGGCTGGGGGCTGGAGCCAAGAGGTTGGGGGCTGGAGTCTGGGGCCAGGGGCTGGAGTCTGGGGCCTGAGGCTGGAGCTGGGGACTGGAGGCTGGAGCCAGGGGCTGGAGGCGGGGGCTGGCGCAGGCTCTGCCACCTCAGGGGAAGTGCTCCGCTTCCCCACATCAGGGCTGGGGAGTGGAGCACTTCCCCAGAGCCGGCAGAGCCCATGCCATTCCACTGCCCCAGTCTCCATCCCTGCCTTGCTTCACCTCAGGAAGGAGCTGCTGCCTGCCCCAGTGAGGCTCGGCCAGCTCCGGGACATTGCTTCGCTCCCCGGTCCTGATGTCATATGCCTCCTCGCTCCCTAAGTGCCATGATGGGGCGTGGAGCAGTGTCCTGGAGTCAGCGAAGCCTCACTCGGGGCAGGCAGTGGCTTCTCCTTGAGATAAGGCAAGGCAGGGATGGAGGCTGGGGTGGGGGGCTGGCGCTGGCTCTCCCGGTTCTGGGGAAGTGCTCCACTCCCCGGCCCTGAAGCAGGGCAGTGGAGCACTTCCCCAGAGCCAGTGGAGCCCACATCATGGTCCCGCCCCCACCTCACCTAGGAGATGACCTTCAGCTCCTCTCCTGGTGCACAGCCTTGAAAAGGCTGTGTGTGGCCACACTTTTATTTGTGCATAGCTGTGCACACACTCACCTTAGAGAGAACCTTGGTAGAAGGTCAGAGGGACTAAAAATAGCCCAGTCATGTTTGTGGAGGGTGTAAGAATAGGGCAGCTCCAGACTGGGGTAAGTGACTGGGCTTTCCTAGATTTGGGGATGTGCTCTGAATTTGTGCAGACATTTGACAGATTGGGCTAACCCAGGGGCAGGCAAAATATGGCCAGCAGCCTGGATCTAGTCCACCAGATGATTTCATCTGGCCCGTAGTTGCCCACCATTTAATTTTACTCCACCCAGACCACTCGCTTCGCTCCCACCACAGTGCACAGGAGGGTAATGGTCCTAGGCAGCATGCACAGCTTTTGGGTGGGATTGCTGGTAACACTGCTGCAGCCTCCAGGGAACCTGCTCAACTTCCTAGCCTCCAGCAGCTCCTCGTCATGCCCTTGCTGCAGTGCTTGCTCTGGGCATCAGCATGCAACATGGAGCTCAGGTGGGTAGGCTGTGAGTGTATGCAGTGTGAGCAGGTGGAGGGTCCTTAGGGCATTCATGGCCCACACAGGTGCAGCCACCATGGCACATGGCTCCAGTCAGTTCCAGGAGCTGCATGTGGTGGCAAAAAGCAGAGCCAGGCCTTTCTACCTGTATCATATGGGGTTCCCTTTGGCTCATGTGGAACTCCTGAGACTTATGTGCCACCAGAGGGAAGTCCTGTGTGGTGGAGCCAGTAGCCTAGCCCTACTCCCTGCTTCCACATGCAGCTCCTGGGACCACCAGAAGTGGCAGGGAACCCCACCCACTGCTTCCCAGAAGAGTCCCAAGAGCTGCAGATAGTGGCAGGGAGTGAGGAAGGCAGCCGGGGCTTCCCCCAAGTGGTGCACAAGTCCCAGGAGCCACATATGAGCCCTACACAGTAGAGAAGACCTGGCCTGGCTCTGCTTCTTTCTGCCATCTGCAGCTCCTGGAACTGGGTGGAACTGCACACTGCTAGGCAGCTGTCCCTGTACAAGCTGTGAGCACCCCAAGGGCCTGCCACTTGCCACCAGTGGCAGGGGCTGTGTGTCATGAGGTGGGCCTATGTGGGGGTCCCTGCACCCCGCCATACTCCCTCACACCACACAATCCTCACAAAACCACGCCCACACCCTGCCCATGCACCTCCCAAACCTCCCCTATGTATATACACACTCGTACCCCTTAACATACTATATGCCCCCCACAGTCATACTCCCTCACAAACCCCAAACATCCTACATCCCACCATACACACACACCCCCTCAACCACACCCCACATAGTCCCCCCGCCATATACAATACATAAGAGTAAAACTGAACAGTTTAAGTAACAACTTAAAACTGACAAGGCATTAGGACCAATATTCTTTTGCATGTGGGATCTTTATCAACTGCACTTGGTGGGGAGGTTTTGTGTTTATGGCTTATCTAGAAAAAGAGTATGTTCAACAGCTTTTAGAGATCTAGCACCACATTAGGGCACAAAGGACGTGGTAACCAACTACAGAAATCTCTACATGGAGGAGACTCCAACGGCTAAAGAGGTGGCAGAGCTTCATTCTATACTAACCACCATAGGGAATTCATAGTTTCATAGTTGGTAGGGTTGGAAGGGACCTGAGCAGATCACCAAGTCCAACCCCCTGCCATGGCAAGAAAAAGTACTGGGGTCAAACGACTGCAGCAAGGTGTTCATCTAGCCTCCTTTTAAAGACCCCCAGGGTAGAAGCAGGGTGGGCTTAGAAGAAGATATGGTCCAAGACTGAACAGAGAATTAGGAATCTAGTTCTGATGCATTTATTGGAAACATTTTTTCCTAGATCTGTTGCACCCTTGGATCTAGACCACTGTATTCTAAAGCCCATCAGTATCATCCCTTACAATTAATTTTCTAGGGGAGAAAAAACTTGACATTTTTTCTTTAAGAAGCTTTTTTTTATATTTCAAGCCTTTTATATTTGAAAATTGTTCTGATTTAGCTATTCTGTTTAAGAGTATTTAATTTGTTTTGTTTTGTTATATAGAAGTAGTTCACTTAGTACCTAAACACGTGTGAATGAATGGGGGTGTTTCAGAAAGTAATAAACATTTCAAAATAAAACCATTTTTGTGCCATGATCATACACTGGACCATATCACTTATCTACATAGTCATAAATGGGTACCTTTTACAGTGTTCCCTGCTGCTGTGTAGTTTCCTGCTCTGTGAAGACATACAATGTGAGCAGGCATTTTACCATTAATTTCTGAAACACCTTCATAGTTATACTGGTATAAAAGTGCCATGTATCAGTAGATTCCCCTAAATTTACAGGAGCAATACAGGTGCTATACAGGTACTTATGCTGGCATGAGTATCTCCATACCATTGGACCATCATAGACACTAGAAGTAGCGGAATATAATTACACTGTTTTGGTTTTTTGGGTGTTTGGGGGGGGGGAGGGGGTTGCATCCAGACAAGATACTCATATTACATTGATATTTTTCTTAAATATATAAAGAATTAAATATCTCCTTTTCTGGTCTCTCACTTGTGGTGCTCAGATAATTCATTCAAGTTTGTCAAGAGCTCTCTGACATACTCCTTATTTATTGTGATATTTTTTGTTTTTGTTGTGAAGACTGAGGCAGAGCAGTCATTAATCATCTTTATCTTTAACTGGGCTTACAGTTTCCTTCATCTTTCCTTTCTGACATATTTATAAAATCCGTTCATATTGTTTTTAATGCCCTGTGCATCTGCATTTTACCTTTTCCCTTTGCTTTCCTGATTTTGTCTCTGCAAATTTTTATTATTAATTCATATAATTCCTTAGTTGTTTAACATTTTCCCCTTACCTCTATGTTTCTCTTTTGTAGGAGATAACTAATCACCTCCTAATGTAGTCATGTCAGTCTCCTGAGGTGGTTCTTATCCACCACATTGATAAAAAAAAATCTTGTTGAGCCTCCAATACTATGTATTTTTAGGAGCTACCACCTCTCCTGGACTCCTTTATGCTTTGATTTGTTTACCCATGGGATCTTGCATATTATTTGTCTGAGTTGGCTGAATTTTATCCTCGTGAAGTCCACTATCCTTTATTTGCTAATTTTGCACCTTCCCCTTTTTAGGAGTAAAATTCTTTTCTACAGTGAGTAATGTCCTAAGTTTCCTATCATCTTCATGTGCACAACAAATTCTTCTTTATCAGTCAGAAAAAGAAGCAAGATAGCTGACCCGCTGGTTGTATCCTCAGCTTCCTGGAAGAGACAGTTGTCCTCTACATGTTAAGAATTTATGATGGCACTCTATTTTTTCCTAGTTATCTAACTGGCCTTTTCTATGTTTCTCCATGGCACTTTTAGTACTTACAAGTGGGAATTCTATTCCTGGTTGTGTAGCCTTCATACAGAGATTATTTTGTACATGCATAGACAAGCATTTGTATTGACCACAAAAGATAATATATAGAGACACTTGTCATCATTTTTCTTTATACCTGAGTATCTAAGGCAGGACTTGTCAACCAGGGAGACATTTACCCCCATGATACTTAGAAAGGTCATAGGGTGTATGCACAGGTGGGCGGGCAGGGATGGAGTGAGCCACAGGCTGTGGCAGTGGCATCTCCCCTGGCACATTCACCTCTTACCCAGGGGAGGCGGAGTGGTATGCTGGGTGCCACAGGCCCCACATGGCACATTACAGCAACTCCCCACTCCCCACCCCAGCTTGCTCTCCTGATTGTGTCCTCAGCCAACAGCTGGCGATGGGTGATGGCAGTGGTGGCAGCCTCTGCATGCAACCTCTCCCACATTTGGCCTCACCAGCAGTACTGCCGCTACATGCACCCTGAGCATGCGGGGGTGGCATGGGACTGGCTCAGACCAGGGCTGCACTGGGCTGTTCCCAGCAGGGAGACTGGGCTGCACAGTGGCATTGTAGAAGTGGAGTTTAAGGCGCTACGGTGAATTCTGGAGTGGCTGCAGTCCCTCCTGTAGCCCCCCTGCCAGCACTGCCACTGCCTGGCCCAATCCCCCATCGGGAAGACCCAGTGTTACCATGGCCCCAGCCCACCCTATATGTACATCCCCCCTCTAGCAGCAACACCACCCACCCCGAGTGTATCCCAGCTCAGCCCCCACTGGAAAGAACTGTGTGTTGCCCTGGCCACAGCCCACTCTGCCCCATGCAGATGTGGGGACACACAACCCCATATCCTCCTGGGGGTTCATTTAATGGAAGGAGCCACCCCCTCCCATGCCTCCTGGATGAGCTGCTCATAGCTCCACCCCACATCCCCCCACCCTGGCTATGAAGTGCCTGACCCATCCCCACTCCCTCCTGCACCACAGGGGCTTCAATCTGCCCCCCCCCCCTTAAAAATGAGAAAAAATATAAGGGAGTACAGGAGCTGAAACTTTGAGTCAAAAGGGGTACACTTATTTTAAAAGTTTGAAAACCCCTGATCTAGAGCACTCACCAAGTAATCCAAATGACCTTTAAACCTACATCTTGTACTTCTAATTCTCAGCAAAAAACCTTCTACTCATCATGCCACAGGGCAGCCATTATCTAAGGCCTTCTCCAGTATTTGTTTTTAAGCTGAGCCACTCAGATAGCCATTCCAAAAAAAACCTGGGAATCAAAGACAGCATAATAAGAAAAGTGATTACCTCACTGAGACCAAAGACCAACCATATGCATATATGTAAAAACCCCTCCTCTTCCACTATGTGTGTACCTGAAATTTATGTGTTTCGTATCTGTACCACCTGGAAAAAAAATATTTCTCTTTTTTACAAGTAAAACAGAGCTTTTAAAATGAAGTACTTATTTGTTCTTTCTCCCTTATTGTTTTCTCTATCAATGGAAAATTCCAGTCTGTGAAGTGGCTTCTTACCAATGAAAAGTTCTGCCCTATGAGAGAGATTTTTCTGGGGAAATGTTTTCATGCCAATTGTATGAATCATCACTTTTGGTGCTTTCAGCTCCGTAGCCTAGGCCTTCACAGTTTCTACTGCCTTGAACATTTATATAATCTTTTTCAAGGACGTCTCCTTCATACAACAACCTTTCTTATACTGTATTATCTTCTATACCATAAATAATTTTATTTCTAATCAGAGATTCTGCTAAGTGGCCAGTTCTTATTCAGTCTCTTTAGTTCAGTAACATACTAATTTATACTTTCTTTTGTTTTTGTTTGAACATAAAATACCTGCATCCTTTAAGTGTCTCATTCTTTTTTGGCATGAAGTACTCATCAGATTTGGACAGTATTTCACCCACTTTCATATTTTGACCTTTTTCAAAGATAAAGGTATCACAAACTGCAGGGTCCGTGCCCCCCTCCTCCCCACCCAAATATGCAAGAACAGAGATCATTTGACTTGGCAATTTTTCACTTCTGTTCCTGTGACTGGTAGGTACCGCTCAGACCTTCCTCCAAACACCCTCCAGTTCTCTGCTATATTACCCAACAAAAGAAGGGCAGGTGCAGGTTGCATCATTTCAATTACTAACTGTCCTTTTACCTAGACTATAACTGTGCAGGAAGCTCTTCTGTTTCTGTATGCCTGTGTTGTTCCACTTACTTTCTATTTCCTACTCCTTTTTCAGTTTGGATCTCAAACTCTTTCAAGTTCTTTCCCATTAACAACTTCTGATGCCATATAGTGATCACCGGGTTCAGTACAGACAAGCATACATGAATGACACACCACACTTTACTTTGTGGAGCAGCAGGCAACATCTACAGACCTTTTGTCAATCTCTCTGATTGATTCATTAATTAGCATCTTAATAGAGGGCCATCCTCCAATTGCCAACTTTCTCAGTCTCCTTAGGGAGCATCTTTAAATTACAACTTCTCTTACTACATGCACCTAAAATAATTTCTTAATAAGAGATTTTAAACATAATCCACTTTCAGAAAAATAATTAACAGTACATTTTTTGTTATTCCTGTGTTATTTCTCTGCACTCCTGTATTCCTTTTTATACTTCTGCACTGAATTAAGAACAATTGCATGCAGTTAAGAACCCTGCACTCAAATAAGAACATTTCATCCCTGAAAAGCTATACCAAAAAGCATACTACATTTTTATTATATTTATTCAAACATTATTATTACAGACACACACATTCTCTCTCTCTGGAGAATTTTGAAACAAAATAATTGTATAGCCTTGTATGAGCACTAACCTTTATATGAAATATAATCGCTCCTAAATGAATAAAAAAGACTCATCCACAATACAATTTATCTAGGATTTGCCTAGTATGATATGATCATAAAGTCTGTTTAGAGAGCCTGAATCTTTCAAAACACTGAAGATTTAAAAAGCCTGGATACAACATAATGTAAATTACGCACTAGCCAAATATTTCTAGGAGTAGTCTACATCTTTTCTATTATAGTAATTCTGGAGTATTGTGAAGAATCAGTGTAGTTAAATCAGTGACAGCATGAGGGCATCACAAGATCATGGATACATAGTTAGCTTTTCACATGGACTGCTCTTTGGAAGCAGTTTGCAAGCTTATGTTCCTATATTAATATAAACATATCTTTTCAAACACATTTCTCTATTATATAATGGCTGCCATAGAGATCATTAGAAAAAATAATCTGAAGGAAAAAACACTACTGCTGATACATTCCTCATAATTTATGTGCTGCCAAAATTAACACACAAAGAGTAGAAGTAGAGTGCATGCAGTTCATAATTCATAACTTTAGAATAACTTCATAATTATTCACAGTATATTTAAAATAATTTTATGTGTGCATGAATGTGTGTGTATATATATCTTTAGCTTTTGAGTTACTTTTTAATAAAGTACTTTTAATTTTTTTAACGGTGTACATTTATCATTACTGAAAAGACCTTGCTTTCAATAAAAATCAATAATTTACCTATTACAACTTGACCATAATTCATAGCCATGTGATAAAAAAGGGAGGAATATATATACAAAACCTCCAAACATTTTGTGGGCATTGTTTGGGTATGGATGAGGAAGAATTTCAGATAAGGAAGGAAAGGCTAAAGATCTAGACTGTGTGGTGTGCAGCTGTGATTTCCTACTATCATTTCAAGTAGACCTTGGTTTTCCTGAGCATGTTCGCCACTTATAAATAAGAAATACATTCTTCAGTGTTTATATTCAGGAAAAGAAATGAACTCCTACTGTAATACTAATCAACCAACCCCAAATCCTAAAACAATCATGAGAATAGTGTATAAATAATGAAATTTAAAAAGAACAATCTCTTTAGTCCAACTGCCCTCTGAGGTTTGCATATTTTGCAGTAAGTCACCTGTTCCTTGATTTATGAGAGATGGTTTCAAGTTCAAAATTCAACTTCCTGATTATCACCCATTATCCTGCCCATTGATGCTGAAGGACAATTGGCAATGTGTTCTCCTGGGGCTGGAGGAGACCAGTCCTGCACCCTCTGGGAATTAGCAGGATGGGTCAGGCCCTCCATCTTGGGAGTGCCTGTCAAGCTTTCCTCATTTACCAAGACATTACCTGGGTTTTTAATGGCAGCACAAAAACTATGAAGGGCATCAACTTCCTAACTGTCTAAAGTTTCTAACGTTAGGCTCCAAATTGATTTCACAATTTTTCCTGGGGATAAACAATTTTATCCCAGTACAGAATGCAGCAATTCAGATGTCCATATTTGGTGTCCCATGATAAATCCTAAAAAAGTTTATGGGAGAAGAAATGCTCACAGTTTATGCCAGGAGCTCACAAAGTATATCTGAATAATTATCCTAGAATTACATCATTGAATCAATGACAGAAAAGTCACAGTGCATTCTGCTGCTCACTAACCCCTCATTGAAAAGGCAATATATGAACATGCCAATCCCAGGGTATTTCTTTTCTGGGAAAAGCACAAGAATATCTTGCTCAGGGATGCACTGTGTGTTCCTAGCCCTGAAGGCATATTTCAACTGCCCCTACAGCCCGATTATGACATCTTGGTGTTCATATCTTCTTAATATGATCCTGTCACAGTGACATAGGATTGAATTTAGGTTGTTATAAGGGAAGATTATGCTGCTATCGCATGCCTGATGACTGCTCAAATGCGTGCTAACTTGTACGCATCAGACCAAACTCAGTTGAGTCTGCTTGAGTGTGCTAGTTAGTACACTCCAGAAGCCTCTATTTTATGTTTATTCAACATCCCTGTACTTCAAAATGACTTTAGTTAAAGTACTCCCTCAATGAGATTTAGTTAAACCGCCCCCTCTACCTTTTGTAGTGCAGGACACTGAATACAAAAGATGATATGGGCACTTTAATTTGAGTGGCTCCCAAAAGCTGCTCTAATTAAAGTGCCCCCCGAGAATGCATGTAAAGATCCCCTTTAAGAATATTTGAGCAGTATGAATGTCACCTGTACAAGTTCAATGCCACAGCAGCCATCTTACTGAAGGTAGTGTATGTCTTTAGACTCATGGATAGTGATAGAAGTTGGCACTTATTTTGATAAGTGCACATTTTCATTACATAGAAGTGAAAAGGAGAGTAATTCAGGTGAGTCCTCACCCCAGCATAGTGAAACTCATGATAAATACATAAGTGAGCAATTAGGCAACTACCTCCTACTTTGCCATGAAAAGCCCTTTCTCACATACTCTTATATCCCCACACATCTACAGATTTTTGTCCCCTTCACATTACATCTCTAAACAAGCAGACACCGCTTCACTTTTTTCACAACATTAATTAAGTGTAGAAGTATTCTCTTGCTTTTGTCTGAGTTACCATGCTATTTTTTCACTTGGATTTAAATGCCTAGATAGATACTAGGAACCATAGTACCTTTTTTGAATCTGGGCCAATGTGTTTTAGAATTACTAAAATATACCCTTAAAAGTAATACAGCTGAATAGATTACAGGTTCAGATGAACAGCATTTACTAAGGACTTCGGAGTTTTTTATGTATCTCATGTACTTCAATATATACACAAGTCTTTTTGACCAACTGCTGAAGTACTCCTGCTTCTTGGGAAGGAATGTGCCAATTACCTTGCAAAAAACAATCCAACTTCTTTCCTTGTCTCTGGAAAAGATTTTTAAATGCCCAGGTCTCAACTTTTTCTTTACTGCAAGTATTTTTTCATGCATATCTGCTTTTCCATAAAGTAACATCTACATACATATCTTAAGGGTTTTGACATTATGAGCGTATCTGTATGGCTTACAGCATTAAAAGCTCACAACACCTTGGTGAAGTAAGGAAGCGCTATTATTTTTACAGTAAAGAAAGAAAACTGAGGCACATGAAAAAAAATGCATCAGATCAGAAAAGGCTGGAACACAGTATCTAAATATATTAGAGCATCTGGGCCAAATTGACACACCTATGGTCCATTGGAAATAGCTATGTCAAGAGGAAAAACTTATATTTGAAGCTACCTCCATAATCATTTCTCCATCATTCCTTCTTAAATAGTAATAGGAAACTGTCGATCCTTCTGGATCATGATGTATGTGTGAGAGGTTTCCCAAACCTCTGATGTGTATACCTTTCCATCCCTTATTTTCAGACCACTGAGACAGAATCTAAAGGCCAGACTGAGTCCAGATGTTTGGTGTCTCAATGGCTGCAGTTATGTGTATGTCCAGGAATCCAACCAGGGTTGATTGTTGGGCAGATATGGATTCTACCACTGAACCACAAGATACCCTTCCTAAACATTCTGCTAATTAAATGATAATGAGGGCCCAGAATTGAAGATTTTTTTTTTTATCAGAGAACACCAGGATCCCTGGGGATAATGCTGATGGGAGGTCTATTCTTAATAGTGTCATTAAAAAAGCGGGAGAATAGCCGTGATTGCCACCCCACAAATCTCAAAAGGGCCTTCAGCCAACAAGGACACTCCTCCAGAGAGCTAGATTGCACTTTTGAAAGAGCCATCCTGATACCACATGAAGATTTGCTGCAGTACAAAAAGAAAATCCCCACAAATCACACACCAAACAATACCCAATGGATCCAGACCATGCAGGACAAGAAATCCAAAATATGCCAACATATCTCCACTGCCCCCACAGTAAATACACCCCATAACAGAGCCATCACCATTCCTGGATCTTACACCTGCACCTCCAGAAATTTTACATATCTCATCCCGTGCACCAAATGCCATGATGGAAAATATGCAGGAGAAACCAAAAAACAACCGCACACCAGAATGAATGCACATTGGAAATCTATCAGACAAGAATACCCAATTACATGTGGATGCCCACTTCTCATAGGACAATCACTCCCTCTCTGATCTCTCAGTTCTAATCCCCAAAGGGAACTTACAAAGCACCTTTTGGACACAATACAACCTGCCTGACATCTGATTCACCAGGTACCTGCCTGATCTGACCTCTTACATTCTTCTTTTTCCCCCACCTTTTCTCCCCTCCTTTTCCCTACTTTTCTGCATTTTGTCTTCCCAATTTCCTACCATTTCCTTTTTTATTGATAGCTTCTTTTTTACTTTGTATTATTACCATTGTAATGTTTTCCTTGGCCTTTTTTGCCCCCTGCTTTCTTCCCCTCTCTTCCCTGCTTTAACCTCTGTCTTTCTAATCTCTACCTATTTACATTCTCACTGACATTCTGCCACACTTTCAGCTTCTCTCATTCATTGGAGTCTCAGAACAGGAGAGACTCCCTATGCCTGAAGAAGGATGACTGCACCTGAAAGCTAGCTAAGAACTTTTTTCCAACTACTCAGTCGGTTTAATAAAATATATCACTTCCACTCAAAGAACCTAGACAGGCTATCAAGTTGGGTGGATTGGAACCTGATGAAGTTCAATGTTGAGAAATGTAAAGTGCTCCACCTCAGGACAAGCAACCCCCAACACAGCTACAGGCTTGGTGGCACCAAACTCACAAGCACCACAAATGAAAGGGACCTGGGGGTAATAATAAACCACAGTATGAATATAAGCCAGCAGTGTGATGCTGTATCCAGTAGGGAAAATATTACTCTGGCATGCATCAATTGATGCATCTCAGGCAAAAACAAGGAGGTGATTCTTCCACTCTACTCAGCACTGGTGAGACCGCAGCTGGAGTACGGCGTCCAGTTCTGGGCCCCACACTTTAACAAGGATGTGGACAAGCTTGAGAGAGTCCAGAGCAGAGCCACCCATATGTTCAGAATCTTAAAGGGCAAGCCATACAAGGATAGGCTGAGGGATCTGCAACTCTTCAGCCTGAGGAAAAGAAGGCTGAGAGGGGATCTGGTAGCAGCTTACCACTACACTAAGGGAGTAAACTCCTGGAAGATTGATTCAGGCTCAACACAGGCAGGGTGTCCAGACTCTGGAATAAGCTCCCTCCAGAGGTGGTGTAATCACCTACCCTAAAAATCTTCAAGAGGAGACTGGACAGTCATGTTGCTGGGTCACCTGACCCCCAGTTGTCTTTCCTGTTTGGTGCAGGGGGCTGGACCTGATTAACTTCCAAGGTCCCTTCCAACCTTACCATCTATGAACCTTGCCTGGCATTAAAAAAAAGGCAAATATTTTCTCAAAACTGTAGTATCATGATTCTAGTAACAGCAAGAAATTCAGTATTTTAAAATTTTGTCCCACAGAGATTAAAAAATTAGACTGTACCATTTATCTGGAACACTATTTGGTTATTGGCAGGTACTGGCAGAAAATGGACAATGTAGGAACAGACCTGTTTTTACTAAGTGATTCAAACATGCGGAGCCATTCAACATTTTATGAAAGTGTCCTGCCCATCTATACTTTCACATAACTGTTCTAACACAGGTATTTTTTTATTTTATTTTATAGCTTATACACAGATTAACATCTTTTTTACCTTACTTTTAACTTAAAACTAGAAAAGACAGCAATTTCTAGCTCAGGAGTCTCAAAATGGGAGATCCTTAAAGAAAGATAAGTCTTGGGAAATGGTCGATAGTCACCATAGATACATGGTAGATAACCATCAGGGATGAAGGTAGGAATTTACCTTTAAGATAAGTATACTTTTATGCTTTACCTCTCTCCATTTCATTGATATTTGATTTTCAAAACTGCACTGAAAATATGTATTTTCTCTGTTGTCTCTTGTCTATAAATGCTGGTTATTCACTCTCTTTCTACCATTCTGGCTTCAAATGTTAACTTTATAACTGTGATTCAACTTCTGGGCCTAGCTGTCATAATGGTAAAGATTAATCCAGGGCTGTAAGAGCCAATACCCAAAGAAGGAGGAAAACAATCACAATTCTTAAAGTGGGGGTGGAACACATAAACAGGCACTGACCATCATATAATTGGAGAAGCAATAGAAGGCCATGGAAAAGACAAGTTGATAAGGAATACATTAAAATAGCATCATCATAAAATCTTTGGAGAATCTTAAGAGATGCATCTTCTAATGTCTAGTAGGTGTACACAAAATAATGGTTGGCACATCACGGGATTATCAACACTCTGATTACAGGAATGTTTTAAGTATTGCAAGCAAGGAGAAAAAGGTGAAGCAGAGATTTATTTGCAAATTTGTAGCACCTGAGGCCTCCACCAGGCCAAAACCTCATTGTAGCAAGGACAGCAAAAACTTGTGATAATATATAGCCTTTGAAAAACAAGCAGGAAAAGGTGTAAAAGACATTTGCCCAGTTACACCAGAAGTAATAACAATGCACCCGGCTGCCTGGAACAGTGGCATTGGGCTGCTGCCGTGCTACTAGTGTAGCTATGTAGCTGCAGGGGCAGCTGTTCCCACAGCCAACCTCAGCTTGGAACCTGGGTGCTACCTCAGTCATCCCATCTCAGTTATGTTACTGGGCCACACAACACGCTAGTGCCAAAGACAGGATTAGTACCATGACCTTTGATTCCTAGACCCCATTCACTATCTACCAGACACCAGTATCAGAAATTACTTGATAAGTTGCTGCTGTTGCTACTTTAATGTAATTAAACAAAATATTGGAAGATAATATGATACAGATAATGTGGTTGGATTTTAGAAAAGGTTTTGATACAATGTCTTCTATCTTGCATGTAAAAAATAATTTGTAGTGAATTGTTTAAACTTAGAATGAGTAAGCAATAGGCTGTAATAATGGCAAAATATTTTGTTGGTCAGTCTGTTTACAGAGGCACCAAAAGCCTAAAAAAATTGAGCTAGTTTTGCTTAGCATCTTTGTAAGTTCTCTTGAGAATGACGTAAGAACACATTAATGAACATACTAAACTGGGAGGAGATTTGAATGTCAGTAAGGCAAAAGGAAAAGACAAGAAAAAACAAACAAAGCCCCCAAAAGCAGTAAGGAGATATTAGAAATTCAGGCATAGAATAGTAAAACAAGAAACAGCTTGGGAAAATGTAAACATGTGCTACATAACATAGTATAAAATAAAAATATTTAGTATGAGAGAAAGTGTTCTAGAAAACATTAATATCCAGAAGCTTAGAAGGGTAAAATTGGATAGCAAATTAGACTTGACAGCATAATGTGATGTTGAACATAGGAATATACTGAATCAGGCCAGTAGTCTGCATAATCTTGTATCCTGTCTCTAGCAATGATTTGTTCAAAAAGATTCAGAGAAAGGTAGAAGAAACCATGCAATAGGCAACCATGTAACAACCCACAAAAATAAGATTTTTTTTCCCCCTAAAGCCAGGAAATTAGACATTGGTTCATGTGCTGAAGTGTGAGGATTTATATCCTATATATATTTCTATCATGTGTAACGTCAGTCAAAAAGCAAAATGAATGAAACTTTGAGCTGCGTTTTTGTTAGTTTTTCATCTTACCTACACAGAATGTATGTGTATATATATGAAGATAGCTATCTATCTATCTATCTATCTATCTGTCAATAGATAGACAGATAGATAGATAGATAACTGGTCCTTCCAGTAAGACTGATTGAATCACCCCTTATTTACATGAGTGTGAGTAATATGAATCATGCCCTCAGAACACAAGTCAGGAAACCTCTCTGTATGTTTCAGTATAACTGAGTATTTTGTTTAGCTTCTGTGCACCTTATTACTAGAAAGGTTTTGACAGAGAAATGTGAAGAAGAGCAGTCCTTAGACATCCAAAGGCCTCATCTACTTAAAATTTAAAAAGATCTAACTTTATAAAGATTATCTGACTATTGAGAGACAATATGATTTTACTTAATTTATATACAGTAACATCTATAATGATCAATATTGGTACCTAAACAACTAAATACAGTTGGGATGGAATGGATGAAATTAAACAAGAGAATATGAGTGTTATTAAATTTCTGCCATTCAGTTCTTATTATGCTGTAGACATTTTGCCTACATGGAAGAAACATTTTTCCCTATGTTTCAGTCTTTAAAAAAATGCAAAGTGCCTGATCCTGAAGGGTAGTCAGATGCCACTTACCATGAACTGAAATCAAAACACTAGTAAATGTAAAGCATTGAACAACTACAATTTTTCAGTGTTGGCCAGATTCTGCTTCCATTACTCAACAGCAAAGCTTGTACTGCAATACCGTCTTTAGTGGAGCTCCTTACTAGGAGCAATATAGCTATTGTAATATACAGCAGTGCAGTCATTTCCCTCCTAGGCTGCATCCAGACCTGCATGCATGTGTGGTGCCCTGGGGACAACTAGCAGTAGTGCAGCTTGTGCTGCTGATAGTTGTCCCCAGGGAACACCCATGCCACATGAGTTCTGGTGCATAGCAGGTTACCTCAGATGGGGTAGGGAATGCTGGGGCCAGCACTAAGTTGGCCCCAGAAGCCTTACTTGGGGCCTTGGGGGTCTCCTGGGACTGCAGCAGCAGTGATCCTGCCACCCAGAGTCTGCCTGGCAGCCAGAGTGTTGCTCTGGCTGGTTTGGCTCTGGGATTGGACATCACACATTGCCGCTGTATGAGCCACTGCACTTTTTTTTTGTTGTTGTTTGGTAGGCTTTTTTGACCCTGGATACCAAGAGGTCAAAAAAACCCTCAGCACTGCTCCCTTGCAGCATGGAGAACAACTCAGTGTGTGGTTTGGGGCACTGTGGATGTGTCTGCAGCACCACATACCTCATGGTTGCATTCATCTGGACATGACCATTGGGTATGTCTACATGAGACTCTACTGAGCAGTTGTTATTGCATATTTATTTACCACTTGTATAATCAAGTGGTAAATAAATGCACAGTAACTGGAGTTACTGTGCAGTAGCACTGGCAAACACCTTTTTAGTGATGGCATTTTTTTTTACTATTAGGCTACTGGGCAGTAGCCTAATAATATTGCATAGTAGCGTATTAGCACTATTGCTGCTGTGACACTGCTGCACAGTATTATTTGGCTGTTATGCAGTTAGCACCTTCTGTAGATATGCCCATTCATTTTCAAAACATGTCTCATATACTAAAAGTGTTAATAGGGAATAGTATCAAGTTGATACTGAACATTTTTAGTGTAATTAAATGGAAAGACATGTGTCACCATTAGACACAATAGTAATTCTGGGGAATCCTGACATATATCTTCTAAACCAGTGTTTCTCAACCTGTAGGTCTTCAGTTATGCCTAAGGGCCCCACAAAAGATAACTATGATCAATAAAAAATGTGTGAATACCTCCACTTTCAGTTCAAAGGCATCCACACCTCCATTTGAAATTTCCAAAGGGCTCTGCCCTTCCATTCAATTTTTAAGGGGTCCACAAGTGAAAAAAAGGTTGAAAACCACTGTTCTAGACTAAGGGGTATAGCTATCTTCTAGACTTTCAGAAGAGGTGCTTTGAAAAGGACAGCAGCTGATATTTTTTGTGTGAACAAGGTGAGAATGATTCACATGCAGCAAGCACACTCCGACTTTAACCCTGGATGAAGGAGTGTTAAGTTGGAGTGTTTTTGCTGAATTTGAATCATTCTCAGCTATTCACACATAACAATTAGGAAGAGATCCACATGTTCCTGTGCCCATGCCTGAAGCCAAAACCTTTTATTATAGACATAAAATAATGGGAGAAAATACTTATGTTATGAAAGTTCTATCTTTCTCCAAAAGACAAATAGATCTGGAAGTCTAAATCTGTTGACAGTACTTTTACATAAATATGTGGTATAATAATTTACTTACTTTATGTTCACTGTTTAAATTAAAGTGCTAAAATTGCATCATATCATTACATTGTAGTATCACTGCAAAATATTGTTTAAAGGACCTGAAATGCTCATATATCCTTTTCATTCTTTGCTATTACTCTTTCATATATAGCATCAACATTCCTAATATTCAATTGTCTGGACATAAATAAAATGACAATAATGTCAGTTCCAGTTACTCAGTTCTAGTTTACTCAGTTCCTTTTTAGTAACTGACATAAAAGGCATTGCCTCTTCTCCTCTATTTTCAAACATACTACAGTTCTTAATAGGGAGTCACTTCAATATTGGGAGGAAACGACTGACAGATGGCATTGTTTCATTCTTTCATAAAACACAGTTGGAATGAAGCCTGAAGGCAAAAAGGAACTTTTGTCAGTAAGAAAATAAACAGTGTGAAAGGGAACCTGCAATGCCTCTAACCACTCTGAAGAGGGTTAACTCATGTTTCACAAGTTTTGCCCTTTTCTTAAAATGTGACTATTTCCAGAAAAGAAAATAATTGATTACCAACATTGGTGTGTTGTACTGTGGAAGAACAGTATATTTTCTATGGCAAAAAAGGTCAGTTCAGGCTTCCAGCAAGACATGTGGTTCACAGAGCAAGAGGTTCAGACTATTAAATTAAGAAAAAAGATCTTTTGGGGAAACAATAAGTAAAGTCTGAAAACATGAGGACATAAAACTATTTCAATAAAATATAATAAAGTACAATTTTAAAGTTGAGCAAAATCAGCAAAGCCATAGCATGTTGTATCAGCAAAGCTATAGCATGTTGTACTGAGTAGTAAACTTTGAGCAGCATATGCTGCTCTTGGAGTGCACGTAGAAGTGAATGTCCTTGGAGGTTAATAGACCCTACAAATTTCAAGAGGAATTATGCCAACAGACCATTTTAGTGATAGTATAACTGAACTTTTGAATTTTTTGCATATGGCCATTAATTCAGTAGTCCTCAAATGCCCTCTCCACATAAAATACTTTTTGTAAGCAGGCAGGTTTTTTCCAACTGATGTGCAATGGATTAAATAGAGGGATAGGGGTTGTAGAGTGATGACCACAATCTTTCTCTAAGTTTGACCAGCTTCAACAAACAATATTTGACGTTATATATCTTAGCATTAAATGGATGGTAAAGAATTGTTTCTTTGTCTTCACTAAATATTCAGCAAGCATTTAAACTTATAGAGGGGTTGGGCAATTAATTTTCCTCATTTTATTTTTCTCTGGTTTCACTCCTTGAAATTATGGAGGTGCTGGAGGAATTCCACACTGCTGTTCCTTTGTCCCTCCTGGTTGCTGAAGACTAGAACGAGCTCGTTTTCATTGAGGTTCTCCAGGTTTGTCATCGACGGTGAGTACAAGCATTTGTTGTATTAAGAAGCCTGCTACAAAAAACTCATCAAAAATATGTTTTGCAAATCTTACTTATTCCTGATCTCTATCTTACTTTTGGTGAAGGAATGTTATAAAGAAAATAAATTCCCAGTAACTGAGATGCAGTTAATTTTTATTTCATTTGTGTGTGTGCCTAATTGCACTTCTGTAGTCACATAACTGCATTTTTGGCAGTTTGTGGTGTATTCAGCTATGCTTCTTCTAACCCTTATTTAGAATGCTCAGAAAGCTGAATTTGAGTAGTGTGCAATAGAATCACCTTGGAAGGTTCCAAACTTTTAGTCAAAGGTGTTGAATGGAGAAGTGTTCTAGCCCAGTAACTAGGAGATTTGACCAGGAAGCAGGAGATGTGGGTTTCAGTCTCTTTTTACTCAGAGGAAATTTGAAACTGAACTTGTTCTTTAGTAAAGTAGTCTAACCATCAGGTCATAAGTTAGGCATTGCCCAAAGCTGCAGCTGTACTGCTGCTAGGCAGCCAGTAGTATATAGGCTCACTGCCCTTCACTGCAAATGTGACAGGTGGGCGGGACCAGAAGTCCCACCCCCCTTTAGCCCCACCCCGTTCCCCTTGTATGGTGTGTGTCATCATCAGCCCCATCCCCTGACCCCAGTCATGTAGTAGGTGACATCAGCAACTCCGCCCCCACCTCCAGTCACATGGTGTGTGACATCAGCACCACATGGTCCATGGCATCAGAAGGACAGCCTATGCAGACCCCCAAAGCCCAACCCCTCAGGCTGCAAGAACCGCCCTAGACCACATGGTGTATTTATGACCTATCAGGTCCCATACTGATCTAGCCACCCACCAGAGCACAGGCATGGTTTAGGGGGTGGCAGGGTGGTGGTGTGAACCCTTTAATATTCTGCCCCATCACTCCCAGCCAATTGGCAGAGGTTTCAGAGGCCTCAGACCTGCCAAGAATGATGCTGAACCAATTGGAATGAGTAGAGGGGGTGGGATTTGGGTGGCAACCCCACCAGCTCTATCTGCTTTTCCAAATGACCCCTCTGTTTACCTGATACCATGCTAAGGCAAGCAGGGGTGGATACGAATTCTTTCACAATGCCTGTAGGCCCACTCACTACAACCCCAAGACAGCCTTGGGTAAATTTTACTCAGAGAGGAGGTAGTCTGTGTAACTCAGACAGCAGTGGTGGTCTGTATCATAAGAGGGGGAGTCATGGTAAATACGGGGGTAAGAATGGGTAGGAAACCAGCAAGTGGCTCACAGGGTGAAAAGTAAGGGCCTGGTTAAAGAGGAGTGTGGGGAAGGCTAAACACTGGTTGAGGGGGGAAAAAAATCACCTAGGGATCCCTCAATCACTTCTCCTCCTTCCAGTCCTGACCCTTCACCAGAACCCCCAGAGCCAGAGAGAGGGGTTAGAGAATATGGTTTAGGAAGCCTGTTAGAGGGTCCTTCAAATGTACCCCAGCCTCCCAGACCTGACCTTTCACCAGGACCCACAGAGTCAGAGAGGGGAGATGGTGACTATGATTTAGGAAGACCGTTAGAGGGTCCCTCAAATGTTCCCAGACCACCCAGGCCTCCACCACCATCAAGACCTGGAGGGTCAGAGGGTTGGGATAACAAATCTAGTGTAGAAGACAGTTTAGAGCGCCCCCGGGTTTCCTGAGTCATCAGAGGATGTTTTACTGGATGGTACGGGTGAGAAGGCAAGAGTGGTCTGTAGCCAGGTTTGGTGGCATGAGGTACACTGAGGAGTTTTGTTTTGTGAATTTGGAGCATGTGCCATTACACATGGCATATAAAGCCATAACCCAAGGGGTGGAAAAAATTGTAGCAGAACTCCGACAGAAATTCAGAGGCAATGACTATGCATAGTTACGTATTCAGGCAGATAACATGGCAAACTGTTTATACTCATGAACTATTAATTTAAACAATTTGACCCCAGAGCTGTTTTTATCGTGGTTCGGTAACCTGTTACAAAGCCAGAGAGAAATATTACTCGAGTTGACATTTTGGCTGGTTGTGGTCATTGTGAAAGGCCAGAGAGGTGGAATTCGTAGAGTTATAAACTCTACCCCCTATTCCCAGATCATTACTAAAAAGCAGAAGTATTTAATTGACTTGAATACCTATGATACTAACCTGTGTTTTGCATGCAGTCTATTGGCTGTTACAAAACACAGACGGGCCAGAGATGTCGAGTTGCCAGATGGTGCCAAAGAACTGCATAGGAAATTAGACATGTCCTATATATCAAAAGGTTATGCTCCATCAACTACCTTTGTTTGAAGACCTTGAACATGTTAACATTCACATAGTGATGCATAAGGAAAAAACTGGGTGAAGTTTATTTAAAACACAGGACACACCCAGATACCCTGACACCTGTTTTCTTCTGCTATATGGTGAACATTATTATGGTATTTTGGATGTGAAAAAGGTGTTTGGCATGAGAAATTATTGCGATCTTTGTCAGATGTTGTACAGCCATAGCCACACGTGCAGGTTCTGATGTCATCTTTGCCTGAGCCCAAACTGCTCTGAAAATGTGGGCAGGACACAGAGGTACCCTAATTGTAAGCTGTTCTGTCATTCCAAAGAGTGCTTAGAAAGACACGTGGCCCTGGCCTCTGAAAAACGGATTGAATGTCTGACTAAATCTCTGTGCGATGAGTGTAAATCTTACGTGGACAAAAAGCATGAGTGCAAGGGGTGGCAGTGCAAACAGTGTTATGAGAAAATCACAGATGTAAACAAACACTGGTGCTTTATGCATCAGATTAAAGAGCCTGAAGAAGGCGAGGGGCACATTTTTTATGATTTTGAATATGTGCAGGAGACAGGGATGCATGTGCCCAACTACATTTTTGCAATGGAGCTAAAGACAGGGGGAAAAAAACTTGCAGAAAGCTGAAGGCAAAACCCGCCAAAAGTCTTGTAAAGCTAAGCCCAAAAAGCTAGAAAGCACTTGGGAGTTTAAGGGCGAAGAGTGCCTGTCTGATTTTATTAAGATCTTTATGGATAAAAAGTTCAAGGTCTACACCTTCATAGCTCACGACACCAAAGGCTACGATCATTACTTTGTTGTCAGCCAGTTATTGAAGGAAAAAATGGGCGTGAAACTAATCAATCAGGGTGGTAAACTCATGTGTATTGAAGTGACCAGGCTAGGCATCCATTTCATAGATTCTTTAAACTTTTTGCCAAAGAAACTTAGCAAGCTTCCACAGGCAGGTTTGAAGGATGCAATGAGGTTTGAAGGATGCAAATCCACATTTTTTTAACAGCAGAAAACCAAAATTATGTGGGATCTCTCCCAAAGATGGAGTATTGTGGCTTTCAAAATATGATATCTGGTGAGAAAGGACAGTTTTTAGAATTGTATCAGAATAACCGCAATATGACTTTTGACATGCAAAAGAAGCTGGCCTATTATTGCCAGCAGGACATAAAAATTTTGAAAGAAGCCTGCTGCCTCTACAGAGGTGAGATTATAAAAATGACACGGTGGGTAGACTGAGTGAAAGTAGATGGTGAACTCCAAAATGTAGTATGCTGCATAGATCCTTTTCAATACATCACGCTGGCCTCTGTCTGCATGGCCATGTACAGGTTTATGTTTTTGGAACCACGGACCATAGCGCTTCTCCCCCCAAACAACTATCACAGACAGAAAAAGAGGTTTTCAACCCCATCTATTCAGTGGCTAATGTACATTTTGGAGAAAGAAAATATTCAAATTCGACATGCTTTACAGGGTGGAGAATTTCAGGTAGGCCCCTATTTTTTAGACAGCTATGCCAGCATTGATGGGGAACTTACGCTGTTCGAATTTAATGGATGTTTTTTCCATGGCTGTGTCACTTGCTACAATGAGAAAGACCAGAACCCATTGATGAGAACCGCCTTCAGGTTTCTCAATTATCAGGCATTGCACAAGGCCGATTATCTCAAGAGAGAGGGGTTTACCGTTAGGACCATTTGGGAGCATGAGTGGAGGGCTCGGTTAGAATTGGATGGGGAGCTGGCAGATTTTTTAAAGAAAACCCCACTGCGTTCTCCACTGGTGCCTAGGGATGCCCTTTTTGGGGGGAGAACTAATACTATCTGTCTATATTACCAAACTAAACCTGGCAAACAAATACACTATTATTTTACCAGTCTTTACCCCTTTATAAACAAAATGAAGGAATCCCAGCCAGACACCCTGAAATCATTCAAGACAATTTCCAATCCCTGTCGAGCTATTTTGGAATAGCCAGGGTGAAACTGTAGCCACTGCGAAACCTACTTTTTCCTGTGCTACCCACCAGGGTGAACGGGAAACTTATGTTCATGCTGTGCCACCTCTGTGCAGAAACAAGACAGCAAAAGTCTGACCACACTGATGAAGAGGGGGCCCTCTTGGGTACATAGTGCATGTCAGAATTGAATTAAGCTATCACCAAGGGATACAGAGTAGCTCAATTCTATGAAGTCTGGCATTTTGCTGTGAAGTCAGTCTAGCACCCTTTTTTCACAGTGCATAAAAATGCACCTCAATTTCTTGCAAAAAGAAGGTGTAACCTTACGCCCAGAGCATATCAAACCCAACCCTGCAAAGAGCCAAATAGCAAAATAGTTTCTAAATTCTTTGTGGGGCAAATTTGGTCAGAGAACCAACTTGCCCAACATGAGCATTGTTAGAGACCCCAAAGAACTCTTTGGCTACCTCATTTCTCCCACCTATGAAATTTCATCTTGTAACTTTATTGATGATGAAACACACCAAAGAGCATTACACTGTCTCTGGTAAAACATACATCTTTATAGCCTGTTTCACCACTGCTTATGCATGCTTAGAGTTTTACGAGCTGTTAGACAGCTTGCAAGACTGATGTCTGTACCACAACACACATTCTGTGATATTTGTGAGCTACAAGGGAGATTGGAACTCCCCGCCAGGCGATTATTTAGGTGAGCTCTCCAGTAAAATCCCACCAGATGAACACATCACAGAGTTTGTGTTGGCTGGTCCGAAAACCTATGAGTACAACTTGTCCAGGGGAAAGGTTTGCTTGAAGGTCAAAGGGATTACCCTGAATGTGGCCAACAGTGAAAAAAGTCAACTTTGAAACCTTGAGAGATCTTGTTCTAGATTATGGGGCAAACCCTGCTGTGGACACCCCTAAAACAATTGTGATACAACAGCGCTCTATCGTCAGGAACAAAAGCAAGTGAACAATAGAAACTAAAATCTTGAGAAAAATGCAGAAAGTCATTTATGACAAAAGGGTCCTCACAGAAAACTTTAACAGCCTTTAAAGATGGATATACATTGGAAGCACCCCTTTTCTGTGATTTTGGCAGGCCCTAGCAACTGTGGTAAAAGTTACTTTATAAAAAACCTTTTGGATCACGCTGATAAAATATCTGTTATGCCTGAGAATATCGTGTGGTGCTATATCTGTTGGCAGCCTTTGTATAAAGAACTGGTTTGTAAATATCCTTTTATCAAGTTTGTGGAAGGTCTACCGGACAGTCTCAACGACGACTGTTTGTTTCCTCCTAATAAAATAAATATGGTTGTAGCAGATGATTTGATGGACTCTCCCGGTGACAGAGGTGAAATCGAGAAAGCCTTTACCAAGTATGTGCACCCCTGGAATCTTAGCATTATGTATATAGTTCAAAATGTTTTCTGTCAAGGGAAAAGGAGCCGCACCATTGCCCTTAACACAAAATACATGGTTTTGTTTAAAAACCCCAGGGGTAATCTACAGATAGTGTCCCTGGTGCTGCAGATGTACCCAGGTAAGGCCCAGTTCTTTCTAGAAGCTTTTGAGGATGCCATTAAAACACCTTATCTGGTGGTTGATTTAATGCTTCTACGCTGGATGCTTTTAGATTAAGAACAGGGCTTTTTCCTCCTGATCAACTGGCTGCTTACACCTTTAAAAAAACAACAGGTGGGAATAAAAAGATGATGTAGCAGTGGCCTCTTCTTAGCTCTCGAGATGGTGGAAGGGGAACATGTCTAGCCATGTAAAAGAAATTTGGCTCTCTTGAAACTTCTCCTTCAATCCACCCCACAGCAGGGAAAAACTATACGCTTCTCGGCCTCTGATGATTTAGTAGCAGCCATTTCAGAAATTGCTCTGAACACCTTAAAAGGAAACATCCTTTTGACACAGCATCAAATTCATGTGCTGAAAAAGAGAGGTGGGATCATAACAAGTCTAAGTAACAAAAGATTACCTCTTAAAAAAAAAACAGCTGGTGAAATAGTCTGGGGGATTCATCTGACCTCTGCTAAGTTTTGCTCTTTCTCTGATTACAGGGCTTTTGGCTAGCCGGTGATGGAGCACACAGAAAAAATGTTCCTGGTGCCCAAACATGAGCTGGAACAATTAAGGGCTCCCCCACTGCCTCAGGAAAATATCAGAACTGAGGCAACCTGCTTGTTGGAAATAGAAATGAGGGATATTCTCCAAAGACTGGGTTTAGCCAAATATGATAAAGCTAACATGTATGCATCCATGCTTCAGAAATACCTGACCTACATAAAGCAGGGTGATCTGGACAGAGGGAAATTAACTATTTCTGCTGGAACAGACTCCTCTAGAAGCCGTATACCACCTAGAAACCTCCACAAAACCTGACACGGTCATTCAGGAAGTATTGGATAACGTGCATGCCCGATACAGGAAAAATGCTAAAGTACTGCTTACTAAGCTGAGCCAGCACAAGGAGATTTCTTCTTGGGATGATCAAGGGGGTTTCATCTGCAAAGGGATGCTAATCAAGGGGTCTAACATGCTCGACTTGGTCAACTTGCTTCAGACTCATGCCAGGACTACTAAATGCCTGCCTAAAGGCTGGGGCAGCCTTATGAAAGGTACGGCCGAGCTGAACATACCATTTTCTGTTATGGGCAATGTCATTAATCGTGATCATCTGGAATGCCTGAAAGTATCTGACTCGGACCAAGAAACACCAACAACATCACCTAAGAAGTGAAAAACTGTCTCTAAAAGCCATTGGCTCTCCATGTAAAATTTTACGCTTTGAAATAAACTATTCTATACTGCTATAAAGTTTTTGCTACAGAGGATTTTTTGACTGAAAACACGTACACACACACACATTTAAATAACAGCAGCTTTATTTACACAACATCAGCTGAGTGTTTTATTTAGACAAAGCATTCGTGGAAGTCCTAGTGAGAAATACATGTCTGGGCATGTTGAAACAAGTTTTGAGCAGGCCCGGCCACACAGAAATTTTTATATTTACTTTTTACAAAATACATCACCACCCTATCATTTTGTGCTAAATTTTTGGAATAATACTAATATTATTATATAATAAATTTAATATATAATATTAAATATAACAAGTTTGAGCAGGCCCGGCCACATGGAGATTTTTATATTTACTTTTTACAAAATACATTGCCACCCTATCATTTTGTGCTAAATTTTTGTAATAATACTAATATTATTATATAATAAATTTAATATATAATAATATTATTTAATAATAAATTTAAAATCTGTTTAAACCATAGCCCTTTGCTACAGTGGTGTAGAAAAATACACAATGGTATCGCAGGCAACAGACTGGGGGTCTTGTAACTGTTTCATCTGAAAAACAGTGTCGGTAGCATTCTTGTTTATAAACAACATAATACTTTGAGGAAAGAGATTGCTGTTTGGGGGGTGACTGTACGAGTCAAAGTTCTCCGCGGTTCTGATCCTCCAAGTAAACAGCCAGCCAGCGTTCTCTGGGTTGATTAAGCGGGTGCTTGTTGACCACCAACCTCGGGCCTTTTAGACAGTCTAATCTTAGGAAGCCAGCCACAAGGGAAAACGTCTAAGAAAGTTTCTTTGGCATAAGGGTCTCAGGGTAAAACCCCAATGAGCTGTTCAGTGTCCATCTTCACATATAGTCAAACAGGACATTTCTTCTCTGACTTATTTCTATTACATTGTCAAGGACCCCATATACAATCATGTTAACCGTGGTGGGCAAAGCCACAGCAATGCATATTTCTGCTCTCAGGTTCCTGGTTTTAATCAGTGAATAATGATCAGCACACTCCTGGTCAGGGGACAGATCAAAAGCAATTAAGGTGTACCCCAGAGCAAATTCCTCACAGTTGATTATCAGGGCCCGGTCTTTCGTATGTTTACCAGCTGTCTGTATCAGCTGCATGTATTCTCTCACAGTTACCATTCCCAAAATCTGGTTGTAGGGGTTTGTTCTCCACCGACGTAGAGGGCCACAAAATTAATATTGTAATGTTTAAAGTTAAAGGGGTTCTTAGCATAATTGCCACTAAAGGCATCTTTATCCACAAACCCGATGACGATGAGTTTGGGCAACTACCCCAGAAACAGATTCTCCTGGTCGCTGATGCAGCTGCCAGCAGGAATGCTAAACACTTTCATACCTGTGTGGTCTATGGGGTATTTAGCATTGACCATAAGCAAGGCCTCCGCGTGGCCCAGTCGGACGCCCGGTGCTACCTCCACTTTTTTTCACAAAAACTGAGTCAGATGTGATTTTTAGTTTACAGGGGCCAGCCGCTGCGGTACCCATCAAGCAGAAGGCATCTTTGCTATGTGTCAGCTTAATTTTCACATCCATGCCATTCAGCAACAGTTTTTCTTGAAAAAGCAAATCGCTATGGAGATGACCAAGCAGCTCTATCTTTTTGCTCCAGACTGTCAGGTTTGCCTGTTTCCAAAACCCCTGATTATTGCCATCCCACGCAACCATTTCATGATGGCGGGGGGTATCTTTGTAAAACAGGCCGGCAGAAAATTGTGTGGCAAGGGTGTCATCACTGTAGTTGAGGTGTCATCACTGTAGTTGAGAACTGATTCGATAAAAGCTCAGTAGGGGTAACAGTTGTTGCTCTGACTTATCAGACAGTCTCCCAGAATGACATCCAGCTGATTGAAGACAGAGGCTAGTGGGTAATTCACCAAACCCACCACTGTCCCGGCATCAAGTTCAGTTCCATTGCCTTTTACAATCTTGCAGCAAAGGTACAGCAGCATATCGTTCAAATCCATGCAATCTTCACCATTCCCAGCTATGAAAAGGTCAAGGGGGCTGGACTCGGTAATAGCCGAGAGCGGGGGCATCTCAACATACAGACTTTTCTCAATGCAAGTCTGCGTAGGGGCTGTTTGAAACACATCCAGTTCATATTTGGCACATTCTTCAGACCCGCAGTGAACAAAAACCATGGCAGTTAAAATATATTTCTGTTTTCTCCAGGAGAGTGCCCCTTCTTTCTCCCAGGCTGCTTCTTGGTTTTTCATGTCTGGCTGCCCCATCAACTTACCCTTGTCTTTTTAAGGGGTTGAGGAGGTCCTGGACATCCAGAGTCTGTTGTGTCTCTCTTTCTTTTAAGGTTCTTTCTTTGAATATACATGAGACTGGACCCCTCCTGCTTTGCCAGCTTGACCACCTTATCTAGGACAGCTCAGGAGACCTGACCATTCACATCTATGGATATGTTTTTTGCTTCATTTTTAGTATGAGGCTTAATAATCTCCAGACCCTTTCTCAAAAGTGGAACGGCTTTTCTAAAGAGGCTGTGAAATATGCCTCCCACACCAGCCCTGTACATCACGGGCACCCCCTGATATCCAGGAAGACCACACCCAGCCTGGGCTTTATAATAATTTCTGTACAAATTAGGGTCCCCATAGTTTTTTACCATCATCATCGTGCTTTTACTTATTTTAAAATCTCAAAGTCTTCTGGGGGCATAGGTGAAGCTTAATTTAACAATCACCTTACCAAAGCCAAATGAGACATATTTGTTCTGATCCATCTTTATTTCAAGGCAGATTGTGTTGATGTGGTGCTGGCTGATGGGGACATAATGCAGGTTGTTATATGTGATAGCGAAAAACTCGTTGTTGCTCCCATGGATAGGGACGCAGCGTAGCAAAGATACTGAAAACTCCCTGACAAGCTGATGTTCCACAATGTCCGTGTAGACATACAGCGAATTGAACCCACTGGTAATATCAGCAGGGAGGGGTGTTTTTTTAGCAGAGACTCCAGGTAGCATTCCCAAAATATAGGCTAGCTCACCATGCATATAAAAACCATAAGAGTTATATTTAGATTTAAGTCTCACTTTCCTGAATGCTCAGTCATAGTGCATAACTAGTTCCGGCAGAGCAGGATTGGTGGTAATTGTAATGTTTATAAGATCCAGTAATTCTGTGATGGTTGTATAATACCCCCAAGGCAGGCTGTACCTCCATTTTTTAGTCCCAGAAATGATTTTGAAAGGCATGTCTTCATTGATGTTGTTCCAGCTGTGCGGGTATTGTATTTCTGCTAACCCTATCTCCCAATTCCCCAGCAAATCCAGAGGTTTAACTAGTTGTATGGTAAAGCTTGAGCTGGTGTTCTGCGGATAAATGCTTGCTCGTGTTGCTAGGCAAAGTAATGTAAAAGTCGCCATCACACATCTCAGTCTTCTGTCTGAGGTACCCCTATATGTTACAAACTTGGTTGGCTTCCACCCAGCTGTTAAATTTAGATGGCCACCCCAACCATTTCACCAACAACCGCTTCTTTCTTCCCTTTCCTTTCATTGCTAGAACTTTTTCAACCCTGTAAACTCTGTCCTGTTTGAGTTCACTTTTTGTAGTTTTTCAGGGTAGAAAGAATCTTTCATAGGTTCATCTTCATAATCTTTTAGATGGTATACAGCTGTCTGCATGCATCTAAGGTCTTCATCCACTATGAAAATCTCATTGGTGAATGTTTGTTCATAACCTTTTTCAAACCTCCCTTTGGTCCTAGACACTCTTACGTGGTCTCCTTTTCTAAACATGGGTGCTGCTGGTTTTATTTTGCAATAGTCCCCATACATGGTTTTCCACACCCTTTGAGGGTTTAAGAAGTTCATGTCAACAGGTCTGGTGCGGATAGTTCTGTGAAAACTGTGGTTATATCTCTTTATAAACTCTGGTAACACATCAATGTAGCAAAAGGTGTTGCGGGCTGTAAAATACTTCCATGTCTTTGATTTTAATGTTCTGTTAAACCTCTCTACCACTGCTGCTTTCACTTCATTATTCATCATGAAATGGTGACTATTATACTGTTTTAACAGTTTGCTTAAGGACTTATTTAAAAATTCTTTTCCCTGATCAGTCTGTAATTTTCGAGGTACATGACCCTCCATAAAAATGGTTTTAAAGGTCTGAGCTGTTTCACCACCTGACTACTCTTTTAGACCCACAGCCCAGGCATACTTTGATAATATGTCTATTGCTGTTAAGATGAACTTAACCCCACCAGTGTGCTTGAAAAACTGCTGCATATCCACCAAATCTACCTGCCATTGTGCATCAATATCTGAAACAACAGTCTTATTTCTTTTAAAACGTCTTTTTGCCAGTTTGTCTAGGGGTGTAAGCATCCTGGTCTGAAAGTCAGACGGCCACCCCACTTCTGTTAAGAACCTTATTTTGCCTTTTGGTGGCTTCAAAAAGCATGTTCACCCTACCAAAACTGCCAGCTTCACCAGGAGAGTAATAAACTTCCTTTAACATAGCCTGCTGTGTAGACATGTCTGATAACCACTTCCTCCAACACCCACCCCCTATGCTAACACCCGTGTGCTGCATTCAAATGCTTGAGGAAAAATTTAAACTATGGCACAAAGATACCCTCTTCCAAATTCTCAATGTCTGCTTCAGGGCCTAGGTGCTAGGTCATAACTGTATTATGTGATCTTAAGCAGTTCTTGCAGCCTGAGGGTTTCAGCTTTGGGGGTCTGCATAGGCTGTCCTTCTGGTGTCATGGACCATGTGGTGCCAGTGCCAGACACCACATGACTGGGGGTTGGGGCGGGGTTGCTGATGTCACATACCTCATGACTGGAGGTGGGGACAGAGTTGCTAAAGTCACATACCATGTGACTGTGGGGGGGGTGGAGTTGCTGATACCACATACCATGTGACTGGGGTCAGGGGGCAGGGCTGGTGATGCCACACACCATACAAGGGGCAGAGCTAAGGGGTGGGACTTCTGGTCCCACCCACCTGTCACATTTGCATTGAAGGGCAGTGAACCTATATACTACTGCAGTCAGAAGGGGAAGAGATACATAGGACAAATAGGAGGAGGAGAACAAACCAGAGGGAATATGTCTGGGTGAAATGGGTGCTTCTGGTAAAGGGGTTATGCTCTGGGTTCCTGTTCCAGGAAGGCAGATGTTATTCATAGAAATCATAGAATCGATGAGTTGGATGGGACCTGGACAGATCATTTGTTCGACCCCCTGCCATGGGCAGGAAGGAGCACTGGGGGTGGCAGGGGTCATAAGACCCCAGCCAGGTGCCTATCCTGTCTCCTCTTGAAGATTTCCAGGGAAGGTGAGAGAACCACCTCTCTGGGAAGCCTATTCCAGGCTCTGGCCACCCTTACAGTGAAGTAGTTCTTCCTAAGATCTAACCTAAACCTATCCTCCCTCAGCTTGTGGCCATTGTTCCTGGTGACTCCAAGGGGACCCTGGTGAACAGACTTTCCCCAAGTCCCTGCTGGTGGCCCCGATAAAGTTGTAGGCAGCCACAAGATCCCCCCTCAGTCTCCTCTTGTGGAGACTGAAGAGATTCAGGTCCCTCAGCCTCTCCTCATAGGGCTGGCCATGAAGTCCCTCAACCATATGAGTGGCCCTCCTCTGGATCCTCTCCAGGTTCTCCATGTCCTTCTTG
>NW_017728906.1:117554938-117567932 GCF_001723895.1 Crocodylus porosus | reverse complement strand
TGGGATCCTATGACCCCAGCTGACTTCCTGCCCTTTGGGCAGGGGGCTGGACTCGATGATCTCCTGAGGTCCTTTCCAGCCCTAATGTCTATGAAATCTATGATATCTATGAAATCATAGGTTCAACAGGAGTCTTCAATGTGATGCACAAAAAGTGAATGTAATTTTTTGACTATATTAACAGAAGCATTTGGTACAATCCACAGGAGATAATAAATCCTCTCTATTCATCACTGGTTAGGCCTCACCTCGAATATTTGTGCAAATACTGGGGCTCCACATTTTTAAAAAGTACATGGAAAAGTTAGAGGGTCCAAAGGCATGCAACAAAAATTAAAATTGGAAAGCAAGTCATATGAGGATAGTTTGAAGGAGCTGGGCATATTCAGCAGAGAAAATGTGTAGAAAATGAATTGAAGAGGGGACATGATAGCACTTTTTAAATTCCCAAAGGACTACCATATAGAGGAGGAAAAATACTTTTTCTCCCTTGCCGCAGAGAAGGACACAGAACAATGGCTTGAAGCTGCAGTAAAGTGGGATTAGTGTGGATATCAGGAAAAACTTCTTCACTGTTAGAGCATAAGATGGTGGATTACATTGCCTAGGGAAGCTATGGACATCACTGGAGGTGTTCAAGAAGAGGTTGGAGCCACTGGCTGGGGATGATCTATGTGTAGCTATCAATATTTTCTATTATAGGTATTTCCATGATTCTTGAGTTTGCTGTTGCTGCATAAGGCCAGGAGGAAACTCCTTCCTCTCCTCCACCCCCAAACTACCATGTGTCAGTGTCTCAGGGAAAGAAGTAACAAGGAGTACTCACTGGCAACAGGAGACGCAGCACAGCAGGGGTAGAAAGAAGAGCCTGCATGGCTTGTCAGCTGCTTCTTTATCCAATTAAGGCTGGCTGGTGATGTCAACCCGAAACGCCGGCCAGCAGAAATAAAAAATGTCAGCTGATGCCATGGATGAGAGGGGAGAGAGCAGCAAGAAAGGGGAGCTGCGTGGAGCACTGATGGGAAGGCAAGTAAGCGACAGGCACTCTGAACTTGGGGACAGAGTCAGAGCTGCTCCTGAAGTTCAAGCAGACCTCAGATGGGAGTATTGGGATGACCAGGGTGAGGAGGGAGCCATGCCAAAGAGAAAAGACCCTGGGAGAGCCCCAAGAGGGTTACAATTGGGGCGGGTACCGCTTCTGGTCCTGGCCGGGTCAACGGGAGAATGGGAGTGAATCCCGGAGGCAACAGACAAGGAGAAAAGCATCCCCAAGCTACAGCAAGGGGGAAGGATAGTAAGGGGACAGGGCATAGCCACATCAGGAGGTGGCTCATCACTATAGTGTTTTGTTGATGCGTTTTGTTTGTTTGCCCCGTGCTAAGGGGGAGAGTAGAAAATGCTGGGGTATCTCCAAGGAACACGGCTCAGGAAGAGCCTCCAAAGGTTTTTTTGTGTTTCCTTGAAAGAAGGGGCGGAGCCAAGGAAGGCAGAGGGGGCAGGCCCGCACAGGCAAACTTGGCCATAAGTGACGAGCATACAGATGTCAAGCTGTGAGACACGATTCCACAAGAGGGGACGAGGCTGACAGAGGGACAACTCACACAAGGGAGTGTGAGGCCAGGGTGTAGGGTGGCGGATCCCTGTGAATGACCGCCAGGCGAACCACGGGCTGCTGAGCACACCTGATGAACAATCCTGTCTACTGAAGAACAGCAAGTCATGGCAGGCGAGAATGGGGCAGGCAACTGGAGAAGGAGACACCTGCTCGGTCAACGACAGAAGTCTGTAGGACGCCTTACGTTTACTACCAGAGCGGAGGTCACACAAGAACAAATATTCAAAGCCCGGCAGCCACAGTCAGGTTTTGGGGGTTGTTGTTTTTTTTTTTAAGATTTCCTTAGAGGTATTGAGTGTTGGCTAAAGCCAAGACTGGGGATTTTGGCTGAGGTTTGCCAATAGTCCTTCTGGGACTTAAACCCAGAGATACCTGGTGTAGAGTATCTTGCTCCTCTACTCAGAATCAGAGTGATTGTCCTATCTGGGTCAGTAAAGAATTTTACCCCGTAATACTATTGGTATGATCTGTGGGGTTTTTGCCTTCCCGTGTAGCAGGGACCATGGCCTGCTTCCTGCTGACTAGATAACCTATGGAATTCCCCATTTTATCTGTGGCAGGTTAAGTTGGCATGTCTTTTTGTTGCATCAGTGTTGAATATAGTTTTGTTAAGCAGTTAGACAATGGATTTGCATAAAATATTCTGGGTAAGGATGACCTGCCTTAAGCAGGGGGTTGGACTAGATAACCTATGGAATTCTCTTCCAGCCCTTCTCTAAGATTCTCCTTCCCTCTCTCTTGTTATGCCACTGGGTGAAGAAAAGGGAGATCCACCAAGCACCAATGCTGTCCCAGGCATTCCTTTCCTGCTCTAACCAGGGCTGTAGTGTGTGGCTGCACACAGCGAGAGTCATCTGGGGACTGCAGCAATGGCAAGTGGGTTCCTTTTTCCTGCACCTCCTTCCAGTTTTTTGGGGAACACCTGGGAAGACCAGGCAGAGAGGAGGAACTCACTGTCTCCAGCTAAGCCTAGGTCCCCTCGTAGTTGCTCTTCACAGCCCCAGCTTGAGCAATGCAAGAGCAGCTCTGGGACTTACCCCACCCATGGAAGGTCTTGTCTTCCTGCATCCAGAGGATGAAAAAATCCTCAACTGCTGCTCCCATGGAGACCAATGTGTCTGAGGCTACAAAAAATGGGAGTCACTGAGCTCTGCTGTGGAATGGACTGCACCACCACATCACTTCTGGACCTGCCCCTGGCTCTAGTAGTTTAAAGTCCTTCACAAGGTAAGGCAGGGTGGCCTGTAATTCACAGTGGCATGAACTTTCATGAGCAACAACCTACTGCATCTAACAAAGCTGGTGGTTGCCTACAAAAGCTCATGATTCTCAGAACCAGTCAATTTTTAAATGGTTAACTTCTCTTACCTTCTAACCTTCTGATGTATTCCCTGGGTAAAAAAAAACTCCCCCAACCTTTACTTTGTGTAAATAGCCCAGCTCTTCTAACATCCACTCATATGACAGGGTCTTAATGTCTCCAGTCTTCCTATTAGCTTTTACCTGCATTTGTTCCAGTTTTAACTGATCTTGAATATTGCCAGAATAAAACAGTATTCCATAAGAAGTCATATCAGTGTCTTCCATGTTATCATTAATATTTTGTTTTTGTAATGGAAACAACTGATTCTAGGGTCAGATTTGACTTTTTCAGTGGTGTTGCATCACACTGGTAGTTCATAGTCACCCCATGAATACTATTGCACCAAGGTTATTTTCCTTCTTAGTCTTTTCCCAGTGCTAAACTCTAACTTTAGAGTAGATGTTTTTGTTATTAATCACTGAGTGCAGGAGCTTGCATTTTAGCTATTGAATTTCATCACATTCTATTACTCCAGTTCTGAAGGTCATCTAGTTCTTCCTGTATGGTAATCCTGATCCTCTGTATTAACAAGGCATCAGCAAATTTAATCAGTGCATATTTTTTTTGTTTATGTCAAGGTCATTAATGAATATACTATACCAGTTTGGTCCCAAGTCTGACCCTTGAGAAACTATTGCAGTAATATTCCTCCAGTCCAATACTTCCCATCACTACAAATTTTAGCCAGTACCTTATTCACCTTACATACTTCTAATAATCCCCATCTTTTGCAGATGACTAATGATGTCTTATGTGATAACTACATTAAGTGTTTTACAAAACTTAAGGTAAATGAGATGGATCACATTTCCTTTTTTACTTAAATCATTATCTTATCAAAGAAAGTCATAAAATTAATCTGGTATGGGTAACAATTAGTAAATTCAGGTAAAATATTCTTCAGTTTCCCATAGCCCACTGTGTCTTTTGTAATTCTTTCCTTCATAGTAATTACAGCTTAATGAGTTTGTAGTTGCCTGATCTTTGGCAGAGCACATCTTAACCTTCCCAGATATTTCATTTTTGATTTCAGGCTGGGTGTTCTTAGTCAAGAAACCTTTAAAAGCAATTTGAATGGGAAATTAAGGAACAATAAATCATCCACAAAATTGATTTATTAAATATGATTTCAACAGAGACTATGGGTGCTCATGTCATTACTTGGATTAGCTTTTATAGCTCCTGTGTTCCTATAGATTTATTGGTTGCAAGTGCATCCATGCTGCATTTGATGCAGTTCTGGTCTCTGCAAAGGAAGTAGTGGAATTCGAAAAAGTACAAAGAAAAGGATAACCAAAATTTTCAGAGGTAGGGAGTAGACTCTCCTTATATTGTTGCCATACAAGGAGAGAATAAAAAAATCTAGGCCACTTCAGTTTGGAAAAGTGAAGGCTGAGGAAGAATGAGAGAGAAATCTATAAATTCATGAAGCTTGTGGACCAAGTGATCAGGGAACTGTTGTTCATTAACTCCCAGAATATTAGAACTCAATGAGAACATCTTCATGAGACGCTTAATGCACAGTAGACTAATTCTACTGTGAATTAGTGCATCATGGGCAAAAAAAATGTACTAGTGCACTAATATGCATTAGAATTTGTCTACTGAGCATTGTCACAAGAAGACTGTTCATGTTTGCTACTGCATTTTACCACCGGCTACTATTCATTTATGTAGTACCTCATATTAGAGGTACTAACTTAATGTGAAGTAGCAAACCTGCATTAATGCACCTATAGACATGCCCAATTAGTAACAGACATGTTTAACACTGACAGGAAAAGTACTTTTTAAAAATGTAATACATAGTTGACTTGTGGAATTAATTGCCACAGGTTACAGTGGAGGCAGATAGCATAGCTAGGTTCAAAAAGGGACTACACAAAATCATGAATGACAGATCTATTAATAGTGTTGAACATAAAACTTGGAGATGCTTCCTCTGGCATCCCTAAACCAATAATTGTGGATGCCAGGGAGGGTAATGAATAGGAGACAGATCACTCTAAATCTATTGAGTTGAATGTTCAGCCTCTAAAGCATTCAGTGGCATACATTGCTGGAGAGAGGTCTATTTTTTATACCAAAGGAAATGTGGGCCTAACCTCACTAAGGGAACTATAAACCTCCCTTAAACAGGAAGGCCAATGGAAGCGGGGGGTAAAAAAACAACACCCCCTCCCCCAATTTCAGAGGACAAAAAAATGTTAAAAACATGGATGGGAGTAATGGTCATAGGTTAATAATGAATGCTCCAAGGGTGGATGTTGAGTAGAATACACCAGCCCCTTGTGGCCATCTACAATGGCCTGCCAGTTCAGCACTTCACCTTTAGGCTGACCTTAAAGTCCCCGCTGAGGACCAGACACTTGTGGGCTGTAGATGGTGAAATATTTGGGCTTCTCCTGGTAGAACCAGGTGATCTCCAAGTCCCAAACAAGGGGATAGATGTTAATCATTTTGAGGATGTATCCCTGTATTTGGATCCAGACCTGAAGTAGTCAGCCCAACACCACCTCAGTGCTCTGAAGAATTGGTGGCTGTAGTCTTAGGGAAAACAGGGTGTCCACCCCATAGGATATATCTGTAAGGTGACTGAAATAGAATTTGTCTCTCCAGCTGGCTTCAGAGCCTGGAGTCATATCCATTTCTTGTAAGAACATCACAGAGTACTCCTATCCTGAAGTAGGAATATACCTGCACCTATGAAGAACTGGCTTGTAGCAATGGGTGTTGAGGGTTCCAATCTTGAGGACCTTCACTAATGGGAGATTTGATAGGCTTAATAGGTCCCTCACAGGGTAACATTCAGTTGTGGGGCCCAGAAACTATTCCACTGGCCTCCCATGGGCATGGAGTACATCTTGGAAACTGAGGATCACTTACAGTTTTTGGCAGTGCACTGCTTGGGCACCTTGTCTTCCCCAGCCAGAGCCCACACAGTGTTGAGGGCTTGATGGAGGTCCCCTAGAAGTCTTGGGCAAGCTTCACCTTTCTCCTAGAGAGTTACATGCTCCAGGAACTGGAACAGCTCTTCTTGGGGTACAGCTAGGACCAAGAGATCTATGGAACCACAGAGCCCACCAACTCATGGTCATCCTCCCTATGGCCCTGTGCTTTGTTAGGCTCCTCCTGACTTCATCGTGAGGTTGATGTTTTCCCCTCCACGAGCCTAGTAGGGACAGAGGCCCAGTGGAACACTAATGAAACTATCTGGTCCACTATATCCTCCAACACAAGCAGGTAGAGTGGAGTGGCCCCATGTGGTGGGGGATGGGCAGGCATGGGGAGTTTCAGGGAAGAAGACAGGGAGTCCATTCAGTGCCCCCCAATCAGGGTTAGTGTGATTTGGGGGGGACCTTGCTCTTCCCTCCTTCATATAAGGGCTACAAGGGACATTAGGGTCAGTGATGGGGTGGCACAAGTGATGTTTGGAGGAGATACTTCAGGAACTTTGATAGTGGTGGTGCCACCCCCAGAGCCCTGAGGTAGGAAACCTTTCCTACTGGGGCTTGCTGGTGTGAGCCCCAGGACTCCCACCTCCCCCAGGTGGTCAGAGAGGGAGGGGTCAACCACCAGACCCATTCCTGTGTTGACCAAGTCCTGAGCCTCTGCACCTATAGTGAGGGCAAGCTGTTTAATAGGAATTTCATGGGAGACAGTGTCAAAACCTTGCTAAAGTCAAGGTATATCAGGAATCCTGGTTTTCTCTGATTTAAAGAGAATGGTTAACCCCCCCCCTCAAATTCACATATTTCCATGATTAAAATGAAAAGCTAGTATAAATAGATCTATAGATTACAAGCATTTCATTTCAATCATGGAAAATTCCCCCATTCACCCTAGGGAAAAAGTCCCTTCGATTGGAGTACGAGGTGGAATTTGGGGGTGGGGGGCAGAATCAGAGCCACAGAGCCATTTGCCCATCCCTCCACCTGTGCCCCCCTCTGCAGCCTTTCCCTTTCTCCCCATTCCCACTTTGGCATGGAGCACATAGAACAGGGGCAGGCAATTATTTTGGGTGGAGGGCCACTTACTGAGTTTTGTCAAGCCATTGAGGGCCACGTGACAGGCAACCAGGGGCAGATATATATGAATTTTCTAAATATTGTAGGGGCCATGCGAGCCAGATAGAATGGCCTGGCAGGGTGCATCCAGCCTGCGGGCCACCTTTTACCCACCCCCGACATAGAACCTCCATCCTCTGCCAAGCCCATCAGCAGAGGAATCATCTCTGGTTTTGGGACACTGTTCCATGACCAGGCAGGGGCCACACTTCTTTGTGCTTCAGGTATGTCAGTGGGAATGGAGCTGCAGCCATGTCTGACAGCAAATGGGGTAAGGAGGAGGAGGCTATGGGGAGTGGGGTAGAGCGAGGGAGTACAGGCTGCAGGGGGGAAGGAGTCAGTGGGGAAACCATGTGTAGGGGGAGAGAAGGTGAGGGAGAGAGAGTTTCTGGAGACAGAAGCCAGGGTAGACACTACAGAAGGAAGGGGTGCAGGCACCAGGGGTGAAGAGGAATGGAAAGCCTTCAGGTGGAAGAAGTAGGGTGCCCCTCTTCAGTTCCCTGTCCCACTCAGTCACCTGCCCTCCTGCCACTGGTTTTCCAGTTGTAGCAGTGGGGTGTAGGGAATGAATTTGAGATGACCTTTCAATAATTAGATTCTATACATGGAAAATTATAACAAATATATACTTTCTCCATATAGAATCTACTTATTGCAAGGTTCTCTTAAATTCAAAGTCATCTTGAATTTTGGTAAATATGGTAAATTCCTTGTAGTACTGCTCCATGATCTGTCTGGGTATCAAGATCAGACTGACTGGTTTGCAGTTCTCTCAAACGTTTTGATTATTCCTTATAGATTTTTCTCTTTTCTAATCATTTAGGACCTTACCCAACCTCCAAGAGTTCTCAAAAACCTGAAATTACTTCACCCAATTTATTCAGTCCTTTAAGGCATAGTCCATCCTGCCCTCCTGACTTGAAAGGATGTAACTTCCATAATGGTTACTAACCAGTTCTTCCCCTACTTTAGGCTGTTTCTCTCCTTCTCTATCTTTGCTGCCATCTGTGCTCATCATTTGATAGCCGACTTTATTCATGATGACTGAAGTAAAATAAACATTAAGTATTTCAACCTTCTCTGAATCATTTACTAGATTGCCTTCTGCATTCAGCAGGGCACTTAGGTTTTCTTTTGTCTTTCTCTTACTCTTGACTTACTTGTAGAACCCCTTGTATTGCCTTTTTGTCACTTACCAGTTGTATCTCAAATCATGCTTTAATCTTCCTAATTTTCTCTCTACACTTTTGTGTAATACTCTTTTCTTGCCTAGTACACTACGACAAAATTCCCACTTTTTATAGGCTTGCTTTTTGAATTTCAACTCATTTAAGAAATAGCTGCCTAGATTGTTGCCCTTCCCATTCTTGTGTCATAGTGCAATGACATGCCCATGTCCCTCTGAGAGGGCCTTCTTAAAGTAAAGCCAGATCTCCTGTTCTTCTTTTCCCTTAAAATTTGCCTTTCAGAAGAGTTTTCCCACCAGTTCCATGGGTTTTTTGAGATCTAGAATTGTAATATAATTAGAAAAGGTAGAAAAGATACAGAGAAGGGCAATCAAAATGATCAGAGACATGAAATAGTTGCCATACCAGGAAATACTAAAAAGGTTAGGACTCTTCAGTCTGAAAAGGTAAAGACTGATATGAATAGAGGTCTAAAAAATCATGAAGGATGAGTACAAGTGAATAGGGAACTGTTGTTCATAAAGTTGCAAAATACTAAAAGTAGGGGACACTCACTGAAGTGAGTGTGTGACATTTTTAAAACTAAAAAGAGAAAGTAGTTTTTAATCATAGAAATCATAGAAAATTAGGGTTGGAAGGGACCTCAGGAAGTCACCTAGTCCAACTTCCTGCTCAAAGCAGGACCATCCAAAACTAGATGATGCAAGCCAAAATTTTGCCTAGCTGGTTCATGAAAACTTCCAAGGATGGAGATTTCACCACCTGGGTAACCTGTTCCAGTGTTTTACTACCCTCCTCATGAGAATATCCAACCTAAACTTCCTTTGCTGCAACTTGAGACCACTGCTCCTTGTTCTGTCATCTGCCACCACTGAGAACTGTCTAGCTCCATTCTCTTTTGACCCTCCCCCTTCAGGTAGCTGCTATTAAACCCCCCTCAGTCTTATCTTTCTAGACTAAATAAGCCCAGTTCCCACAGACTCCCCTCAGAAGTCATGTGCCCCAGCCCTCTCACCATTGTTGTGGCCCTATACTGGACTCTGTCTAATTTGTCCACATCCTTTCTGTAGTGGACCAAAGCTGAACACAGTACTCCAGATGTAGCCTCACCAGTGCTGAATAGAGGGGAATAATCACTTCCTTTGACTTACTGGCTACACACCTATCATTGCAGCCCAATTTGCTATTAGCCTCCTTGGAAACAAGGGCACACTGTTAGCTCATATTCAGCTTATTGTCCACTGTAACTCCACACAGCTGCTGCCCAGCCAGTCAGCCTTTAGCCTGTACTGGTACATGGGATTTTTCTGTCCTAAATGCAGGCTACACAGGATTGTTCTTTTCTAAGTCCTTGTTTTCCTCTCAGAAAAGTGCTAGCATTTAAAATCCTCCATAAGAATGAGGTCTTGTGTTTTGAAAACTTCCCTCATTTGTTTAAGAAGGCCTCTACCTTTTTCTTCTGTAAACGCCCTTTCTCCTGTAAGGCCTATAGTAGATGCCCACCATGTCATCCTCTCTGATGCTCTCCCCTCTTACTTTAACTCAGAAGCTTTCAAAAGGCTTATCTTCTACTTTGTACTGCTTCTCAGAACAAATATATATCTCCTTTATAATAGGATGACGTTCCTGTTTTTTTCCTCTGCCCTCCCTTCCTGTTATACCCATCTATGACAGTGTTTACGCATCTACATCCAATTTATTCTATGCTATCTGAATCAGTGTATCTGCTTTAATAACATATGATCATCAACCTTTAAGAGTAAGTTACAGAAAAAGCAGTGAGGGGGAGGAGGATGTTCCTAACTTTGATATTAACAGTTCTTGAGGGACTTCAGTAGGGTGAAATAGAATTGAATTGAGGTGCCTACTTCCTTGGACATACTTAACAGGTAGAATATAGTCTGGTCTTTGGTCAAAGAATACCACAGTTTGCATCACAGTTTTGTTAAATATTTAGTTAGAGACTACCACTAGTAGACAATTGATTTTCTCTGGTCCCTTGGGCATTCTCTTAGCAGATTCATTGTATGGCCATAAAGTGAAAAAGAAGCTTGCTGTTCAGTATTACAAGTTTTGTTACATTTTTTTTTTCACCAATTATATGTGAATCTAAACCTTTCAGTTGGAAAATTGATTTGTAGATTTCATCTTCCCCATTTGGGTCTGTTCTCAATTCAAAACAAACTGCTTATAAAAAAGATATGCTTAAAATACACATTACTTATTCTATGGCATAAAGTCTATGTGAGTTGTTTACAGATTGCAGCGGAAAAATCTCATAGAACAAAAAATGTTTCTTTTGGGCTGTTCATGTGAAATATATTTCAACAGAAGAAAATAATTGCATATTCTCTGATGCAGAGAATTGTCATTGCTTCTTTGCTTGATATAAGTATGCAGTAGTCTACTGTGTCAAACTTTCTAGAGTTTTATACTAGACTGTTTCCATATTTTAGCAACTAGCAAAATGAAATACTCCTTCTCTTCTAAGGACTCATTAATGTGAACAAAAATGGTTAGGATTAGATGCACATAATGGAACATATGACTTAGTATGAAAGCACTTACAACCAGGGATCCTGGTTTTAATTTTTTAAAAAATCCCCAACTTTCAGTTAAAAAAAACCCCCAAAATCCACATTTCCCCATGATTTAAACAAAACACCACTAATATATAGATGTATATGTAGACATTTCATTTTAACCATGGAAAAATGTGGATTTGGGTTTACTTTTTAAAACTGAAAAAGGGATCTTTTTAAATCAGAGAAAACCAGGATCCTTCCTTATAACCAGTTATACATTTGGAAACAATGTATAACTTTTCCACAATATTTATTCAAACTTGGTATAATTGTTCTAAGTTTATATTACTAGTAGATTTCTTATGCCTTTACTGATTTTTAGAAAGTGTTTACCATTATTTTCATACATACAATGGCTTTATAAAGTAGCCATATACATGTATATATGACTAGTTTGTAAAGTATGAAAATAATGGTAAATACTTCTTAAAAATCAGTAAAGGCATAGGCAACACATGTATATATGGCTACTTTATAAAGCCATCATTTGTATGAATGTAATGATATGTGTACACATCTGGAATAGCTCCTATTAAATACTACACTGTTGCAATCTCAAGAATAAGTAAAGTTGCTTAACTCAGGTAAGGTAACTTAAGCTAAGTGTAGACATTTTTTACATGGGTTAAAACCTTCCCCGCCCCCCATTTATACACTGTTAAATCATATGTGCCACATATGGCATAAGCAGACTCTGCATATGGTACCTGATGAATTAGGAAGGAGACAGAGAGCACAGTGTGAGATAGGGAAGAAGAATGAAAGCAGAGCAACAGATTGGGCAGGACAAAGAGTACTGGAGTCACACTCAAAGGGCACGTCCACACATGCAAGCATGTGTGCTTGCAGCAGCTCCAATAGAAGCTATTCAAATTTGAGCTGGGGCTTTTTGCTTCAGTGCATGTGCTCAAACATGCACTTTGTTGTGGAGCAAATTGTGCTGCTTGGGGCAAAATAACCCTGCCTGGCTCCTCCCGGATCTTCAGCCAGGGAGAGCTAAAGCCTGGGGCTAGCACCTGTCCTGGCCTCAGCAGTATAAAAAGCTACCCTGTCCTGGCTCCAACAATATAAAAAGCCGCCCTGGCAAGTAGCTCATGTCTATTAGCTCTCAGGAGCTTCTGGAGCCCAGCAAATTGGTACCTGGGGGCACTACCCCTGTGTCAGCTGGACTGCTGAAGCAGCTCTGAGAGTTCCCTGCGCTCTCTACCCACTGCAGCAATCTGGCAGTGGAGGCTGCTGCAGACTTGGATGGGGACTGAAGAGCCAGTAGAGGCATCTGCAGTCTGTGCCAGCTGCCACTGAACTGTGGTTGCAGGGTTGGCCTTTATGCGGCACTACTGCTATTTGTGCCCCCTGCCCAGCCATCTGGGCAGCTATCATCCAGAAGATGTTCACCCAGAACTATCAAAGCATGTCCTCCTGGCCCCATTTGTCCAGGAGGTCAGCCACATCCAGATGGGTCCAAGGTGCCAGCTCTGAGCAAGCAGGGTCATGCCACTGGCCTCCCTAGCAGGAATTCTGGTGTTCCCTATTGGAAAATTGAAAAATCCCTGATAAAAAAAAATCCAAAGGTCACTGTGTAAAATACCTCCAAATCCATGGTCCACCACAAGTAAAACAAAAGACCACTATAAAGACAAAGAGCAAGACAGAGACAGCGATCAGTTGGGCAATGTTTTATCAATATATCTTACAGTGTTAAAGCAAGTCTCTTATCATAATAATAAAGTGAACTTTAAATACTTGTTTCATGAATTCATCAATACATGTTTTGCTGCACTCCCACAGGGTGATGGCCCCCACGTTTGCCCCCCCAATGGGGGATTCAGCCCCCAACATGGGGTTCAGCCATCTCACAAGAAGCACAGCCACCCAACAGGGGGTTTAACCCCCACACAATAGGTATGCCCCCCAACAGGGGATTCAGCCCCCCAAGAGGTGGTTCAACCCCCAAATGATGGGTTTGGCCCCCCAACAGGGGGTTCTGCCCTCTCACAAGAGGTATGATCCCCCAAAAGGAGGTTCAGCCTCCATACAAGGGGTATGGGCCCCTAATGGGAGCCAAATGGCTCCCACAAGGGTTACCATCCCCCTTGCAAGCTCCACATACCCCACCCCAGCCCCCAATTGCTGCTGCACCTGGCCCCATCTCCCACCAGTTGCTGCAGCCCTCCCAA
>NW_017728906.1:117526478-117554375 GCF_001723895.1 Crocodylus porosus | reverse complement strand
GGGGGTCCCCCCATGGTCTCCTCCCCGTCCTCCAGCCCCCCCATTCCTTACTCACTGGCACTGGAGCCCTGGTGCTGAAACATATGGTCTGGCTGGCCATGTGTTTAACCACCAGGGTGAGGGCCAACCATAGAGACTCTCTGGCAACCAGAGCATCTCTGTGGAGGACCCAGCTTCAGGTTGCCTCAGGTCATGGTCAGGGACCGTGCCCTGTCCCTTTTTTTAAAACTTAGATTTTTTTAGACCCCTGGAGCCTAAATAGCCAGGGGTCTAATTTTCTCCCTGTGCTAGAAACTTGCAGCATGGTGAACATATTTTTGTTCCCACACATGCCTCTTGCCCTACCTCAAAAGGGGTTTGAGGCGGGGCAAGAGGCACATGCATGCTTATGTGGTTGTGCCCAGAGAAGGTGTTGAGCTATTATGTGGCACATGTGCCAAAAAGTTTGGCTGCCACTTGTTTCTTATACAAATGAAACCAAACAGAATTAATTAATTTTACTTACCATCTTGCTTTTTTTTCTTTTGTGCTTCTTTGTTTTAAGTATGGTGCCCCAAGGAAAGATTCACTGATGACTTTGGGACTAAAGTACAGTGAGTCTCATTTACCTAAATAAGATTGTCCTCAAAAAATGTAATGGTTCTACAAATGTAATCCCTGCTTAAATCTCTTCCCAGAGAGGCATGCAAAAGAGACTAAATTAAGTGATCATTGTTTATTAGTTGCTCCTTTCCATTTTATTTTGTTCTTTTCCTGTCTTTAATAATCAAATAAACTATGAAATATGAAACTATATCTGTAATTATTTGCTTGTCTTAGTTGAGGTATTACTTGAGTCCTGGGAAGCAGTCTACTTAACAAAACTAGTGGGATTAAGTTTGCTGGACTGATATTAAGAGAAGCAGTAACTAACTGCTCTGCTATTTTTTATGTATTTTGTTTATTAATATTTAGCAACTTGGAAGGTAAAAATATTTGGTTTTCTGAAACATTGAACACCCCTTTCAATGTCACAGAGTTTCAAGACAGCAGAAGAAAATTCATCTGTGACATATTTAAAAGGACTTTTTTAAATTTAATGTTGGTTTCTTCTTAATTCATTGCAAGGACATACCCACCATAGAAGTGTAAATAAGTATTTCTCTCAACACATTTTCCAAGAGCTTAAAGAGATGTATTATACAACAGCTTTTCATTTCCTGGCCATGAATTATTTTATGTTCTGTAACAGGGTGCCGTGTTGAGGCCAGTCACAATATCAGCCCACCCACCTGTCTAGGGCAGTCTGCCCACCACACTTTGATGTAATAATACCAGATGTAGCAATATGTAAGGCTACCCATTGAATGCCCCAGTGCCTAGGACATCATACACAGCTCTGAACCTTCTTTATACCATGTCCCATGCCTCAGAGATGGCATCCAAAAGGCTTCTGGCCCAGCTTGGCCTCAGGTATCCTTAGGCATGCCTGGGCTGTATGATCTCTCACTGGGCCCTCAACTCCAGCTACTCCAGTCAGCCCACGTGCAGTCCATCAGGCCCCCTTAAGGTGCTACTCTACTCCGCAACCAGCTCCCACTTCACCCCCTCACTGGGGACACTATTCTGCCCCCTCACTGGGGCTTTTGAGTCTTATACCCCTTGGGCCTCAGGTTCCTGTTGACATACCCAGGCCTCTCAACTCAACCCTCAGGTGCCTGTTAACATGCCTGGACCATGCCTCTGGCCCAACTAAGTGGGCCTGGGCCCTGTGCTTTTCTGTCAGGGTGTACTCCCCTAGCCTTAACCCTCCATGAGGTACCCACAAAACAGCATGGGATCAGGCTTTCTGGCATTCCATACTCAGGATTCATTAGGGAGGCACATGTGTAGCATTTTCTGGAAGCTGCCCTGCCACAGGCAGCCCCACCACACCAACCAGCCCCAGCAGGATACAGTTTTATGTCATGCCCCAGGACCAGGAACATCCCCCATCCCCATAGTTCCTACCCTGGACCTTCAGGTTTTCTGGGAGCAGAAGCTTTGGCCAAACAATGTTGTCCCTCTGGCTCCCTGTTGCAACTGCCAGCAATACTGCTCAGGGCCTGCTCTTATTCTTCAGCAGACAGGTCCTCCTCCAATCAGGCAAAGATATGGCGCCCCCCACCCTGATTGGTACTGAAGTCACTTAAAGTTTGTTCTGCTGCCTGCTCAAGCCCTTAAGGTTGAAGGCACCAAAGGTGCCCTGCCACACATTCAAAGAATAAGATTTGTTTGAGTTACTAAATTTATTTGTTTCTAATTAATTTCTATTAGAGTTGAGCTTATGATTTCTAATGATCATTTGTAGTACACCTAAAGCTGGACAGCCATAAAATGACAGAAGGCCTCAGACCATTTTGGTGATGATTTTTCTACCACCACGTTGAAAGCTTTTAGTAGATTTTATTTCTTCTGGGTCCTACTCCAATGCTTTAACTCAAGTGCCTGCCTTGTAGTCATTTTACACACTTCTATCTTTTATGTTTGGAATTGAAAAAGATAGATTTTTTTTTTCAGAAAACATTTTAATGCATCATATAATTTTGTCACATTTGGCATTCTTCCTTCACAACAAAGACCATTTGGAAATTTTGAGATATGAATCCTTCAAGACTCTACTTTCCATTTCAAGCAAACATTTGCCAAATAGTTTACTAGAAGGGTTTTGATTGACTGAGAGCTGTAAGATGAGGTCCCATATTTAAATTCTAGATATTCTTTTAAAGCAATTCTTTTTTTTTTTTTGCAAGAACTGAAAAGGCATTTCCCTTTCTAATTAATAGATCTTTAAAATTTCAGAAGCTTATGTCAGCTATATATTTAGAATAATCTCAAGCTTTAATTCTGAAGAAAAATGTACATAAAAGCAACTTGTGAGTTCATTTTCAGCTGCTTCAATTTATAGAGAGAAGCATCATTGAAGGAGAATCAGCTAATTGAACTATGTAAATAGGAAAACTAACTTGAGCAGTCATTTATTCATTAATTGAAGGAGTCAGTTTTAAAGTATTGCTTAGTACTTCAAGATCTCAAGAGAAATTTATTGAATTATATTTCCATATCTAACTCTAGTAAGTGCATGTTAATGTTAAAGAAACAATACACAGTGGATGGCATTTTTTTAATGTTTTCAGATATTTCCTAGGGGAGTATATTTACTGGTTATAAATATTTCCTCATAATAGGAAAGATATACTACCATGGAGTAGTTTACAAAGAATGCAATTTTTCATATAAGACTTGAAAAAGAACACTTTTTAAAATTTGTTTTCTTCTCTTAATTTAAAAATATTGTGTTCAGGACACTGATTTGTGAGACCACTAGATACATTTCCCAATAGATTTCAAGTTACAGATGATGACAGTAAACTGCCAATTTAACCTCATCAACTCTTGAGCATTAACTGAAAAAATAGGTGATTATATTTGCAACTGAATGGTAACTGTTTTAAATTAGAGCTAGATGCAATTCAGGGCTTTTAAGTGCTTACAAGTACTAATTCTTAGATTATAATACCCAGGAAAAAATACAAAACCTGGAGTTAAGCTCCCTATCATTGTTGTTGTCCTCTGTGGTCAGATTTGACTGAATTTTATTTTACAGCTAATGCATTCAGTGTTTGGTTCTCTGATAAACTATATCCTGCATTTTGCTTCAAATTTATATATAATTAGACTGGAGACATGATCAAAGAGAAAGTGGACTAGGAGAAACAGGTTAACATGTTTTTCTTGTAAGTGTTTGTGCTCAGCATACTAGATTTGGTTTGCAAATCTAGTTGTGCCAATTGATAATATGTCTTGCATTTACAGTATTTTTCTTTTCAGCTTCGAACATCAATTTTAGGGTGAAATTTCATGTTACATTTAAACCATACTAAGGACATTTAAAGCATGAGCATTTACACATTAAAACTCTTTAACTCGTGCTAAGTATCCTCTAAGCATCTCAACATTACACCACTTCAGTTGAGAGGTAACTCTCAGCCTTGCTACCTAGGTCATGTTAGGATAATTTCAATCTGCTGAATGGAGATAAACCAAGCAATTTGTAGCTCTCCAGCTTCCCAGGATTCACTGCTCACAGCCCTCTTTCTCTTATCCAGAGAAAGGATAGAGCCCACGTGTCCTTGCTCCTAACCACACCCTTGCACACTATCCCTATAGCAGCAACTCAGAGTTGGCAGAAAAGAAACAGTTTTAACCTTAGCATGTGACTGCTCACAGTATGTTCTAACTTTAACATTGCTTAAGATTCTTCAGATTTAGGATGGCCTAAATATATATATAACTTCAACCTAACTTATACTATTTAATCCTTTGTGTCATTTTTAAGTCCTTATATTTTGTAATTATCTACTGTATTTTAATAGTGTGAGCAGACCACAGTTGTTCAGACCATAGTTGTCTATAGGGGAGGTTCTTCATCAAAATCATAACACATTTTGTCACATTTACTGAAGGACTTTGTCACATTTACTGAAGGACTTCTATCTTGATGATTTATTTTCATTTTTTTTTTCAAACTGCTTAATTGGAAATGGTTCAGCTTTTTGATTGGATGGCTTTAGGTTGTCAATGATTGATTGGCATAGAGAAAAGAAGTGACATCTATTGCTATGTAGACTTTTGGTTTTGTCTTCAAGATTATACCTCTTTATACCAAATCTTATGCTAGCTCTGTGTCCTTGGATACTTCATTATTGATGTACATGACGGTAACATGCAGGTAAAGGAATGTGTATATAAAGAAAAGAACATGCTGATGCTTTAATGTTAAAGCCTTTTAAGTAACCTTGTCTGACCCTTGGAGCCTGTTGTTGGAACCTGATAAGTAGGCATATAAGCAGTGAGCTAGTTAAACATATTCTGCTTTTTTAAGGCTAATATTCAGTCCAAAATATGAGCATGAAACTCCAGAGCAATCTGTGATGACTTGCAGGTCTTCCTAGGAATTAGCACCCAACACACTCATCAGAAAGCAGAAGTTCTCAGATAAATTTGTGAAGCACTCTTGTTTTGACTTGCAGTGAGTTGGGATTAAACAGTTTTCCTTCATGTTAGCCTCTAAACCAAATCTCTATATCAAAATCACTGAAAGCAACTAGCAGCATGGCAATAAGAAGATACAAAATAGTGCAGGTGGTGGAGACACAATCTTATCTTAGTGTGTTAACTGGAAATGTATTAAAGATAAGAGCTATCTTCCATCACTCTTGCCATCATCCCGTCATGAAAATGTGTAAAAGTTATAATGTAACTGCCAAGGCAGCAAATCCTAAATAAAGTTTCCATAGGGTTTCTCTGCTAATAGTGTTATATGACTTTGTTAGATAAAGACACAGTAGAGGTCAATAATTTGCTGTCTGTATTTTTCCTGTGTTTGCCAGGTGCTAAAGATCAGGTTTGTTGTGTCACTCATCTTTGAAACCATGGTGTCTATCAGGGAAAAAATGTGTTTCTGCAGCAAATAAAGCAGATGATGATGATTCTATCAAATAACTTGTCAACTGCAACTATGAAAAAGAGTTTCCAGTGACTAGCATGCATTAAATGATTCTGGGGTACTTGTATGAGAAAATGTCTTCCTTTTATTTTTGTAATGGTATAAAAGGTCTGTTATAAATCTTTACCACCATAAAAAGGACTGGCAATGGGGACTTCTGAACTTCACGCTACTTCACAGCCACTCTCAAATATGAATGTTGACATTGAGATTATCCTAAATGCCCTATCTTGATACTTCAACAAATTTATCTTAAACTAACAAAAAATGGATACACAGGTGGCATGGCTTACATAACAAAGGGGAATCTTATGCCCAAAAAGGAGGGCAATGCTCTAGTAACCTTCCTTCAAGCACTGCTTTTACATATTTCTCAATTATACTTCAATGTCAAATCTACATTAATATATAACTTGAATCATTCCATTGCAAATCATAATATTCTGAATTGCATTTTAATTATGGGATCACAGTCTCTCCCAAAGGGTTTCCATCACTGCAAATGTAAAGTGAAACTCGCTCTCCAGGTATAGCATGATCTGAAAACAAATGGATCACATAGTCCTCAACTATGTCCACTGTATCTAGCTGTGTAACCTGGACATAGTGATACATGAAATACTTTCAGAAGAGATGTGATAGTGGAAAGAATCAGCCAGTGTCTCATAAAGTGAGGTGGAATAATGATAGAGGGATGGAGAAGTATTGTCCCTATCAGGGTTTTTCCTTTTTTTTTTTTTTGTATGTACAGGTTTTCCATTGACTTTCTAATGTAAATTCACAAATGGAAATTGAAGCAAAGGCTCGTTCATGCTCCCAAGCTACAGTGTCATGCTCCTCTTGTCTCTCTTTCTGTCTCCTTGATGCTTTGCCCTTTGGTTATCTACTGGATGAGCATCAACAGAAAACTTGTCTGAATCCAGTCACACCTACCCCCCTATGGCTGCCCCCACAATTCCAGCCTCCAGCACTTAAAAAAAGAAAAGCCTCTACTCACCAAGCAGGAGCTGTGGGGGCTCCCGGGGCTCCTGGCAGAGCCCTTCTGAGCAGCACAGGGCAGCATGGTGCAGCAGGATCCAGGATGGGGCTGCTGGGGCTGTCACCATGTGGGCATGGCCCCAGTGACCCAGACAACAGTTAGAACTGTTGGTAAGGGCTGGGGGGGATGGGTTTTTTTTCACCTGATGCTGGGGTGGGGGGAAGGGATGATGGGGCTCAGGCAGTTGGGGTACTGGGGCCAGAAAGGGAAGGGATTGGGGGGCTCAGGGGGCAGGCAGTGGGTGGATCTGGGTTGGGAAGGGATCAGGGGGCTGGCAGAATGGATGGGGCTAGGGGGGTTCCCCCCATGGTCCCCTCCCCCCTCATTCAGTCTCCTGACCCCTTACTTACTGGCAGTGGAGCCTGGGTCTGGCAGCCAGAGCATCTCTATGAAAGACCCAGCTTCTGGTTGCCTGCCCTGTTTTGTTTTCTGGGTTTTTTTCTGGTGAGTTTTTTGACCCCTGGATATCCAGAGCTCTAATTTTGACCCTGCACTGCCAACTTGCAGTGCGGGGAACATTTTGTCATTCCTGCATGTGCCTCTAGCAGCATGTCAAAGGGGTTTGAGACACTGCAAGAAGCACGTGCAGGCTCATCTCGATGCGCCCTGAGAATACATCTATGAGGTAATGTAACTTGGAGATTTTTCTATCCAATAAGGAAGAATTATGGAACAAATTATAAACAGGCAACTTGATAATATCTCAAGGGTCAGCAAGGAATAACTAATAACAGGGGATCCTGGTTTTCTCTGATTTAAAAAAAAATCTCCCATTTTCAATTAAAGAAAGATAACCCCAAATCAACATTTTTCCATGATTGATATGAAACACCACTAATATAAAGAGATATGTGTATAGTGATGTTTCATTTTAATCATGGAAAAATGTGGATTTGGGGTTACTTTTTTTAAATTGAAATTTGGGGATTTTTTTTAATTGAGAGAAAATCAGGATACCCGTTAAAAAAACAACATGGATTTGTTAAGAATCAATATACATTCTAGTCACAATTCTCCAGAGTGTTTGCTACCCAAACAACTTGGTGTCATCTTCAAATTTATTAAGAATAGAATCAGTGCCATCCCCAAGTTAATGAACATCAGGGATCCTGGTTTTCTCTGCTTAACCCCCCCCACCCCGGTTTTGAATTAAAAAAAAATAACCCCAAATCTACATTTTTCCATGATTAAAATGAAACACTGCTAATACACACACACACGCACACATACACACACACTGCTAATATATGTATATTTCTAGGATTAAAATGAAACACATATTACATATAAATATAAATATATATATAGGTATATATAGATATCTCTCTCTCTCGCTCTCTCTCTCTCTCTCTCTATATATATATATATATATAAAATTTATTTATTTATTTATTTATAAAGAGTGTTTCATTGTAATCATGGAAAAATGTGAATTTGGGTTTTTTTTTTTAATCCAAAAATTGGGATTTTTTTTTAAGCAGGGAAAACCAGGATCCCTAATGAACATAATAAAGACTAATTAACCCAACACAAATCCCTGGGGAACCCCACCTGAATTATCCTTCCAGGTAGATATTGAACCATTGAAGTCCAGAAGTACTCCTGTGAACAGGGGCATTTCTAACTGAAAAAAATATCATTGGTTTGTAGAGAACTGGCCAGACCCAGAAGCCACATTTCAGGAGGAGATCATTTTAGGCAGCCTTGTATTTTGTATCTCCTTTATGAGTGATCCTTCCAAAGAAATTAACTAAAAGAACAGAAGTCATTTTGCTAATAGAACCATTATTATTGGTTATCTAGATTGCCTGGCTAATATCACAATTAACATAATATTACCATCCTCTGCTCAATGCCAGACTACCATTATAATAAGATAAGTTCTACAAAGAGCAGGATATACCATTGCTTTCATACTAAAGAAAAACACATGATTTTTAAAGACAGTTTGGAAGATCTGGAGAAGAGGAATCTGAAGGAGGATTTGATAGAAGTTCTGAAATACATAAAGGTTTGTTACCAAGAGACCTCTTGTTGGGTCTGAATTAATTCAAGTCAACAGGGCTGCAAGTCCAAGTGGTTTGGGTCACACATATTTAAGGAGACCTGACCATTTCTTATCTATGAGTGGGATCATTTCAGATGAGTTCTCATTAAACCAATCATTTGAGCTGTGATGCAAGGTACCATAAGAGTCCAAGGAAGTTTGATAGATGAACTTTCCTTTGAGCTCAACCCATTTCTCCTCAGTGGTATTACATGGCTTAAGATGCTAGAACCCCAGCGAGAGTTTTGATTAATTGAGATGATGTGCCTTCAGTTTTCAGTTGTGTGGCATTTATTCATAGTAAAAAGAGTAGCAAGAAACTCTTGTAGAATTACATGGGACAAAATGTGACTTTCATACATGCTAATGAAAGATTGGTATCACAGTCAGCACTCTGATAGGATCACATCCTGATTACATTACAAAAGTCTCATGAGCAGGTTATTATCAGGTCAAATTAATGCCAGTGTCCACATTGTGAGTGGTGCCAAGATACTTTATGTTGTGGTTTCATATTGAAAAATGACTTGGTTATAAATATCTCATTGCATGAACATATCTCAAGACAACATTGCCCATTTTCATTCATTTTGCTGACATCACTGGTGCCCAAAGAGTGAGGCCAGGCAGAATACTCAGTGCTAATCCTTGCATTGAAGTATCTGAGCATGAGGATTTTTTCATTAGGTGAAATGTTACTGATTAAGGCACTAAACTCATCATAGAAGCAGTCCTTTGATTTGGATGAAGCAGTGAGAGTTGGAGTGTATGCATATAAGAGACTGACTAACAGGACCAGAGGCAGTAGTGAGTCAAAGCACCATTAATTTTCTGGAGTGTTTGTTCAGGGGTTCTACTGAAAACAGCAGGATATTTTTAAATGCAAAGCCAAAACCATGCTTTCTGATTCCTTCTGACAGTTTACCACAGGAGAAAAATGTAGTTTTTCTATTTCAGGCAGCCAGTGCCTGATAGTCTGTTCTCTTGTAGAGCGATGATATTGGCATTCAGTCTCAGCAGTTCTGCATCAATTACTGTAGTTTTTTGTGTGTCGTCAATAATTTGGAGGCTGTCAGATATACCTGGGGGTCACTGTACCAAGTTCCAATCTTTAAGATTGAATGTTTTTTTCTCACATTTTTTTGCAGTAGCTGGTGGTGTGAGATAGCAGTCTGCTCTCTAAGCTCCAAACACCCATTGAAGCAGCATACTGTGGCAGGAAAAACACCTTATTGGCTGGGGAATTCCCAGGTTGAGGCAGGTGGTAGTTTTCCAGTGAGGTGCAATGACCTCTCCCACCATCAGAGACAACCCCCAGCACCTGGATCTATGTCAATAAATGCTATGCCTTATAACCAGTAACTGATGACTCCCATTTGTTTCAACATGTTGGTAAAGCTGGAGTAACCTCTACAGGATACAAAAGTCTGGACATTTGCTAGGTGGTCAAGAGTTGCCCAAGCATCAGAAACACCCTTTTGACTTGGCTGACTTATTCACTGGAAAGGTAGAAGCAATACAATGTGGGGCTTGGAAAGTTGTGGGAACTGCTGGGAAGAAGATTGAATAATTGAATGACCACCGTAGGGGCTCCCCTCTAGATTTTCTTTCAGGGTTTATTGCTTTAGCTTTAACCTCCCCTGATACAAGCCACAAGGAAGTAGTTATGGTTACTGTCATCTTCTTCCACCAGATTTGCTCCTTCTTTAAAAAAAGGCAAGAAGGGAGCTATAGATCAATTAGCTTCACCTGAATACAAGAGATGTTACAAGAATATCCTAAAAAAGGCCATTTGAAAGCATCAAGGGGAGAAAAGGTTTATTGCAAGCAGACAGCATGGATTTATGAATGTATAGATTTCTGACAAATTACGTCAAACTAATCTGATCTTCTTCTTTGACAAAGAAACTACTTGGGTGGTTGAAGGGAACGCTAGGGATATTGTATATATGGACTACAGCAAGACTTTTGACAAGGTCCTACTTTCTAAACACATTGGAAAAAAATGTGAGCCAGATAAGTCATTCAGAGAGAGCTACAATCCAACTACAATAAGTTGGATAGATAACTGGCTGAATAAGCACAAGAAATGGGTAACTATTAATTGGGCCATGTCAAAATGGCAGGAAGTTTTGAGTGGAGTCCCACAGGAGTCTTTCCTGGGCCTGGTACATGTTAATTAATAATTTGGAAATTAGGCTAGGAAGGTTTTTGAGCATGTTTACAGACTATGTAAAACTAGGAAGAATTTTGAACACTTTGGTGGCAGTAAGAATTCAGAAGAATCATCATAGATTAGAAAGTTGGGATACAGCTAGGATAATGTTTAATGCCAACAAATTCAAGGTCTTCAGAGGAATAAAAACTCTCCAGAGGGGGAAAAAAACCCATGGCTATGAAATGGGTGACACCTGGCTGAATGGCAGTTCTATGGAAAAGGATCTGGGAGTCTTGGTAGACCACAGACTTAATGTGAGTCTGCAGTACGATGCAGCTGCACAAAAAGTTGTAGCAAAACCCCCAGTTTTCTATTTTTTTTCTTTTAAAATGCATTCTCTCCCCTTCCCCAACCATTTATGACATTGTCTCTCCCTCTTATTCCCTATAGATAAGTATAAGTAAGCTAAGATGTAGGATGAGCTTTAACATTTTATTTTAGGTAGTAAATTTTATTTTTGTCTCCTCTCTGCAAATGTCTCCCCTCTGCACATAAGTGATATAGATATCCACTATTTTATAAGTGATAATTATTACATTTGTATTTTTTTTAACTGCTTGTATATTGTGTGATTACTGTTTTAGGCCTATATATGTAAGTTAGCGTAAGTCATGTCCATTTTCCATCCTGTAATGTCAAGCCTCCATCTCATCCCCATGCCCAGTTGTGTAACCTGTTACTCATACTACCCCTCCTATATAACTTGGTTCCTGAATGAATGGTGATGAATGAGAGCGCTTGAGAGACAATGGTAGTAGGTCTAAAAATAGCTCTCTCTGAATGACTGAACCATCAACACCAATACCTGGATTAATGACCCAGCCCTTGGAACCATCCTCAGCATTCAAGAAACAAAAGATGAGGCAACCCACCATTGTGCCAAGGCTACACATGCTCAGTAAGAACACCTGGGACCCTCTGGAACACAACTAGCATTGCCTGGACAGGCGCTCCCCATAGGAGATCATAGCTTTGTCTAGCTGGGTCTTGAAAACTCCCAAGGATGGAGCTTCCACCACCCTTCTGAGTAACCTGTTCCAGTGTTTTACTACTCTCCTAGTAATAAAATTCTTCCTAATATCTAACCTAAACTTCCTTTGCTGCTACTTGAGACTGCTGGTCCTTGTTATGTCATCTGCCACCACTGAGAACAGTATAGCTTCATCCTCTTTTGAACCCTCTTCAAGACTACAAATAAGTCTTCTCTCAGTCTCCTCTTCTCCAGACTAAATAGGCCCAGTTCCCCCACTCTTTCCTTATAAGTCATGTCTCTGAACCCCCTCACCAATTTTGTCACAGTCCACTGGACTCTCTCCAATTTGTCCACATCCTGTGTGTATGTGTGGGGAGGTGCATGGGGGGGGACGACGGAACACAGTACTCCAGATGTGGCCTCACCAGTGCTGAATAGAGGGGAATAATTCCTTCCCTTGATCTACTGGCAACACACCTATCAATTTAGCCCAGTACGCTGTTAGCTTTTTCAGCAATTAAGACTGTAGGAGTTTCTGCCTTCCTCATGTGAGAGGGGTGTTGCCTCATTCTTGGATCTCTCAACTATTTTTTAACTAACTTTTCAGCAAGATGTTGGCTACTTGTGGGGAGACTGGAGAAGCAGCCCTAAACCCCAAGAGAAGAGCAGTGTACCCAGGAAAGGCCAAAATAATGCCCTATCTGTTAGGAGACAAAGCAGCACCAGAAGAACCTCAATTAACCCCAATGCTACCCCAACCATGCTTTAGAAGTGTGTGTCAGGTGTGTCTGGGTGAGTGCTCTGCAGTTTCTGGTATAACTGGAAGCCTCATGCTGGTGAAAGCCAGCATAGCCCTGGGGAAAGCCAGAACACTGTGCAGGAAGAGTCAGCCACAGGGTGAGACCTCTGGAATCCTGGAGACCAGGAGGAGTGTCCAGCAATGGGCACCTGAGGGTGAGATCCTCAGATGTAGAACCAGAAACGAATCTTTAATTGTGAATGCAGGAACATTTGAGGTTTTAAATTTATGTTTTACATATGAGTTCATTGAATTGTTGAAATATGGGCTGATTCTAAAAGGTACCATCCTGACGATCAGGCAGCTTATAAAAGACTTATCATGAGTTGGCTTGTAACCTTTTCATTTTGTTTTACTTGGAACACCTGGTTGGAATACGGATGTGGAAAAGGGGAGGCAGGAGCCATGGGAAGATGACCAACAGTCTCATCAGTGTGATTAGTTTCATCAGGAGCCTTCTGATTAACTAATTAGAGCAAGCCATGGCGGGCAAGACCAGAAAGGGAATGCACTGACATAAAGAAAGGGAAAAAGAGTGTCATCTGTAATCAGGAAACCCCTAATTGACTGGGAACAAGACCCAGGTGTCTATAAGTAATGATGCACTCAGAACATTGTGTATACCACTGTAGTCCCCATGCTTTATCTGTGTCAGATTAGGGAGTTATGCCTTGAAGTTGTATCAGTGTAGACTCCAGTTTTGCTAGTAGGTTAGGCAGTGGATTTCTAAAAGATTGTTTGGATAAGGATGAATATCTATCCAGATCTATCTATTTATTTATCTATCTATCTATATGGATATATATCTATCCATATGGATATATAGATATATATATATATGGATAGAGGATTAAACTTGATGACTTCTCGAGATCCGTCCCAGCCCTACTTCTCTATGATTGCATGATTTTATGAACCATGTTAAACAACTACAAGTCATAGTACTCCAGCCTGTGTCTGGAGATGACCTTTGGAGGTTTCTTCCAGACCTACTATGACTATGACTATGACTATGACTATGATTCTGTGACTCTAAAAGAATCTTAAAATGCTATTCTCTGTGTCTACATGTGATGCTATGTTGCTGTAGCAACGTGCTACGGTGATGTAGCATCAGTGGGCACAAACCATGATGCCACAGCTACGTCACCATAGCAACTTACTCCCTCACTATAGCGTGTTGCTATGGTGATGTAGCAGACAAAAATAATTGTGTGCCTCGACACAGTGCACTATGGGCTGTAGCTGTGCTTTCATTTATTACTTCCCAAAAAACGCATTACATGATGGCACAGTAACAACAGCATGATAGGGGCAGGAATATATGTGTTCTCTGTGTCCCCAACCAGGTGCTTGTCCAGTCTCCTCTTAAAGACCCCCAAGGTGGGGAGAGCACCACCTCCTTTGGAAGCCCATTCCAGATTCTGGCAACCCTTACTGTAAATAAGTTATTTCTGGTGTCCTACCTGAATCTGCTCTCTGTCAGTTTCTAGCAATTATTTCTAGTTACTCCAAGGGGTGCCCTGGTAAACAGAGTATCTCCTAACCCTTGCTGTTCCCTGCCTTCTCCCCCCAGTGAATTTGTAGGCATCCACAAGATCACCTCTCAGCCTTGTCTTGTGGAGTTGAAGAGATTCAGATCCCTCAAACTCTCCTTGTAGGGCCTTACCTGCAGGCCTTTAACCATATGAGTAGCCTTCTACTGGGCCCTTTCAAGGTTATCCACATCATGCTTGAAATACGGCACCCAAAACTGAATGCAGTACTCCAGCTGTGGCTTCACCAGTGCCACATAGAAGGGAAGTATCACTTCCCTGGCCCTGTTTTTGATGGACCTGCTAAAGCATGATGAAGTGTGTTTAGTTTTACTGATCACTTCATTACATTGATGACTCATATTCATCTTCATAGAATCACAGAATCATAGAAGTAGGGTTGGAAGGGACCTTATAGATCTTCAAGTCTGACCCCCTGCCAAGGCAGGAGAAAAAAACTGGGCTCAAATGATCCCAGCTAAGTAGGCATCAAGCCTCCTCTTAAAGACCCCCAGGGTAGGAGCTAGCACCACTTCCCTTAGAAGTTGGTTCCAGATCCTAGCCGCCCTAACTGTGAAGTAGTTCTTATGGAAGTCTAATCTAAACCTACTCTCCAACAACTTGTGGCTGTTATTCCTTGTTATGCCAGAGGGCACTGCGGGAAACAAGGTCTCACCCAAAACCTTCTGTTCCCCCCAGTGAGTTTATAGACTGTCACCAGCTCCCCCCTCAGCCTTCTCTTGTGAAGGCTGAAGAGGTTCAGGTCCCACAATCTCTCATTGTAGGGTCTGCCCTGTTGTCCCTGGATCATGTGTGTGTCCCTCCTCTGGACCCTCTCAACGTTGTCCATATCCCTCCTGAAGTGGGGCACACAGAACTGGACACAGTACTCCAGCTGTGGCCTAACCAGTGTTGCATAGTAGGGGAGGATCACCTCCTTGTCCCTGCTAGAGATTCACCTGTGGATGCACGACAAGGTCCGGTTAGCCCTTCCAACAGTGACCTTGCATTGTCAGCCAATGTTCATCTTGGAGTCAATAATGATTCCAAGATCCCTTTCTGCCTCTGTACTCTCAAGAAGGGAGTTTCCCATCCTATAAGTGTGCTGCTGTTTACTACTGTCCAAGTGCAGCACCCTGCACTTGTCAGTGTTGAAGTGCATCCTGTTTTTGCTAGCCCACCCCTGTATCCTATCCAAGTCTTGCTGCAGTCTTTCCCTCCCTACTAGCGTGCTCACCTCACCACAAATTTTGGTATCCTCAGCGAATTTAAACAGGTTGTTTTTCACCCCATCGTCCAAATCGCTGATAAAGAGATTGAACAGATCGTGCCCAAGGACTGAGCCCTGGGGGACTCCGCTGCCCACTTCTCCCCAGGTCAAATATGACCTGTCCACCACCACCCTGTGAGTACGACCCTTCAGCCAATCTGCAATCCATCTGACTGTGTAGGCATCAATTCCACAGTCGCTAATTTTTTTAATGAGGATGGGGTGGGAGACGGTGTCAAAGGCCTTGCTGAAGTCCAGAAAGACTACATCTATAGCAACATCTGCATCCAAGGCTTTTGTGACCCGATCATAAAAGGCAATCAGGTTGGTCTGACATGACCTGCCCCTAATGAAACCGTGCTGGTTGCCCTTGAGCATCATCTCTGAGGCTGGTCCATCACAGATGTGCTCCATGATGATCTTCTCAAAGAGTTTCCCTAGGATTGAGGTAAGACTGATGGGCCTATAGTTGCCCAGGTCCTCCCTCCTCCCTTTTTCAAAGATGGGGACCACACTGGCTACCTTCCAATCATCCAGCACCTGTCCCGAGCACCACGAGTGCTCATAAATCCATGCCAAGTGCCCTGCAATAACCCCTGCTAGCTCCCTCAACACCCTGGGGTGGACAGCATCTGGATCTTCTGATTTGAACACGTCCAGCCCCTCCAGAAGCTCTATAACCCAGTCCTCCCCAACCTGAGGTCTGGAGGCATTCCCCTTGAGTCTGTCTTGCATCATGGTGGGGAAGTCCTGGTCCCTGCCCAAGAAAACAGAGGTGAAGAATTGGTCAAAGAGGTCTGATTTCTCCTGTGGCGCAACCATCAGATTGCCCAGAGGATCTTGCAGGGCCCCCACATTTCCCGGTGCTTTCTTCATCTTCCCTATATATTTGAAAAAGGACTTTTTGTTATCTTTGATTTTGGACGCAAGTCCTAGCTCTATGTCCGTCTTAGCTTTCTTGACAGCCCCCCTACAGGCCCGACTTGGAGTCAACTATGACTCCAAGATCCTTTTCAATGCTGCTGAGAGGGTCATCCCCCAGCCTGTAAGTATGTTGGTGATTCCTTCTCCCTAGGTACAGCACTTTGCATTTGTCCTTGTTGAACTGCATCCCTGCATCCCCTTCTATTCTACCCACTTCTTCAACCTGTTCAGATCCTCCTGGATTCATTCCCTGCCCACTAGCATGTTTACTTTACCCCATCACTTGGTGTCATCCATGAATTTGGACAGTGTGCTTTCCATGCCCTCATCCAAGTAATTGATGAAGACATTGAACAGCATTTGTTCAAGGACTGAATCTTGGGGAACTCCACTGCCCATATGTTTTCAGGTTGTTGCTGACCCATTCACCACCATTCTCTGGGTGCCAACATTAGCCAATTTGTCATCCACCTGATCATGTAATCATCTATTTCACAGCCTGTCAATTTACTTATGTGTATAGGATTAGATACTGTATTGAAGGCCTTCTTAAAATCCAAGTAGAAGACATCTACCTCTTCCCCTGCATATAAGCATTTTTTTACCTGGTCATAAAAGAAAACAAGGTTAGTCAGGCAGGATCTACCTGCTATGAACTTGTGCTGGTTGCCCTTCAGCAATATTTTTCCTGCTGGCCTCCCACAAATGTGATCCTTAATAATTTTTTTCAAAGATTTTCCCAACAACAGAGGTGAGGCTAACTGGCTTATAGTTACCCAGATCCTCCTTCCTCCCCTTCTTGAAAATAGGGACCACATTAGCCCTTTTGCAATCCTCTGGGACCTGACCTGAGCACCATGAGTGCTCAAACAACCATTCGATTGGTTCTGCTATGACACTAGCCAATTTCTTCAGCACCCTTGGATGAAGATCATCTGGGCCTGCTTAAACACATGCATCCCCTCCAACTGTCTGTTCACTAAGTCAGCACTAAATAAAGCCATGCCAGGGGTCCTGCAATGACCTCTGCTAATTCCTTCAGCACACTGGGGTGGAGATCATCAGGACCTGCTGATTTGAACACATCTAGTCCCATCAGAAGTTTCCTGATTAATTCCTCACTGACCCTGGGCCTGGTTGTGCCTCCCCTGGGACCATCCAGGATCCCAGTGAGGGGGCATTACCTGGTCTCTGCTCAGAATGGAGGCAAATAAATTGTTAAAGAGATTAGCTTTGTTGCCTGGTGTGACCATCAGATTTCCTAGCATGTCCTGCAGAGGCCTCACTTTATCCAGTAACTTCTTTTTACCCCCTATCTATTTAAAAAGGACTTCTTGTTATCCTTGATCTGGGTTCAATAGCTCAATCTTTTCACTTCAAGTCTTTCACTGGAAAGTTGTAAGTGATAGAGTCTAGCCAACCACACCCAGCACTCAGAGGAGATTTAGACTGGGTATCTGTTGGCTTTTCAGCACAGGAATATGAGCACTGCACCACAGGTTAGCCATTTCCTTACAGTTTCCTGGTGCTGAGTTTTAAGCTGAGCTACTAATATAGTAATTGGAAACATAGATAGAGGGAAATTTGAGAGCCTAATATAGACCTCAGTCCATCTACCATTCCTGCTGTCCGGACAGCATGGACAGCAACCACCTCACTGAGTCACACTCTGTCCTGGCTCCAAATAATTCCCAAAACACCAGAGCAAGGGCTTTTTAGAAAATGACTTGTGATATTATGGTTAGACTACTATGATGAGAAGTTGGAAAAACCTAGGTTCAGAACTTCTCTATATAGGAACCCAGGTTTCCTTCTTCCCAGGTGAATGCCCTAGCCCGTAGAAGAAAAGATGAGAAGTGTCTCCCTGACTGGCACTTACTAAAATATTTTTTATCTTGGGGTAGCTGTCCTATTAAATTCAGTTGAGTTATTCTATTATTATCAACACATAATAGTATCTAACTTTTAAAAAGTCATTGTTCTTAAATGAATATTTCAGTTTTAGTTTGCAGCCAAACCCATTAACTTCTTTGTGTCTGTAAGATGGGGTCACCAATTTTTTTGATGTTGAAGAGGAATATTTAATAAGTATTCATGTCCAGGTAATATTAGAGTGTTGCTAAATAATTATTTGAAAACAACATTAACCCAATTATCTAAGTTAATAGTTGCCAAAACTATTCAATAATGATAACCAGGGATCCTGGTTTTCGCTGATAAAAAAATTAATAAATAACCAATTCTCAGGTTTAAAAAAGTAACCCAAAACACACAGTTTTTGAAGATTAAAATGAAACACCATATATATATCTGTATATTAGTGGTGTTTCATTTTCTTCATGAAAAATTGTGGATTTGGGGTTACTTTTTTATTCCAAAAACTGAGGATTTGTTTTTTATCAGAGAAAACCAGGATCCCTGCTGATCTCTGTAGGTTTTGTGATAGCTAAGAGATCACTACACAATTCACTTTAAAATTATATCCATTTCCTTCTCAGCACCTTAAATACCTTAAATTACTTTAAATTTCATAGCTTACAGTCATCAACTGTTGACTGAGCAAACAGTCCATGCTTTCAGGTTTATGTATTTTTTTCTTTATTTTTATTATAGTCCTTTATTATATAGTCTAATATTTATTGAAGTAGAAAAGAACTTTAGTAAAAATGTCAGATATTTGTCAGTGAATCTTCCCTCTGCTCTAAGAGCATGATGCTGGGTGACATAAATTTTCATATGCAATCATTTAATATTGGATTATTTTCCTGTAAATATGAGTAGGAAATTCACTCCTTTTCAATCATAGGGTTGGCTTTGAAGTGCAAAGATGATTATTTAAGAAATAAAATGAGTGGGTAGAACTTCAAGTTTGTATTATCTGGAAGAGACAGTTGGCATACTAAGTTTAAGTCAATAGTTAAAAGTTCAGTGAACATATACAAAATAGGGACAGATCAAGCTTATACATTCAGCATAAGGAGTTAGCTGTGTGAATCAGAGTAAATATAATACTGGATGTCTAAGAGATAACTTATTTTCTACATCTTATGTGCATAAGGGAATTGATGTCATCCTACTCCAGAACCCTGTTCCTAAAAACTGTTTATATAAAAAGTAGGTTAGTCACCCTCCTTCATGCTGCTTCTCCTGGGACCCAATTTTAAGATTATAAATATGAGTGAATTAGTGAATTTTCAGGAGCATGAACAGGGTGGATTAGAATCACACTCAGACACATGAGTTGACTTACATCAGGGACAGGCAATTATTTTGGGTGAAGAGCCTTTTACCAGGTTTTGGCAAGCTGTCAAGGGCCGCATAGATAGCCCTGCCCCTTGACAAGTGCCCTTCTCCCTGGTCATCATCTTGGGACTAGAAGTCCCACCTCTAATGTCTGACCTTTACCACCAGCAATCCCTCTCCTTGCCCCTAGAAGTAGTCCTTTAAGGAAGAACATTTGCCATCTTAGGGGGGGAAAATTAAATACAAAAAATTAAACACCCATAATAATATATTTTAATTTAATTAAAAATATATATTTTTGTGCTGATTTGTGTGTGTTTGTGCTGTATTATGCAGAAGGGATTGCATATGGGTCTTTGCTGGGATGTGTGTGGGTGGGTATGGATGTGGATATGGGAGCCATGTAGTGCAGAGTGGCAGTGTGGGAGCAGGAAAGTAGGGAAAACTGGCCGGGGGGAGAGGAAATGAGCAGTGTGCGGGAGTGCAGGGCCTGCATAAATGTCCCAGGGCCAGCTCTGGCAGCGTCCAGAGCGGGGCAGTAGGAGTGCAGGGTGTGGGCTGGAAGGGGTCTATGGAGCCAGGCTGGGCTGCATCAGTAGGGAGAGGGGGAAGCTGACCTGACTTCATACAGTCCCTGCTGGCTGGGACCCTGTGCTCCTGCCACCCTGCTCTGGGTCCCACCAGCACTGTCCCTGGGATACTGGCACAGGCCCTGCACACCTGCTCAGTTGCTCCTGGCTCCTGTTCACTCCCAGTATCCCAGCCCCATGGTATAGGTGGGGAACCTACAGGGAATGAGCTGGTGCTCAGCAGTGGAAGGAAAACGTCCCCCTCACCATGGCCTGTGCCCTATGCTGCAGCTGCTCAGAACCCACACAGGGCTGTCCTGCCTCTCTGCCACATCACCGCTGCCCCACAGGGCAACAGAGAGCAGGCACAGGCAGCCCCGCACAGGCTCTGAGCTGCTATAGCACAGGGCACAGGCAGCAGGGACAAAAGGGGCACTTTTCCCTCTTGCTGAGCACTAGATCATTTCCCACCGCTGCTGATAGCCTGGGCCTTGTGGTGGCTGCAGGCTGCACATTAGGACTGACTGGTAGTAACAGCCACAGCTGGACACAACTGCTGCTCGAGTTGGAAGAAATCAGCCTGCTTGCTTGCCGTCGCTAGGCAGTGTTTGCTGCAGCTGCCCACCCAGAGCCTGTGCTGCACTAGGCTGTGGTGCAGTTGCTTCACTGCTTCCTGTGTGCTGCCCAGCTTAGCAGCAGTTGCCATGGTGGAGCAGCTGCTGGCCCCAAGATATTGGTGAAGGCCCCTCACTTCCACACACCACTGACTTTTACTCCTCTTCCCCCTCGCCACTGCTTCTTTCCCACCCACCAGCTAGCTCCCAGCTGTATGGCTGGACCATGGGGCTCAGCAGGAGCCAACCCAACCCAAAGACTGGGGTGATCCCTGTGGTACACTCTGCCTCTCTCCACCCCCTCACCTTCTTACCTGAATTTCCAGGGCTGGCACAGCCATGAGCAGCCCCACAATCCCAGGCCAGAAACCCCCTGGAGGGGATTCTGGCTTGGGGGGCAGGGCTGGGTGGGCCCTGCTGTTGCTGGGGCTTCCCCTGTGTCCTACTGCCCGTGGCTCCTGTCATCTTTGATACAAGCCAGGGGCAGATAAATATTAATTTTCTGAACTTTTTAAGGGCTGCTGTGGGCCAGACAGAATGGCCTGGCTGTAGTTTTCCTACCCCTGACTTACATGCTCAATAAGAAAAATATAATTTAGCCAATGTGTGATCCTATTATACCCTTCTCAACCCTCAGAGAATGTGTCTTCTTTTACAGCATACATTCATCTTAGCCTTAACCACCTAAATCATAACAAGCATACTTCCACCCCATCCATCCCTTGCCTCCCTTCCTTCCTCAATTGCTGTCCAATAGACTAGTGTTTAGGGAACTTTTCCAGGAAGTGAGAAACCTGGATTAAATAACACTGAGGTTGAAGGGATTTTAATTCTCCTCGCCTATTTCCATGAGGAAGTCTCCTAACCATCAGGTTTTGTTGCCATTTGTTAAATCTGTCTCCAATTCCAATTTTCATGGTTCTCAGGAACTAAAGACTATAGCATCAGAAATTACTTTTTCTACTGCACTCTGATCACCAGGGATCCTGGTTTTCTCTGATTAAAACAATCTCCTATTTTTAGATTTTAAAAAAGTAACCCCCAAATCCACATTTCCCATGGTTAAAATGAAACAGCACTATATAAATAAATAAATAATATATATATATAATATACACACACACACATATTATTACACATGCTGTGTGCCATCTCTGTCAGTAAGTATGCAGACTCACTACGATAGATGAAATTTCCCGTGTTTACCAACTGGAAATTAATGGCCATGTCCATAGCATTCATCCCTCAGCATGCAAGCTATTTCACCTGTGTTTGTTACTACATCATACTCCTTCAAAAGAAAAAACAAGTTTTGCAGAGCTGAAAAACATACATTGTAGTCAGCACACCATGTATCAGCAGGTTTGCCAAGCATTGGGAATTCTACAGGATGACAATGAATGGGACGGTGTTTTATCTGATGCTGCACTTACGCACAGTCAGATAAGGGAGCTGTATGATACAAGGGTCCTCTTTTGCAACCCATCAAATCCAGCAGGACTCCTTGAATGTAACATTGATATGATGGTTGATGACTCTGAACTCCATACAAAACCAGGTTCACTGTCTAGGGATGTTCATCATGCTATGGTTGTTCTTGATACTGAGAAACATTTAAACAGCCATGGCAAAGAGTTGAAGAACTATCACCTCCCATTGATAGGCCATGATCTCAGGCAGCAAACTCGCTCATACAATCTTGAAAGTAGTGCAGAACAAGAGCCACTTTGTGCATTTGTTGATGCCTCTGGTGGTACAGGAAAAACATTCTGCTTCAACACAATTCTTACAGCAGTGCGTGGGGAAGGGAATATTGCATTGGCTTTGGCATCTAGTGAAATTGCTGCTAGCATGCTTACAGGGGGGCAGGACTGTGCACTTGAGGTTCAAGGTACCTCTGAATGTGTTGAAAACCAGCACCTGCAGCATATCAGCACAGGCTGACCTTGCTGACCTGATTTAAGAAGCAACTATCATCATCTGGGATGAAGCACCAATGGCTCATTGGTACATGCTGGAGGCTCTAGAATGGATGCTGTGAGATTTACTGCAGAGCAATTTACCTTTTGGTGGCAAGATGATAGTGCTTGGGGGTGATTTTCAGTAAATCCTGCCTGTTGTGAAAAATACCTCATGACCACAAATAGTAGAGGCATGCTTGAAGCAACCTGAGTTGTGTAACCACTTCCAGATTTTCAAGTTTCATGAGAACATGTGAATACATGCAAAATACGCTCAATGGCTTATGGATCTGGGAAATGGCCAGATTACAAACATTGATGAAATTATTACTCTGCCTTCTGAGCTCTGCATGCCTCTGGATCTCTCAGCAATGGTTGAATGGACATTTCCAAATCTAGTGGTTAATTATCAAAATCCAGGATGAATGACTGAAAGAGCTATTTTGGTGCCACATTACTCCATTTACAGGAGATCAATAATGCTATCGTGGCAAAATTTCCATCCCAAGAATGGATTCTTACAAGTGCAGATGCTCTTTCAGAGGATGAAAGTGTTATGACTGTGCCAACTGAGTACCTGAATTCCATGGAGGTGTCAATTTTGCCTTCACATCATCTCACCTTAAGCCTGGGATGATCATTATGCTTCTGTAAAACCTTGCTCCAAGGATGGTCTGTGCAATGGAATGTGGCTATTGGTGCAATCTGTCATCAACAGCAGACTACTTTAGGCAAAAAAATGGATAAGAAAGAACAATACTAATTTCTTGGATAGCACTGAAGCCATCAGACAACACATTTACATTCATATGGACATGTCGACAGTGCCCTGTGCAGGTGGCATTCAGCATGACCATCAATGAAGCCCAGGGACAAACATTAAAAAGAGTAGGAGCATTCCTTTGGGATCCTGTCTTCGTCCATGAACAACTATATGTGGCTGCTTCCAGAATCTCCCACCCAGAAAACATCCAATTTGCAGTGACTGCTGACTTAAGTAACAAAACCAGGAATGTTGTGTATACAGAAGAGTTGTAAAGCTCTTACAGTAGGGAAGTGTGATATATTTCAGGAATTTGTGTATGTGTACATGTTGTGAAGGGAAATAAAAGTGTTCAAGGGAACTAAAATGTGATCTCAAGGAAAAAATGGCTCATTGGATTTTCATGCAAGCAACACCGCATGGGGTATCGTGTGTGTACACACACACACACACGTAACAGGGCAAAGACAGCCCTGTTTCTTTGATATTACAAAGTTGTGACTATGGGGCAGAGTTTGTTTATCCGACAAAACCAGGACCCCTGCTGATTACTAGCTAGGTTTAATGATAGCTAAGAGATCACTGGACAATGTGAACTAAATATATATCTATTTCCTGCTCAGGTCCCTCACCTTTAGTATATTAAAAATATAACCAGTTGCTGATTCACATTTCTTGTAGATTGTCAATGCATGGAAGTCTGGAAGCTCGTTTCCATTTCTTCCACTGCAGCATTTGTTCCACTGCAGCATTTCTCACTAACTTACCCTTATGAAAATGCCCTGTAAATGTTCTAAATTTCTCTGTATCCTGATGATTCACTCATACCTGTTACAAAAATCGCTACTCATTTCATGAGGTGAATAGGAATGTTTCATGTGCCTTCTTCCTGGCAGCTAAACTTGTAAGGATATCTTATGGTTTCAGAGCATGTCCCTCTTGCTGTTCTGTCTCAAATTTGCCTTACCATGAAGGCCAGTGACAGAATTCCAAATAAGCTTGCTTCCAGTGGCCTTTGCTTGTAGATCTAAGTATTGGCTCTCAAGATTCATATGTGAATCTTTCTCTCTTTGTATGCACCTGCATTCATTCCAGGTCAACTCTTCTGCTTAGTCTGGCACAGCATTTAACTTCTAAAGACAAGTGTTCACCTACCTGTAGACCTGCATAGCCAGTCATTAATTTCTTTAACTTGTTTTTGAGATTCTAAAGTTATAAATTAATTTGGTAAATATAAACTATTGAAATATCCTGTCTATCCTGAATGCATGCCCTTCTATGCATTCAGACTCCAGCACAGTTAAACTTAGTCGATTGGACTATTCCAAACTGTGGAATATAGCTAATTTAATTCTGAATGAATGAAATCCTGCTTAATCAAAGGAACTTCAACAGTGCATTCTTTTTTATACAATCCTGAACTAAAATTTATTTTCTTCAAGACAGGAAAAATGACTTTTATAACTTTGTCTGTAAAAAGAGAGTTATTCAGCCCCAGAAACCCAGAGACTGACCACTCCATTCTTCTGATTGGACAAATCAAGCTTCCCTACAGCTCAGCTTTTCATAACTTATCTTCACTCCATGAATTGCATTTTTGACATTCTGAGGGCCAGCCTGATAAATGTCTCCCTATTAAGCAACAAAGCCCAATAAAAATATTTCCTATTTTTAGCCATAAAAAGCTCCACTCTCCAATAGTCATGAGACTATAATCTATAGTGTCAAATTCTGAGGGAGTGCCCTCAATTTACATTTGCATTTTCAAGGTGATAGTTGTTTTGAACTAAGACAAAACTAGTCCAGAATCAAAATTCCAAACATCTAGTTGAGCCAAAGTTTTTAATAGTTAATGCTCTGTGGGTGTGTCTCTACATGCAATTAATACACAGAAAGATTACTGTAAAATGCAGGGCAGTAAGCTTTCTGTGAGAACACTTTTATATGTGCACCCATAGGAAGCAAATTTTCTCCCAATAGGAGCAGTTTAAGACAAGGAAATGCTTATACTGCTTTCTTGCCATATGGCAGCCAGGGAGAGTTCTAGTATCCCCTGGGTACCAAACACAGACTGACAGGGGGCACCAAAGTCAGACCTGGGCTCTGGGGGGTGGGGTAGCAGCTGTTTCCCAGCCCCAATTCCCAGTTTTGGGAAAGTGTCCCTTCCACCACAGCTCTTTCCCACCCCGCTGCCCTGGTTGGCTGCTGGGGCAGCTAACAGTTATCCCCAAGCTGTGTGTAAATTCACTGCTCAGCTACAAGTAGTCAGAAGTTGTCCCACCAGTGGCACAGCTGGCAGAGAGCCCAGCCAGGGCCTTGCAGCCAGCTGCTCCACCAGCAGGACAACTCTCAGTCAATTCCAGGCTGAGTAGAAAAGCAAAAGATCCACAGTCTCGATCCTGCTCAGCTCCCTGCTCCTCTGGGGAGCTGGAACGCCCACAGTGGCAGGACAGAGAACCCCATACCTATGCTGATTGATTCCTGGCTCTTGGGGGAGCTGGGAGTTGAGCACTACCAAGACTAGGCCCCCTGCCTGTGTAGCTGACTGGAAGCAAATTTTCTTCTGGTCAGCATCTATATGAGCCCTACTGCACAGTATCTACTGTGAAGTTAGTTTAGTACCTGCATTTAAAAGTACTAACTAACTGCACACTAGACTAATTTATTGTGCAGAATTTTATGCACAATGTTACATTGTGACACTTTACTGTGCAGTAGGTTATTCTACTGTGCAGTAAAGTATGTCATGTAGATATACCCTGTATGTATTAAAGACCTGGAATATTGACAGACAAATATCCTAGTTTTTTAACCAAACAGTCACCTTGCTTTCTCTTGACTAGAGGTGGACAGAAATCAAAGTAATAAATTGGATTGGAAACATAAATTCTGAGAAATGTGGCTTTACCTAACCACTGTGTTTCCAATAGCGAATTGACCTTCTGGAAGCTTTTTCTCTACTATTAGTGGTGCTATTAAATTGTTTCACAAACCATACACCCTGGAAACATCTACACATGCAAATACTGCTGGTTCTATTTACTCCAGAATAATTGACTCTGCAATAAATGCACCCTAGGCAAGCATTTACACATGCAGGATTTGGGGAGCAGATTTGCTGCATGTGACTGCAGACTGCTTCTGCCCTGTCTGGCCCTGTACTGCCCCACCTGCAGCAGCCATGGGGAGCTGGAGCCTCTGGCACATTTTCCTGTGGCCAGTTGCCATCTTTAAAAGGCAGCCCTGCTCCCTGGCCACCTGGCCTACTGTCCCAGAACAGCCTGCATAGTGTGGTGCCAGTACACAGTGGGGTGTCCACATGCTCCTTAGCTTCCAGCCCCACCACCTCTGAGTCTACACAGCCAGTCAAGATCAGTGGCCGCACATTGTCCAGGCCACCTAGGATGGTGAGCAGTGGCTGAAGTCACTCTGGATGTCTCAGGGCACCTTACAGGAGATCCTTGGGCAGATTCACCCACACCGGGAGGAGCAGGCCACCACCATGTGGTAGCTCCTCTGCTTGGACACCCAGCTGGCTATCACCCTGCTCAAGCTGGCTATGCATGCCAGCCTCTGCTACATTGGCACCTCTTTGGCATGGGCAAGACAACCCCCAGGGATACCTTCCTGGTGATGTGCATTGTCCTCCAGAATATGCTGGAACACACTGTGATCCATGTGTATGACCCTCTGGAGGTGGGATTCTGTGCCCTGGGTTTCTCCCAGTGCATCAGGGTCCTTCATGTTACTCACATCCCTGTCACCTTCCCACCACACAGTGACCATCCCTACTACAGTTGGTGAGACTTCCACTCAGTCATACTTTGGCCCATTGTTAACCACTGCGGTGCTTTGACTAACATGAGTGTCGGCTAGACAGGCAACACTCACAATGTCCACATGTTCCACAACTCCACCCTGCCATGAAGAGTGGGTACATTGTGCTGGGGGTGCTGGCCCTCCATCTGGGTGTCATGGTGGTCCCATCCCTCCTCACCAGGCACCTTGCCTACCCACTCCTCCCCTGGCTCATGTGGCCCTACAGCAGACACATGGAGCCCCACAATGCACACTTGAACCAGTGTTAGGGACAGAATTTGGTGGAGTGTGCCTTCAACTACTTCAGGAATGCTAGCATACCCTTACCATGAACCTTAAGGTCACCACGGCCAAGACTCCCCAGATCCTTATCACATCTTGCATGCTGAATAACATCTGCAAGGCCTGGGGGGAGATCTTCCACAAAGCCTGAGCAGAGAAAGCACAACAGGTGCAGGATGCCTGGCACTGGGAGTGCCATCTGGGGGACTCCACTGCCCACTTCCCCCAGGTCGAATATGACCCATCCACCACCACCCTTTGAGTACAACCCTTCAGCCAATCTGCAATCCATCTGACTGTGTAGGCATCAATGC
>NW_017728906.1:117524561-117525745 GCF_001723895.1 Crocodylus porosus | reverse complement strand
CTATGTATTTGAAAAAGGACTTTTTATTATCCTTGATCTTGGACACTAGCCCTAGCTCTATGTCTGCTTCAGCTTTCCTGACAGCCCCCCTACAAGCCCGAGCAGAGGAGGTATACTCCTCTTTGGAGATAACACCCCCCTTCCATTGGGTGTACGCTGCCTTTTTGTTGGGATGGACTCCCCTTGGACCCTGAGTATTGTTTCCTTAAGGAATGACCACTCATCCTGGACACTGAGTTCCCCTGCCCTCAAGGACCCAAGCTCCTCACCCACTAGTCTTCTCAACTTGTTGAAGTTGGCCCTCCCAAAGTCTAGGGCTACCATCTTGCTGCAGGCCCTTTACACCCTGCACTGGATGGTGAATTGCAGCAAGCGATGATCACTATCGCCCAGGTGGTCAAGAACCTGGAGGCCCCTTACCAGGTCATCGCCTGTGGCCAGGACCAGGTCCAACAAGGTGTTTCCTCTGGTGGGCCTGTGCACCTCCTGGATTAAGTGGAGGTCCTGTATCTCAGCTAGGAACCTCCTGGAATGGTCTGTCCTGGCTGACTGTTCCTCCCAGCAGATGTCTGGGTAATTAAAATCACCCATGACAACTACATCCCTTGCCTTAAGTGCCTCTGCAAGCTGGCCCAAAAATTCCCAGTCCAGCTCCTCCCCTTAGTTGGGGGTTCTGCAGTAGACTCCCTGTGGCGGGCCAGTAGGGGGTGCTCCTGCGTTCAGCAGCCCACCTCCCTGCACCCGACCACCTTTCAGGCTCCGAATGCCTCCCTAGGGGCGCCTTATGCTTGGCCGACCCCTTTCCTGGAGCACACTCGCTAGTCTGGGGGTAACATCGCAGCCACTACCCCGAGAAGGGACTGTCTCGGCCCTGTGTCCTTGGGGAAACACAGGCCTAATAGTCCGATGGGTACTCGACCCAGTACGGGCATTTGGGGCATTTCCCCAAGTCAGGGGGCAAAAAGTAAAGTCTCCCTTAGTCCGCAGACCTAAGAGGTCTCTTAGGCATAATTTGGACCCACCCCTCAATAAGTCTCCCACACTAGTCAAAAAGGAGAACTTTATTGATTACAGGGGGTAGGGTAAACTAGGGTACAGGATTGAGCAATATCTTAGCAATCCTAAAGAGCAAACAGTGTGGCTGAGGTAGCCTTTTGATTACGCATCTGTGTTACTGCCAGCTA
>NW_017728906.1:117478398-117522777 GCF_001723895.1 Crocodylus porosus | reverse complement strand
CAGAGATTTTGGGGAGAAACCAAGGTGGCTTTCTGCCACACCCCCACCATCAAATCGCTCTCCCCACAGCCCCCTTGAATCTTGACCCAGAGCACTTCAGCCTGCCCTTCCTCTGACCCCATTCTGCTGGCAGAGGATGTGTATTGCTCCTTGACATAGAGCGCCACACCCCCATCTTTCCTTCTTTCTCTATCCAGCCTGTAAAGCCTATAGCCCCTAATGATAACTACCCAGTCATGGGACGAATCCCATCACATTTCTGTTAGCCCTATGACATCTGGATTTGAACTAGCTATTTTGAGGGCGAGTTCCTCCTGTTTATTCCCCATACAGCAAACATTGGTATGTAGGCATTTAAGGCCTTGCAAGACTGTGTGTGCCACCCCCCATTTAGGGAGACAGTCTGGACCCCCATTTCTTACCTTAGCACTCCTTGCCTTTGTCACCTGTCCTGCTCCAATGACGTCTCCTCGTCTTCCTGTGGCCCCTCCCCCGGCAAGGCTAGTTTAAAGCTCACCATATGAGATCAGCCAACCTGGAAGAGAAGACACGCTTGCCTTTAGGAGAGAGATGAAGCCCATCCCACCCCAGCAAGTCCCCCGCCCAAAAGCATGGGTTATTATCAAGGAACCCAAAGCCTGCCTGGTGGCACCAGCTGTGTAAGCGCTGGTTGAACACACCAATGCAGGGCTCGTGTAACTGTCCCCGCCTACTCACCGGAAGAAGAGAGGAAAATACCACCTGTGCCCCCGTGTCCTTCAGCTTGTCTCCCAGAGCCTTGATATCCTTCATAATGAGGTCAGGGTTGCCCCTGGCCTTGTCGTTCGTACCCACATGGACGACAACCATGGGGTACTGGTCTGCAGGTCGGATGTAGGCCGGGATCCTTTCCATGATGTCCCTGACCCAAGCCCCAGGCATGAAGCAGACCTGTCATGTCCAGGGGTTGGGCGGCAGATGGGACCTTCCAGTCCTCATAGGATGGAGTCTCCGATGACCAGGACCCAGCATTTCTTCCTCCTAGTGTTCGCTCCCTGCCCATTCCCTATTGTGTGGGGAGTGGCATCATCCCTGCCAGAGGCCATTCCGCTGTCCTCCTCCATCACAGCTGCCAGGGCATCAAACCTATTCCCCAGCTGAACCTGGGGAGCTTCCACCACTCTAGGCCTAGCAGCTCTGGATTTGGGCACCTTCTTCCACTCCTGCATTGGATGTGACTCCTGTGAGGGCTGTACAGTGGGTGACCGGGCCTGCAAAGAATAGAAATAGGCATCAATTTTATCCTCTGCATCCCTGATCCCCCTCAGCATGTTCACCACAGCCTGGAGCTCACTTACCTGCTCCTCCAAGGCCCTAAATCATGCCCAGGAGGGACAGGCAAGGAGACCTCCAGGCCCCACCCCCCAGGACCCCACCGAGCCCCCCCACAGATGAGGGGCAAGGGACACCGACTCCACCATGAGCTCTGTCTGGGTGGAGGCCTCAGAAGAGCCCACGGTAGGTGGCAGCACCAGGGTGGGGCCCCTGGCAGCTGCGCTCTGCATCTGCATCACCATGCCTGCAGAGGTGTGCCCTCTGCTTTGCTCCCTGGGGGTGCCGCTCTGTGCAGCTACCTCACGCTTGCCTTACGCAAACACTGGTGCAAAAGCTGGCACACCCTTGCAGAGCACGCCTATTTGCGCACGCTGCCCACGTGTGGCTCAGGAGCGAGGCTCCCTGTCGGGCGAGCTAAGGCAGCACTGAAGGGCTTCCATTATGGATCCGCCTCAGCTGTGCCACACCCTCTGCCCCACTTACCTTAGGGGAATCAGCTGTTGCTGCCCCCCCCACTGTCTCCTCTGCTGCTGCTGCTACCCCTGCCGCCGAGGTAAGTGGGTGCTCGTGTGAGTGGCACACGTGCATCCTGCTCCCTCCGCTCCTGCTCCCCAGACTGGTGTGGTAGACATGCCCAGTGGCCCAAGTTGGTTCCCACTGGCAGTGAGGACATGTAGGTCCTGGAGGTGTCCTGGGGCACAGGGGCATGGCATCTGCCTGCCTGGGCAGAGGCCTTCTCCAGGGAGGAACTGGAGATGCTGAGGGCCAGTAGTGCCATAGCTGACCTGGCCTTCTGAGCAGGGATGTGCCTCTAGAGCTGGCAAGTCAGGACTGGCCAGGGCTCCTGGAGTTGCTGGACAAGGCCGGGGTGGGGATCATGGGGGGACATCCTCTTGGAAACCCAAGGCCCCGCCCCCCCTCTGGTGACATGACACCTCAGGTACAAGGCTGCAGTGGAGTCTCAGGCAGGCTGCCCATGATGGAGTAGACAGCATGACTCTGGCCAGAGCCCTGGGGTGGGAGGATGTCATCCAGCTGCCACACAAAGGGCATGGAATTGTGGGTAGCCGCTGACCAGCAGTTGTGTTCAGTGACAATGACCCACTGTGCTCAGAAGACCTTGACCTTTATGCAGCACTGGGACACTGATTGGTAATTCCTGTGCTCCTGCATGCATCCTGACAGGCCCTTGTAGATGTGGGCATTGGAGCAAACTGACTTCACACAAACTATCTGAGGACCTCAGCCTCATCCCACAGTGCCATGAGGTCCACAGTCACCTGAGGTGGAAGCATGTGCAATCTGGAAGGACAACAGCATAGCTCCCTCAATGACTCACTGGACATCCATGAGACAGCCCCAGTGCTGGTGGGGCTAGGCAGGTGTGTGCAGCATTCAGCACAGGGGCACAGTATGGTACTGGTAGATACATGGAAATATTGTGCCAGGTACTTGTGATGGAGTCTGAGTAGGCTGCTGCTGCTGCTGCCCTGGGGTTAGCTGGAGTGAGACCCAGTGGCCAAGGCTGGCTGCTGGTGGTCCAGGGTACTGTTGGGCCTGGCAGCTGTACAGTGATGTGGTGCCATGGACCCATGGTGAAGTGCAGGCAAGCTGCTGCAGCTGGACTGGGGCCTCTGCTGAGACACACAATGGCCAGAAACTGACTGCTAGTATTGCAGAGTGCAGGCTTTTAAGGGCCAGGGTCTGGGGAAGCTCCCAGTCCTGGGGTCCTGGGGCAGAGCTGCATGTGACCCCTTGGTGGTGGGGCTGACCAGAAGCAAATTTGCTTCCAGTCAGCATGTACACATATTACTGTGCAGTACTTCATCAGGGGTTAATTTGACACTTGCATTTACAGGTAGCAAATTACGTTATAATCTGTAAAGTGGGGATTTAAAAAAAAAATAAATCAGAGTAAACCAGTATCCCTGCTCATGATTTGAGCAGATTACTATGCAGGAAGTGTCTGCACATGTAGACAGTGACGCTTAATGTGTACTAATTTGTTCCACTGCACAGCAAAGCATCTCTTGTAGATGTCTATGAAGAACTAACTTTGTCAACCTGTCCTAAGACTTTTGGTCTCTGAGTCTCATCTCAGAGGAATGTGGAGCTGTTATAAGCTTCTTTCAAGGAAGTGAGGAAGGAAGGACTTGACTTTTTAACTACTTTATTTAGGGGTTCAGGGATACGAAAATGTTGGCTGCTTTAAAAATAGAGACAAGCAAATTACCATCAAACCAAAACACACCATTTAGTTGCATTCATCATATCACACTATGACAGACACCTTTGCTATATTTCACCTCATGTCTTACATGCTAGCATGCGGATGGAACGCCAGCCACACAGTCATCTATAAATAAACAATTCCTACTCTGCTCTATCCAATCATACATGTGACAACACCTTCAACTTCCCACACAAAAAAAGAAGCAAAAAAGCAGTCTGGTGAGGGCCCAGGGTGTGGCATGAGCTGGAAAACATAGTCCAACACTGAGCCTGCTCGGTTGCCCAGACCAGTCATGATATCAGAGCGTGTACTTGAGACAGCTGTCCTCCACATGGCACAGCACTCCCTCAAGGGCTCAGCATATCTCAAAGGTGGGCACCACCCACCAGAGCACAGCATACTCAAACTCCAGCAAGAGGTACACCTGCACAAGAAGGCAGAAAAGCTGCAGGGCATCATTTAAGCCAGTCTCAGAAAGCCAGTTTCAGCAGCTCTTGAGGATGGCCATCTTGGGCTGACCCAGTAAAAAATTTTACCAGGCAGATGGGGCCCTTATCAGCCACCCAGTAGGGGTAGGAGCACATGTAGGTGGTCTCCGAGAGGCTCCTGGACAGTACTCACAGCAGCAGTTCGAGGGTGACAAAGAGGGGCTGCATGCAAGGACATTTGAGGAAGACATGAAAGAGGGTCTCCTCAACAACCCCCAGGCAGAAGGGGCAGGCTGTTGAGGTGGCTGGGTCAAAGTGGGATGCAAACGTGCCGGTGCTTAGGATGCCATGCAGCAATCACCACTGCAGGTCACCAGTTTTCTTGATGGTTGGCAGCTTACACAATTGAGCCATGTCAGGTGGGCCGGTGGGGAATCCGGTGGCCCCAGGTGCCATTGTCACCATGTATTGGTACGGCCTGCCAGCACTTGGGCATGGTGGAAGTGAACCATGCAGGCATATACTCTTCTAAAAGACAAAAAAAATAGGGCAACCCATGTCACTGTCAGGAGTCACAGGGAGCATCAACAGGGTGTCAGGTCTGCCAGCCAGCTCGTCAGCCATGGCAGGGGTGACTGGCAGTGCAGTAAAAATCTTGCTCAGGACATCTGTGGTGCAAGGGACATGACCCACCCACAGAAGAGTGAAGTAAGGTATAATTAGAAGAGCAAGCTCCTGAGACCAGAGCAAAAAGCAGAGACAGATCAAAAAAAAAGGCCTATCATGCCCTACTATACTACAGGGACCCCTCCAGATCCCACTCACCTCTCATCTACTGTGCAAGCTTCTCCAGATGATAAGCCATCTGCTCAGTGCCTAAATTCTGTTGCATAAGTTTTGTCCCAGCTCTGGCAGCCTTTAAAAAAGCTTTAGGATCTGTTCACTATTGGGTGATGCGCCTGCTATGTTCTTCTGTCTTTTAGTCTGGTTCAAAAAGGTCAAGAGACCCCCATAATCGGGACCGACCCGGGGGGTCTGCCAACATGGGCTGCACATTTCTGACAGATGCATGGCTAAGCTTCACCCTAGTTTGGACCTCACCCACAAATGCAGCATCTACACCCTCAATATCTAAACCCATCAGCCTCCTCTGATTGTCCAGGTCAAGGACTGGATCTCGAGGAACAATCCCCACCTGCTTGGCCAGACAGAGGTCATCCGGCTCTGAGGTTACTTGTGACACTGTGAAAGCTGGATCTCCATCTCACTAGCATCCTCATCTAATTCAGTAGCCTGAGGCATGACCAAGAGGTCAGCAGACTCCTCTGCCCCCCCGAGTCAGATCGCCAGAAGAGAGGCATTGTGCATAGCTTTTACTGCCACCCACCTCCAGAAGCTGGGAGACAGGTGACAGGTTGGTGACTCCCGCCTTTGCCTCCCCCACCTCCAAGCTGTCTGAATCCTCAGTCAACAGGGTCACTGACATGACAGCTGGAGTGGGGTCAGGCTCTCCAGCAGACCCCCCCAGCATCAGCTGAAGAGGGTCTCAGTGGGGATGGGGTGTCCTGAGTGGTCCCTTTCACTTTCTTCTCTTTGTTCTTCTTCATCATGGCAGGTGGCCCACCCTTCACAGAGGATGGGTCAGACTGCTTCTGGCCTGCCTCCCCAGGACTGTCCACCTCAGACAAAGCCATGGTGGAGGGCAACTGGGAAGAGGCCTAAGACCCTTCAACTGAAAGGGCCTTGGAGCCACTATCGCTGACCACCCCAGAAGCCTCACTAGGGGCAGGCAGGGGGCAAGTGGAGGCATCAGCCTCTCCACCTCGTGATGTCTCTGTACCAGTGGGGTTGGGCATTGTGGGTGGAATGGGTGGGGGGGAGGGTTCGGGCCTAGTCCCAGCCCCTTTGCTGGATGGTGGTCTCACAGCAGAAACTCCAGCCCTCTCAGATGGAACAGGGGTAAAAGGAGGTCAGGAAAAGCTCCTGACCTCAGTGGGTGCCCCAGAGGTGTATGTGCCATCCCTCAGCACCACTGTAGACACCAATGTTCTGGCTAACTTCCCCATGGGCACTGGGCTGCTAGGTGGGAAGAACTACCACACTGGAAACATGTGGTCTCCCCAAAGAAAAATAGATCACAAACCTCTGCTCATTGAACATGAGGCTCAAGGACTGAGGCAGGGACCATGGGCCATCTCTGAGAAGCATGAAAACCTGCCTTTGAAAACACAGGACATGCCTGAGTTTTGGGTTCTTACTTCCCATTGTCAATCAGAGAAAGGGACACATAGGAACCTCATAGGGCTCAAGTTCCTTGGCAAGCTCCTGATTGGTCACATGCAGGGGCACAAGAGAAATCACCACCCTTACTGCTGGGGTGTCTAGGGGCGTGACAATATAGTGTGCACCTGCAATGTCCAGGTGGAATTGCTCAGGTAAATCATTGGGATCATGTTAACACAACCTGTGTAACATATGTCACGCTGTCCCAGGAGACCAGCAAGGGCTTCTATGCAGACCTCAGCTCCCATGGAGGGAGGGGTGTGAACCCTCAAGCCATGGGTGATGGGGAGTTTCTGAGAGACACCCTCATGCCAGCTGCTGGGTGTAGAAGCAGCCATTCCTACTAGGACAGGGTTAATTTCAAGCTGTAACTGAGAAAAAGAAAAGAAAAAAGTTTATACTAACTAAAAAGATAAGTGTCTGGGAATAAGGCCATACAACTCTAGATGGCAGGGGGAAAGGGGCAGAGGAAAAACAAAACAAAACAGAAGGTGGTGTTTGAGACAGTGAAAAAAGAAAACAAAGGTGGGGGAGAAGAATGGGTAATTAAGAGCACCCCTCAGAAGGCAAGCTTTTGGAAAAGATAACTCTCCGCAAGAAGTAAGCAGAAAAGAAAAAAAGAAAGGAAAAGAGACAGTAAGAAAAAATGGCTGTAAAGAAAGAAGTCGCAGACAAAGGGACTGGAAGTACAGCGACAGAAAGGAGAGAAAAAAGGAGAAAAAAATGCTACAAAAATGCAAAAAAGAATCAGAAAGTAAGATAAACAGAAGCTTGAGACCTTTAGAAAGGTGGGTGTGAGGGAAGAAAAGAGATAGGAAGCAAAAGAGTCTTATGCTCAGGATCTCCCCAAGCAGCTGCAAGTGAGCTTTGTCAGGTACAACCAGAATGGACTTTTGACTTTTTAACAACTTTATTCAGGGGTTCAGGGATACAAAAAGGGTGGCCACTTACAAAGCAAAAAACAAAAACATTAATATCAAACCAAGAACACCGTGTTATTACATTCACCACATCACACCATGACAGACACGTTCGCTACATTCCACATCGTGTCTTACATGCTAGTTATGTGGTCAGAGTGCTGGCCACATGCTCATAACTATAAATAAATAATTCGTACCTTGCTCTATCCAATCAAACATGTGACAACACTTTCAACTTCCACACAAAAAGAAAGCAAAAAATCAGCCTGGTGAGGGCCCAGGATGTGGCACAAGCTGGAAGTTGTAGTCCGACACCAAGCCAGCCCAGTCACCCAGACTGGTCATGATATCAGAGGGCGTATTTGAGATGGCCGTCCTCCACATGAAACAGTGCTCCCTCAAGGGCCCAGCATGTTTCAAAAGCAGGCACTGCCCACTGGAGCACAGCATGCTCAAACTCCAGCAAGAGGCGCACCTGCACCAGGAGGTGGAAAACCCACAGGGGATCATCTGAGCCAGTACCGTCAAGCCATTTTAGTGGCTCTTGGGGACAGCCAGCTTGGCCTCACCCAGTATGATGCCGTGCAGCAACCACCACTGCAGGTCACCAGTCTTCTTCGTGGTTGGCGGCTTCCACAACGTGCGCCACACTGGGTGGGCTGGTGGGGAATCTGGTGGTTCCAGGCACCGTCACCACAGTGTATTGGGGTGTCCTGCCAGCACTTGGGCATGGCGGACATGAAACCAACCAGGCATATAGGCTTGTACGCAACAGAAAAGCAAAGGAGCAGTTCGTGTCACTGTCAGGTGGCACAGGGAGCATCAGCAGGGAGCCAGGGCCATTGACCAGCTTGCCAGCCATGCCCTAGGTGACAGGTAAAATAGGAAAAACATCACTCAGGATATCCACAATGCAGGGGACCCGGTCTGCCCAGAGATGGTCGTCCAGGGTGGCTGCTGCCTCCAATGGGAGGGCAGCCCGGATGTCACACAGGAGACGGCCAAAGCCGGGTGGTCAAGGCCTCAGGTGAGAGCCAGGCCAACTGAGTGGGGTTAAAGAGATGGCTAAGGCAGAGGACATGAACCTGGATAAGAAAGGCCGTGAAACTGGCAGAGGCCAGGCTCAGCACGGGGCACCTAAGAGCTGAGTTGTACACCAGGGGTTCCCTCAGCAACTGCGGGAACTGCAGAAGATTGGCCTGGGACTGGAGGTGGATGGTGGTTTGCCAGGCTCATACTATGGCACAGTAAAAAGCTGGAAGCACCACCCAGTTCAAAAGCGTAAGGTCCAGCAAAAAGAGCTTCCAGACAAAGCTGAAAGCCCCCAGCCTCTGAAGAAACCAGCACGCCAGCTGTTGCCAAGGTAAGTGCTCCTCACTGTACAGGAGTCATTGAAGGGCTTGCAGGTGGAAGGCAACCACCTTGTTTGCAAGGTCAACCAAACTCTGGCCCCCTTCGCTACAGGTAGGTAAAGACAGTTCATGGGAGCCAGTGGCGCCGATCTCAGAAAAAATCCACCAGGAGGCGCTGGAGTCTCCTGATACAGAGAGATGAGGCCAATGTCTAGGCCAAAGAGTTCACTGGCTGTAAGTAGGTCATGCAGCAGAAACAGGTTGTCTTGGATGATTCTGCCCAACACGGAATAGCTCTGCTCAGGCCCAGTGATGGATGCCATGACAGTGCAGAGGCGGGTGGCCAGTGCTTTGCCCGGAATCTTGTAGTCTGCACACAGTAGGGAAACTGGCTACGAGTTCTTAATGAAACCAAGGTCTCTTTTCTTGAGCAGCAGTGTGAGCACTGATCAGCAAGACTTTGTCAGGAAGACTCTCTTGGAAAACACGCAGGAGACAGGGGCCAAGAAGAGGCCAGAAAGTCTTATAGAACTCAGCAGGTAACCCGTTGAGGCATGGGGCTTTGCTGGAGGTGAGGCCAGCTGCGCCCACTGCCAGCTCTGCCAGAGGCAATTCCTTCTCAAGCTTGCTGGTCTGCAGGGCACAAAGGCATAGCAGGACCACATGGAGTTTCATGGTTTCATAGTTAGTAGGGTCAGAAGGGACCTGAGCAGATCATCAAGTCTGATCCTTTGCCATGGGAGGGAAGAGAACTGGATCCAGATCCTAGCTGCTGTGACAATGAAGTAGCACCTCCTGATGTCTAATCTGAATTTACCCTCTGCCAGCTTGTAACTGTTATTTCTTGTCACTCCTGGTATTGCTCGGGGAAACAGGGACTCCCCCAGTGCCTGCTGGTCCCCTCTGACTAGTTTGTAACAGGCCACTAGATCCCTCCTAGATCCACTAGGCTTCTCTTGTGGAGCCTGAACAGGTTCAGGTCCCATAGCCTCTCATCGTAGGGCCTGCCCTGTTGTCCCCTGATCATATGAGTGGCCCTCCTCTGGACCCTCTCCATGCTGTCCACATCCCTCTTGAAGTGCAGCGCCCAGAACTGGATGCAGTACTCTAGCTGTGGCCTGACCAGTGTTGCATAGAGGGGGAGGATCACCTCCTTGGACCTGCTCATGATGCATCTGTGGATGCATGAAAAGGTGTGGTTGGCCTTTCTAACTGCATCACCACACTGCTGGCCCATATTCATCTTCGCATCAGTGATGACTCCAAGATCTTTTTCTGCCTCTGCACTGACAGGGAGGGAATTCCCCAGCCTGTAGGTTCTCCCCCCACCAGGTGCATCACCTTGCACTTGTCAGTGTTGAATCCAATCCTGTTCTCATCTGCCCACCCCTGTAACTTGCAGCCTATTCCTCCCTTCTAGCATGCCCACATACCCCCACATCTTAGTGTCATCAGCAAATTTGAACAGGGTGCTTTTTACCCCCTCCTCCAAGTCACTGATGAAGATGTCGAACAGTGCAGGCCCGAGGACCGAGCCCTGCGGAACCCCAGTGCCCACATCCCTCCAGGTCAAAAATGACCCAACAACCACCACTCTCTGGGTGCAGCCCTCCAGCTAGTTGGCGACCCATTTGAATGTGTAGGTGTTGACACCACAGTCCCCCAGTTTCTAAATGAGAACAGGGTGAAAGACAGTGTTGAAGGCCTTCTGAAAGTCCAGAAAGACTTTCCACTACTACCCCTGCACCTAAGGATTTGGTAACCTGGTTGTAAAAGGCCACCAGGTTGGTCTGACAGGACCTGCCTCTAATTAACCCATGTTGGCTGCCCTTAAGCATAATCGCCCCTGCTGGCCTCTTGTGGACATGTGCCAGAATAATTCTCTCAAAAAGCTTACCCAGGATTGAGGTAAGATTAACTGGCCTATAGTTTCCTGGGTCCCCCTTCCTCCCTTTTTTGAAGAGGGGTTCCATGTTCACCCTCTTCCAGTCCTCTGGCACCACACCAGAGCACCACAAGTGCTCGTAAAGCTGTGCCGGGGGTCCCGCAATGACCTCAGCTAATTCCCTCAGCACTCTGGAGTGGAGATTGTCAGGAACAGCTGATTTAAATACATCCAGTCCCTTCAGAAGTTCCCTGACTAGATCCTCCTTGACCCTTGACCCTAGGTGAGCTTCCCCTGGGTCCTGAGGGGGTTCCGGTAGGGGGCTGATCTGGTCCCTGCTCAGGAAAATGGAGGCAAAGAAGTCATTAAATAGGTTAGCTTTGTCATCTGGTGTGATGACCAAATTTCCTAGAGTGTCTTGCAGGGTCCCCACGTTACTTGGTACCTTCTTTTTGCCCCCTATGTATTTAAAAAAGGAGGTGCATCCCTTGACCTCAGAGACTGTGGAAATTGCATTTCCAAAACTTTCTCTATCATGGTCTATAGTTTCCAGATACTTGAGATCTCAAACCCAATCTCAGAGTAATTGGGTTTGAGGTTCAGTGGAAATAGTTTGCATAACTCCAAGCATAGCTTTCTACAGGTAGCTAAGCTGAAGGTAGGTTTATATAGCTGTAATAAGAAGATACCAATGCATATATTAAACTAGATAGTTTCCAGCAACTCTTTTTCAAGGTTGCTTGGTTTGAACTGTAGCATGAAATACAATTTTCAATATGGGAAAACTATTTAAAAAATAAATATCCCAAAAGCTGATTACAGCAAGCAGGTGAACTGCTTTAAACTTACTGACCTTCTGTATTAGAGGTGTGTCTGTTGGATATATATGCATCTTGATCTCAGTCTGCTCTCGTGAGGTTATTTTTTGGAAGTCCTAAGTCAGAATGCCATATAGTTACTATGCCATATTAACCTTTTGTAACACCAGATAAGGAAGGAACCAAGATATATAAATGTTAGTGTATTAAAGGTTCTCGTTTACATGTGTTGTCTTTATTTTGTGCAATATTCAGTAGATAGGCTTGAGATAGGACAAGGTGTCATTTCAGAGAGGGAGGAGGTGCCGCCTCTATGCCATCAGGGTGATGATAACATAGCAAGAGACTAAACTATTTGTACCAGCTGTACAGCATATAGCACAACAGAATATAGCACATACAGCACAGAAGCACCTTGAGGGCTGGAGAGGCATGGAAGTGCAGAGAAGTATCCCATTTTAGCAACCCATAAGCAGGAAAACTACTGGCTGAAGAGATGCAGCCTACAAAGTGAAGGCCTCACCTACAAGTTGACCATCTTGGCCTATGTCAATTAGCACCAGATTAATATCAAAGAAGGGAAGAGGGGAGTGGACGGAATGGTTTGAATAAACTGCTGTTGGTGCAGAAAGAATCTGGAGAATTTTGTGTACATCCTGAACCATTGCACCTACAGGCAGGGCCCCATCACTAATTTCCTTGACATAACCCTCCCCTGAGTGCCAAAAACTATCCCCTCATAGTGACCACTTGATAATCTAAACAGGCAATTTGATGAAGGTTTTCAAGAGGCTGGAAAACCATTGGTCAGGGATGATTTGAGAACAACATTCCAGTATCTGTGAAAGGGGTTGGACCCTATGATGCTTGAGGTCCTTTCCAATCCTATGATTCTATGTGACTTGAACCTTGGGGGACAATGTTCCAGGAAGTGAAAGAATTTCATGGCCTACAACAAGGACAAGGACATAATAGTGCCGGTGGACTTAACAACATTTATGTGGTGTAGCAAAACCACCAGTTTTTCTTTTTTTTAAATTTAAAAATGCATTTCCTCCCCTTCCCCGACCATTTCTGACTTTTTCTTTCCCTCTCTACTTCCTATAGATAAGTATAAGTGAATTAAGACATAGGGTAAGCCTCAGCAAGTTTTATTTTGGTAGCAAGTTGTTTTTGTTTTTGTTTCTTTCTCCTTTTTTTCAAAGAAGTGCCCTGATATCCATTGTTTTATATTGTATAATTATTACATTTATATTGATTTTTACTGTTCTATATTACTGTTTTACTGATACTATATGATTTAGGCCTATATATGTAAGTTAGCATAAGTCATGTCAAGTTTCCATTTTGTTTGTCAAGTCTCTATCTTGTATCCCCTGCTCAGCCATACCCTATTGTAACTCTGTTGTAACTGTGTGACTCATACTTATCCCTGCTATGTAAATTGGTTCCTGAATGAATGGGGATGAATGAGGGTACTTGAGAGACAATGGCAGCAAATCTAAAAATAGTTCCCTCTGAATGACTGCAACCTGAGTTGAGTGTTGTCGTAATGATTTCCCAGCCCTACTCTATTTCCTGTTCTCTGACCCTCTGATCTTCTTCCCATGTATTTCTCTCTGCCCTTGCCTTCTCCCTGACCCCAGTCTCTTCCTGCCTTCTCCCCACTGACTTTTCCTGTCTCTCTTTCTGTTCCTCTACTTCCCATTTCTGGTCTGCTGCCTCTGCAATCTCTCTTTGTTTCTAGTTTTCTGTCTCTGGTCTGCAGAGCCCCTCCTCCCAGCTTCCTGATCTGGGCAGAGCCCTTCTTTTGCTCCTGGCACTTGCTGTGAGTCTCTGCAGCCTCTCCAGATGCCCCCCAGATCCCCCACATTCCCTGCCAGCAGCCAGAGCCCTTCTCTGGCTTCCAGCACCTGGAGCCCCTCCTCCCAGCTTACTGATCTGCCCAGAGTCTTCTCTCCAGGACCTGCAGTCTTCTCAGCATGTACCACCCCACCTCCAGCCTTCCAGGGCCCCCACAGCCCTCTGGCCTGCTCCCAACTTCCTTGCCACCCTCCAGCCTAGCTCCAGGTTTATCAACCAATCCCCAGAGTTTCCCCAGCAGCTGGAGTTTTTCAGCTCCCGGCACCGGCAGCTCTTCCCCTGTAGCTTCCTGAGCTCCCCGGCAGTCCCTCTCCAGCATCCAGTTCCTCCTTTGCTCCTCCAGGTCCCTCCAGCCCCAGTTTCCCTCTCCTCACCTAGTTTATCTTCCCTGCAGCTCCACCTCCACCTCTAGTCCCAGCCTGTGTGCCAGCTTTTCTCTGACTTTGCTCCCCTGTTCTGCAGGCTTTGGGCATTTTCCTTTAATCATTTATCATCAATTAACCTAAAGTAACCCCAAGCATCAGTTCCTCAGCCACCTTCTCTCTGGTCTATCGGTTCTAATCTCAATTCCAGCAACATTCATTCCCTACACTTTAACTCTCTCTCACCTTAACCTTCCCCCAGGTATCCCAAGCACATACTCACACCGTACTATCCAAGTTAGGAACTCACCTGGGTGTATGTGTATGTGGGTGGTATGTGTGTGAACAGGTAAATATCTATGTGTGTGTGTGTGTGTGTGTATAATGTCATTGTGTGTGTCCATATATGAATTAGCGATCCTCAACACCTGGGCTCAGAGGGCTCCTCACTGACTGGGATGTGAAGTTGCTGGCACCCCCACCCTCCCACCAGAGGGCCTTTCAGGGCATCCTGAGGCCAGCCTCCTCTCACTCTGGCTCTGCACCCTGAATAAGCCCCTGCTGAGAGTGTTCTGGACATGCTGCAAGGAGCTGTTTCTGTGTACCAAGTGGTGTCCAACCCACTATGCCCTCCTGCTGCTGATCACCATGGTGCCCCAGGTGTCATCAACACTCCTACAGCCTGGGAGATACCACTCTAAGTAGCACAACTGCAGAAAGGGATCTTGAAGTCATAGTCACCTCCAAAATGAACATGAGTTCCCAGTGTGATGAAGTAATAAACAAAGCTAACCGCACCCTTTTTTACATAAGTAGGTGCATTACAAACAGGTCTAGGGAGGTGATACTTCCCCTCTTTGTGGCATTGGTCAGGCTGCAGCTGGAGTTCTACATCCAGTTTTGGGTACCACACTTCACGAGGGATGTGGATGGCCTGGAGAAAGTTCAGAGGAGGGTCACTTGTCTGGTTAAAGACCTACAGAAAAGAAATCCTATGTGGACTGATTGGGAGACCTAAATCTCTTCAACCTCCACAAGTGGAGGCTGAGAGGTGATCTCATGGCCACCTACAAACTTATCAAGTAGGGGGATACAAACTCATCAAGAAATAGGGGATACAGTATTGCCAGGGTACCTGTTGGGGTAAATAGAAATAATGGCCACAAACTGTAAGAGAGTAAATTCAGATTGGACATCAGGAAAAAAATTTTTTACAGTGAGGGCTGCTAAAATATGGAATACACTTCCAAGGGAGGTGGTCCTGTCACCTTCCTTGGAGGTGTTTAAAAGGACATTGTACAGACACCTGGCTGAGGTCATCTGACCTCAGCACTCATTCCTTCACAGGGCATGAGGTTCCTTCCAACCCTAACATCTATGAATCTATGAAAATAAGACCTGGAGAGCAAGGTGGCTGGCTTCCACCTGCAAGCCCTTCAGTGACTCCTCTATGGCAAGGACTGCCTACCCTGGGAACAACTGGTGTGCTGGTTCCTTCAAAGGGTGGAGGCCTTCAGCTTCAACTGGGAACTCTTCCACTTGGACCTCATGTTCCTGAACTGTATGGTGCTTCTGGCCTTCTATCATGGCACAGTATGAGCCTGGCAGGTCACCTTCCACCTCCAGCCCCTGGCCCAGCACCTGCATTTTCCACAGCTGGTGAGGGAGCCCCTGCTACAAATCCTAGCCCTGCAGTGCCCCATGCCAAGCCTGGCCTCCAGCCACCTCATACACATCCAGGCATGTGTCCTCCACCTGGGCCATCTCCTTGACCCCACTTGGTCAGCCTTGCTCTCACCTGAGGCCCTGACCACCTGGCTAGGCATGTGCTCTATCCACAGCATGGGCCATCTCCTGTGTGACACCAAGGCTTCCCTCCCACTGGAGGCATCAGCCACCCTGGATGACCATCTCTGGTCACACTGCAGATGCTTTGATGAAGGCTTTTCCCATGCTGCCATGCATCCCTCCTATGGCTGGTGAGCTGGTCAGTGGGCCTGGCACCCTGCTGATGCTCCCTGTGCCTCCCAATAGTGACATGGGTCAACCCTTTGTTTCTCTGTCATGTAGAAGCCTTGATATCTGGGTGGTTTATGTCCACCATGCCCAGATGCTGGTGGGCTGGCCCAATACACCATGGTTACAGCTCCTGGGGCCACCACATTCCCCACCAGGCCAACAGGCTTGGTGCACATTGTATAAGCTGCCAACTGCTGAGTAAAAAGGTGATCTGCAGTTGTGGTTGCTGCACAGCATCCTAACCACTGACATGTTTGAATCCCACTTTGACCTAGCTGCCTCAACGACCTTCCCCTTCTGCCCCAGGGACTTTGAGGAGAACCACTTTCACACCTTCCTCAACTGTTCTCACCTGCGGCCACTCTTTTTCCCTTGAGCTGCCACTGTGGGTGCTGGGCAGGAGCCTCTTGGAGACCATCTATGTGTGCTCCTACCTGGACTGGGTGGCTGAGCAGAGCACCGTCTACTGGGCCCTTTCAACTGGATCAGGCCAAGATGGCTGTCCTCAAGAGCTGCTGCAACAAGCTTTCTGGGACTGGCTCGGATGATGCCCTGTGACTTTTTGTTCTCCTGGTGCAAGCATGCCTCTCACTGGAGTTTGAGCACACTGTGCTCCAGTGGGCAGTGACCACCTTTGAGGCATGTTGGACCCTTGAGGAAACGCTCTGCCATGTGGATGACAGCTGTCTTAAATATGTGCTCTGAAGTCATGACCAATCTGGGCAACTGGCAGGCTCAGTGTTGGACTGCAAGTCACAGCTTCTGCCACACCCTGGGCCCTCACCAGGCTACTTTTTTTCTTTTTTCTTTGTGAGGGAAGTTTAAGGTGTTGTCAGGTGTATGGTTGGATACAGCAGGGTAGGAATAGTTTGTTTATAGGGGGTTTTGGTCCATACAACCATGTGGCCAATTTCCCAACTGCATAATGGCATGTTAGGCATGACATGTAATACAGCGAAGGTGTCTGTCATGGTGTGAAGTTATGAATGTGATGGCATTGTGCTGTTGGTTTGATGGTAATTTGTTTGTCTTTGCTTTGTATAGTAGACCTGGACCCTGGAGGGGCCAAATTTTTGTACCCTGAACCACTGAATAAAGTAGTTAAAAGTCAAAGTCCTTCCTTCCTTCCTTCCTTCCTCTTTGGATGCACCGGACCAGACTTGCTTGGAGCTGTGTGGGGAGATCCTGAGCATAAGACTCCCCAGTTTCCTATCTCTTTTCTTTTCTGACTCCAACCTGTCTAACGATTTCTAGCCACTGTTTATCTCACTTTCTGATTCTTTTCTTGCATTTTTGTAGCTTTTTCCCCCTTTTCTCTCCTCTTTGTCCCATCCCCCCGTACTTCTGGTTTCTTTGTGTGAGGATTATGACCTGCTTCTTGTAGGTGGGAACTTTAATTGTACCATTGATACCCCGCTTGACTGTACGGGGCCTGAGCCACAGTTGCCCTCAGCCCACAAGCTGCAGTCCGTCTTGGAGACTGCAGGCCTCATTGACGTTTGGCGAGCTCTGCACCCCGATGCGTGCCAGTACACCTGGGCACATGAGTGCACATGAGTGCCGGGGGTCTCACTATAGCCCGTCTCTATCTCATTTATGTCACCAGGCACCACCTGCCACTCCTATGCAGCGGCCGCATCATTCCCTCAGGCCTGTCAGATCATGGCCTGGCTTGCCATGAATTGAGCCTCAACAACCTGTCCCTTCTGCCTGGGGGGCATTGAGGAGACACTCTTTCATGCCTTCCTTGACTGTCCCCACCTGCAGCCTCTCTTTGTCACCCTTGGGCCGCTGCTGCAGGCGCTGGGTAGGAGCTTTTTGGAGACCACTTACGTGTGCTCCTACCCATACCGGGTGGCTGAGAAGAACCCCATCTGCCTGGCCAACTTCTTTCTGGGTCAGGCCAAGTTGGCTGTACGCAAGAGCTGCTGAAACCGGCTTGCCAGGATTGGCTCAGATGATGCCCTGCAGCTTTTCAGCCTTCTGGTGCAGGCGTGCCTCTTGCTGGAGTTTGAACATGCTGTGCCCACCTTGGAGACATGCTGGGCCCTTGAAGGAGTGATGTGCCATGTGGAGGACGGCTGTCCCAAATACGCGCTCTGATGTCATGACCAGTCTGGGCAACTGGGCTGGCTCGGTGTTGGACTACAACTTCCAGCTCGTGCCGCGTCCTGGGCCCTCACTGGGCTGTATTTTTGCTTTCTTTTTGTGTGGGAAGTTGAAGGTTTTTGTTACATGTATGATTGGATGGAGCAGGGTATGAATTATTTATTTATAGTTATGACTGTGTGGCCAGCACGCTGACCACATAACTGGCATGTAAGGCACGACGTGCCATATAGCGAGGGTGTCTGTCATGGTGTGATGTGTTGAATGCAATGATATGGTATTCTTGGTTTGATAGTAATTTGTTTGTTTTTTGCTTTGTAAGCAGCCACCCTTATTGTATACCTGAACTGAATAAAGTAGTTAAAAAGTCAAAGTCCTTCCTTCCACTTTGGACGCACCGGACCAGGACTGTTTGGAGCTGTGTGGGGAGATCGCGAGTGTAAGACTCCCCAGTTTCCTATCTCTTTTCTTTTCTGACTCCCACCTGTCAAACAGTCTCTAGCCTCTGTTTATCTCACTTTCTGATTCTTTTCTAGCATTTTTGTAGCTTTCTTTCTCCTCTTTTCTCTCCTCTTTGTCCCATCCCCCCGTACTTCCGGTTTCTTTGTCTTTATAGCTTTCTTTGTTACTGTCTTTTTTCTTTTCTTTCTCTCTTCCTTTTCTGTTTGCTTGTTGTGGGGAGTTATCTTTTCCATTAGCTTGCCTTCTGAGGGGTGCTTTTAATTACCCGTTCTGCACCCACCCCCTTTGTTTTATTTTTTTTCACCATTTCAATCCCCTTTCCCCCACCTCTTTTTTTCCTCCACCCCTTTCCCCCTCCCATCTACAGTTTTGTTGCTGCCTTCCCATACACTTATCTTTTTAGTTAATATAACCTTTTTTTTCTTTTGTTTGCCAAGTTATAGCTGGGAATTAAACCTGTGCTACCATGAATGGCTGGTCCTACACGCAGCAGCTGGCAAGAGGATGCCACCCAGAACTTTCCCATTACCCATGGCTTGAGGGTTCACAACCCTCCCTACATTGAGGTTGAGGTCTGCGTAGATGCCCTCGCTAGTCTCCTAAGACAGCGTAACGTATGTTATGCAGGTTGTGTCAACACAGTCCCAGTGATTTATTTGAGTGATTCCACCCTAGTTAACAGGGCGTGCACAGAGGGCCTGGACATTGTGGGTGCACATTATTTTGTCACACTCCTAGACACTCCAGCAGTGAGGGTGGTGATTTCTAATGTGCTCCCACATGTGACCAATCAGGAGCTCGCCAAGGAACTCAAGCCCTATGGGGTTCTTACGAGTCCCTTTCATCAATTGACCATGGGGAGTAAAAACCCCAAACTGAGGAACATCCTGACTTTTCAAGGTAGGTTTTCATGCTTTTCAGGGAGGGCCCATGGTCTCTGCCTCAGTCCTTGAGCCTCATGTTCAATGGGAGGAGGTTTGTGATCTATTTTTCTTTTGCGAAGACTGCATGTTTTCAGTGTGGTAGCTCTTCCCACCTAGCAGTTCAGTGCCCACAGGGGAGATCAGCCAGAGCATTGGTGACTACAGCAGCACCGATGGATGGTGCATCCACTTCTGGGATGCAGGCCCCACCCAGTGAGACTAGGAGCTTTTCCTGATCTTCTTCTACCCCTGTTCCATCTGAGGGGCTGGAGTCTCTGGCATGTCAATGCCATCCAGTGGAGGGGCTGGGACTAAGCCCCAACCCTCCCCTCCACTCATTCCACAGTGCCCACCCCCACCAGTACAGAGATGCCACCAGGTGGAGAGACTGATGCCTCTGCTTCCCCCCTGCCTGCCCTGACCTCCCTGATTGAGGTGGCTGGGGTGATCAGTGATTGTGGCACTAAGGCCCTGTCACATGATGGGGCTCAGACCTCTGCCAGTTGCCCTCCACCACAGCTTTGTCTGAGGTGGCTGGCCCTGGGGAGGCAGGCCAGAAGCAGTCTGGCCTATCTTCTATGAAAGGTGGGTCATCTGCCACACAGAAGAAGAACAAAGAGAAGAAAGTAAAAGGGACCACTCAGGACTATCCATCCCCACTGAGACCTTCCTCAGTTGGTGCTGGGGGTGGGCCCTGCTGGAGAGCCTGGCCCTACTCTGACTGTAATGTCAATGACCCTGTTGACCAGGGATGAGGGCATCTCGGAGGGGGGGATGAGAAGGCAGGGGTCACTAACCCCTCACCTATCTCCCAGCTTTCAGAGATGGGTGGCAGTAAGACCTATGCACAATGTCTCTGTTCTGGAGGTCTGACCCAGGGGGGCAGCAGAGTAGTCTGCTGACTTCTTGGTCACATCCCAGGCTACTGAATTAGATGAGGAAGCTAGTTAGATGGACATCCAGCTTTCTGAGTGTCACGAGTAACCTCAAGAGCAGGATGACCTCTGTCCCGCCAAGATGGTGGGAATTGCTCTTCGAGAGCCAGACCTTGACCTGGATGATTAGAGGAGACTGATGGATATAGATATTGAGGGTGTAGATGCTGCATTTGTGGTTGAGGTCCCAACTAGGGTGCAGCCTCGCCATGCATGTGTTAGAATTATGCAGCCCATGTCGGCAGACCCCTCCGGGTCAGTCCTGATTATGGGGGTCTCTTGACCTTTTGGAACCAGACTAAAAGACAGAAGAACATCACGGGTGCATCACCCAATGGTGATCCTAAAGTTGTAGAAGGGCTGCCAGAGCTGTGGCCAAATTTATGCAACAAGTGATGTGGAAATCATGACAGAATCACTGCTTGGCTAACAGAGAGCTTTATTTTTCATGGCCATGGGAGAAGAAGCAAGGGCAGCTAATTCTCTGCCACTGCAGATTACAGACTTTGTTATATACTTGTGAGAAAAAGGCACACAGAAGCCTCTCCCGAATGCATTCTTGGCAGTCTGACAATAAATCACCCTGGAGTCTTACTAGACTAAACGTATTTTCTTCGTTTTCTCCAGCTGTCTCCTGATAAGTTTATCTCAATGTCTCTGTTTTCTGGCCTTTACTTATGGTCCTTATTATGGCCTGACTTTATTTTTCACACTCCAGTACTTTTCCTCATCATTCCCCCCACTTGTAAGTGTTTTTGCTTACATCTCTATATTCATAAGACCTTTGGCCTCTTCTTGATGCTCACACTCGTAGGCCACTTCTCTGAGCACCATCATCTGCAACTCAGTTACAGACAACCTAGAAACACTTTGGGTGGTTTTTGCTAAGCAAAGGCATGAACAGGACAAAATCATTTGGGTAATAATAAAAAGAGGATAAAGGCATAATGCACTTATAATGCACCACTTCAATAAGGATTTCACCCATCCCCCTATATTTGGCAGCTAACCCCACCAATCAAAGAATTTCTCTTCGGCAACAGCATGAATCACTTGCAACTGCTTTCTTATGGTGCAGAGATCCCCTTGCACTCACCGGTGATTATCTATCCAGGTGCAGCATGTGTTGTTCACAATCACACATACCTCCCCCTGGATGGCTAGGAGATAGTCCACGGCCATACGTTTTTCAACAGCTACTTGCCCTACCTACGCAATCTCATCATTGAGAGCTCCTAAAGCATCAGAGCTAACATTGATAAAATTCTCCATGACTCCCAAAATGTTTATAATGGCCTTTTCTAATTCAGCTACTCCTAGCCAAGAGAGGAATGCTCTGGTAAATTGGTGAAACCCTGTGTGTTGGTGAACCAGTGGGTTCTCAACTGCACAATGATGTCTGGGCAAGCCAGGCAGGAAGTTAGCTACTTCATGCCAAGAGAGGTTAGAGTGCAAGTCAAACATTGGGATGATGCTGCCCAAGGTACAGGTGCTGACCCAATTCCACTGTAGAGTCTTACGGGTATCATCCCCACATAGCCAGTACAAACCGGTAGCTCCTGCAGTACTAAGATCCCTACAGGGTGTGTTTCCCTCCCGACATTTTTGATTGACTTGTAGGGTGTAGGAAGGGGCACATTGGCTTTCCACCATTCTGGGATGTTATATTGATTGGTTACAGGAAACAGGACCTGACATTACATAAAAATCAAAGCCATCGAGCACTAAATTAGACAACACACTGTAATTCCCATATGAAGGTATAAAGATGGTGAAGAGTGCTTTATCACAAAAAAGGGACTGAACCTCTCCTGACACTTTTCCCCTTTTCTCAGCCCACGGCCAGGTGAAAATTACCTTGCATCTGGGGTAATGCCCTACAAAGTAGCCAGCCTCCCCCATACTTCCTGTCCTGTTAAACCTATAACAGAGGGCCGCTTCCAGTCCTGATGACAATTTCCAACTGTCTCGAGCCACTTTCCACCATGTAGGTATTGACAGTTTGTTTCTGCTAGACAGGGGAGAGAACCTGACAAATCTGGTATTGAAGTCAGTTCCCCAAACCTAAAGGGGAACCAGCACCCCAAGCATTGAGAGTCCCTTGGTCGGGTGCGTGGGCCCGTGTATGCATACCCAGCAATTTGTAAGAGTTCCTGCATGGGCAATGCTTTGTCCCAGAAATATAACACTGTTCTCTTCCCATGCCCCATCTGGAACCCCTGGCAAGAGACAAAGCAGAAGAAGGGACAACATTTTAGGACCTGCCCAAGCACTATCCCAACCCAGCTATCTCTTGAAACTCTGAGGAATTTTCTTCAACTAAAACTTCAGCCTGCAGCACACTACTAATAACAAAACACTGATCACAGGACTACAAAACAGTGTCACTCCCTGGGGAGTTTCTAAATCTACATAATTGTTTGCAATTCTCCTACAGGTTAGTGGTATTCACATTAATATTACTAAAGAATATTAGTACACAGAACTAAAGTTCATAGCTTCATATGAAGCTTGGCTAGCCAGGTAGGCTATTTTCAAGATTTCATTGTCTAATCTTCACTCACAGGAACTCTTCGAGACTTCATTGTCTGATCTTCACTCAAAAGAACTGTCTGGATCTTCAAGGAGGTATCACCGGTGAGAGAAACCTTCCACTCCATTGGGGCAGATACCTTTTTGCAGTGAGAAGTATGGATCCAAACAGAAACCTTGGCAATCTTTACAGCAGTTGGGGTGGTCAGCAGGACCTGGAAAGGTCCCTTCCACCGAGGCTGCAGGCAATCCTTCCTCTGGTGGACTTTAATCAAATTCCAATCTCCTGGTTGGACCAGATTGACAACGGAGTCACTGTCTAGAGACTAATGTGATGCTGTGGCTTTAACCTGCAATGAGATAACCTTGAGGGTCTTGGTGAGCCCTTGGCAGTAGGTTAATAGAGAATCATGTAGATGAGTCAGATTTTAGGGTGGTGGTACGGCAAGTCCCCTCATGGGTCGACCCATAACAATCTCAAAAGGGGTCAGACCTGAGGATCTCTGAACAGAATTTCAGATTTGGAAAAGAACCAAGGGAAGGGATTTGGGCCATTTTAGACCAGTGTGTTTGCAAATCTTTGCCAGGTGAAGCTTAATATCAAAGTTTTTCCATTCCACTTTACATCCACTCTGAGGGTGATTTGGGTGTGGAGTTGGAATTGGATGGAAAGGGCCTTGCAAACATGTTGGACTACCTGGCCAATGAAATGAGGGCCTCAGTCTGAGTCCAGGGAAAGGAGTAGACTGAAACGAGGCACCAGGTCAAAAAGAAGCTTCTTGGCCACAGTGAGAGCATCAGCTCATTGGCAAGGGTATGCCTCAGGCCAGCCACTAAAAAGGCACACAATGACCAGCACATATTTCCAGGGTCCTGATCTGAGCAGTTCAGTAAACTCCATCTGGAGGTGGGAGAAGGGATAATGGCCCAAAGATCTGTGGAATGTATGTGGCTGGTGGGGTGGTCAGCCAGGGTTGTGTCATTGACACTGAGGGCACTGGTGACAAAAATGGGCTGCCACAGCAAAAAAACCTGGGGCATACCAATGACAGTATACTTTGGCCATCATCCCCCGCTTTGGCTGAGTGGACCACTGAGTGGGCCATTTGGGCTAAAAGGGACAACAGGTCCTGAGGGGCTACAAGGTGACCAGATAGGTGTCACCACAAGGAATCAGGGTGGATAGAGCAGCCCGCAGAAATCCAGGCATCCTTTCGGTATCTGGGGCAGCATCCTGGAAGGAGGGGACATCAGGGGAGACAGGGGAAGAGAGGTAGAGAGCGGCCTGAAGGACCGAAGCTGAGAGTTCTGAAAAGGCAGTGGTCTTGGCCGTGGTATCCGCCCTGTCATTTCCCAGAGACACAGGATCATCAGTAACAGTGTGCGCTTTGCACCTTAGGACAGCAAGGGTGAAGGGAAGAAGAATAGCGTCCAGGAGAGCAGTAATAAGGTGAGGATGAGAAATGGGAGTTCCAGCAGACGTAAGGAAACCTTGCTGCTTCCAGATCTGCCCAAGAGAATGGCAGACACCAAAGGCATAGCAAGAGCTGTTATAGATATTAGCAGATTATTCAGTGACAAGGTGGCAGGCATGAGTCAGAGCAGTGAGTTCAACGGCCTGAGCACTACAAACAGAAAGAGGAGCAGATTCAATGACAGCGTGGTCGGAACAGACAGCGTAACCAGCTCGGAGAACACCATGATTATCTCAAAAACAGGAGCCCAAAACCTAAAGAATGAGGTCAGGGTTAGTCAGATGGGTATCAGAAAGATCAGGACAGGAAAGAGAAACAAAATCTACAAGCTGGGTACAGTCATGGGGTTGACCACTGGAGGGTGAAGGTAAAAGAGAGGCAGGATTGAGGGGGGTCACAGCGAACAAGGGTCACGTGGTCCACCACTAGGAGGACAACCTCATAGCGGGTTAAGCAGCTGGGGGACAGGTGCTGAGTCCTACTGCATTGAAGAAGGGCAAGGACAGCATGAAGGACAGAAACAGTAAGGGGGTGCCCAAGAACAAGGTTTTCAGTTTTAGAAACCAGCAGGGAAGCAGCAGCAGCAGTGTGAAGGCAAGGGGGAAACCCAGAAGCAACTGGGTCCAGGGAGGCACTATAATAAGCAATGGGACAGTGCAGGGAAGGTTCAAAAGGCTGGGTTAAGACACCAGAAGCAGTGCCTTGGTGTTCATGATAGAAAAGAGTGAACGGCTTAGAATAGTCAGGCAAACAGAGAGTGGGAGAAGAGGAAAGGGCTTGCTTGAACTGGCAGAAGGCAGTTTCATGGCTTTCATCCCAGGGTAGTGAATCAGGGGAAGAGTCACAGGTGAGAAGGGTAAGAGGTTTGGAAAGTCCAGAGTAATTGGGAATCCACTGTCAGCAGTAGCTCGCAGCACCTAGGAAACCAAGGAGCTGGTGTTTGTCTGTGTGGCAAGGCAGAGAAAGGATAGCAGAAAGGCGATCAGGAGACAGGTGATGGATACCATGAGAAATAGTATAGCCTAGGTAGTAACGGAAGCCCGACAGAATTGGAGCTTAGACCGGGAAGCTTTGTGGCCCCGTGCTGCAAGTTGTTCTAAAAGGCAACAGAATCAACTTGGCAATGAGAGAGGGTATCAGAGCAGAGGAGCTAATCATCTACATACTGAACAAACCAGAACCAGAATCATGAGGCAGCTGGACTGTATCAAGCTCAGACTTGAGAAGCTGGCTGTATATGGTGGAGGAGTCATGGAAACCTTGAGGCAGATAGGTGAAGGTATACTGCCGGCCCTGATAAGTAAAAGCAAAAAGATACTGAGAATCAGAGTGAATTGGTATAGAAAAAAAAAGCATTAGAGATCCACTACAGAAAACCAAGAGGCAGAAGCAGGTATGTGAGAGAGAACAGTGACAGGGTTGGGCACCACACCTGTCAAGGGAACCACAAAATTGTTAATAACATGCAAATCTTGAACAAACAGGCAACCTTCAGGGGTGAATCTCCCTGGTTTGCAGACTGGCAGGATTGGGGTATTACAACTGGAGTGAGTAGGTACAAGAACTCCTTGCTCTAGGAGCCCTTGTATGACAGGTGCAATGCCTCGAGAGGCAGCAGCCAACAGTGGGTATTGTGGGACTGATGGGGGAGACAGTTCTGATTTCACCTTGATAGAAACTGGGATGGCACTCTTAAGAAGCCCCACATCGGTTGTGGAGTGGGACCAAAAGGACTCAGGAAGGTGAACCAATAGTTCCTGTTGCAACGAGTAAGAATTGGGCTCAGGTTTCTGTTCCATTAGTGTCATCATCAAGGCAGGAATTTGGGTCTGGGGTAATGAAAGGAAAACCCCATCCAGAGAACAATGAACAGTTGCTCACAACTTGCAAAGGAGGTCTTGCCCTAGCAGGTTTACAGAAGCACAAGGACTTAACAAAAAGGCTGTTGCTCAGTAAGGAGACCTAAGGTAAATGAGAATGGCTGCGTAACAGGATGGACAATAGGATGATCCCCAATACCTACAGTGGTGATTACTTTATCAGAAAGGGGAACCTTAGAAACAAAATCAGAGCTAAGCATAGACAAAGAAGCACCAGTATCAACAAGAAAGGGAACAGTCTGTTTTCCCACAGTAACAGGAACTGTAGCATCAGAAAGGGTAGAAAGCAAATGGGCTAGAGTCTCTGAGTTTTCTCAGCTGTCCTGATCTTCACCTTCAAGCACTAGCTGAGAGCGGGAACCTCCAGGGTTTATTTGGGCACTAGTTCTTCCAATGACCTTTCTGTTTGCAGTAGCTACAGACATCATTAGGAATGTCAAAGGAACTGGGTGGCCGGGCTGAGTGGAACAGCCTGGTAAAGCACCATGGTCTGGTATCCCCTTGAAGGTCTCTGATTTGCAAAGCCATCAATTTGTCCTGAGTCTTTGTTTTTTGCTGCTGAGCTTTGGTATAGAAATGAATGGCAGCAGTCACAATTTTGGTGATGGGTTTAGCTGGGATTACAGCAATCTGCAGGGACTCAGAAATCTTTGGCAACAGCCCTAAAACAAAGGTCTGGATGATCATGGCAGAAAGGGTAGCTTCTGGGTCTTCATTGCCAGAATGTGCCTTAAAGGCTTGGATCAGATGAGTATAATAATCAGCAGGGTGTTCTTCTAGCTTCTGTTTACATATAGAAATTTTGGACAAGTCTGTTTTTTCTGGAGAAACATTAGGGACAGTGTCTAGGACCTCTTTATAGAGGTCCCACAGACTGGCATTGCTGGGGTCCTGAGCAGGTCAATGGGCCTCTTTGAGGAGGGTATCCCTTTGATCTCCAGAGAGAAGACCACTGAGGAGCATCTGGATGTCACCGTAAGTTGGCTTATAGACCTCAAAAAGGGTTTTAAGCTTTTGAGCAAACCCAGTAGGGTCTTCACAGAGGTTAGGGAAAGTAGTTGACCAGAGGATGATTTCTGAGGGTGAGAAGGGGACGTGGACTACCACAGATTGCCACCCCCCCGCCCTCCGGCACAGGGTAATCTTGGAGAGGATACTGTGCTGCAGGAAGGTTTCTGCCCCAGTGAGTAATAATATTTCTTACAATGGTTCCCTTTGTGTCTATGTTGGTGGTAGCATTGCGGTGATTCCGCAGAATCAATCTGCTCCAGGGAGTCATGTTGGTCTAGGACAGCTGAATCTATGGTCCACCCATCTACAGGGTCCAGGGGGACAATAACCTCAAATTGGTCCCCCTTGGGAGAATTAAAGGTGAGAGTAGTAACAGGAGGTAATGAGCCAGGGGCAAGGGTCGGCACAGTTATCAGAGAAATCGGCGCGGACGCAGCAGCGCCTGAGGCTGCAGGACCAGCAACTGGCAATGGACCAAGGGCCGGAGTGAGCTGTGGTGGGACAGGGGCCAGAGGTGGCGGCAGGGGTGGAAACCAATGATTCAACAGGTCATCTTGAGGTGGATCGCCTGGTGGTGGAGTGACCAGAAATAACGGTCACAAGCTGGCAGAGGGTAGATGTAAGCTAGATGTCAGGAAGCGCTTCTTCATGGTCAAGGGAGTTAGGATCTGGAACCAACTTCCAAGAGAAGTGGTGCTGGCTCCTACCCTGGGGTCCTTAAGAGGAGGCTAGATGTACATCTTGCTGGGGTCGTTTGACCCCAGTACTCTTTCCTGCCATGACAGTGGGTTGGACTCTATGATTTGCACAGGTCCCTTCCGACCCTAGAAACTATGATGACCTGCTCCGTGTAGGTGGGGACTTTAATTTTATCACTGACACCCTGCTCGACCATATGGGGCCTGAGCCTCACCTGCCCTCAGCTTGCAAGCTGCAGTCTGTCTTGGAGACTGCAGGCAACATTGACATTTGGCAAGCTTTACACCGCATTGTGTGCTAGACACCTGGGCCAGGATGAGTGCCGGTGGTCTCACGATGGTCCGCCTTGACTGCCATTATGTCACCAGGCACCATCTGCTACTCCTACACAGTGGCCTCATCATTCCCTCAGGCCTCTCAGATCATGGCATGGCTTGCCATGAATTGAGCCTGCTGATGAGAACCTGTGCACTAGTGGCCTATTGGTTTTTCAACATCAGCCTTCTTTGAGACTCTTACTTCCAGGACAGCTTTGCCAACTTTTGGCACCGCTGGGAGGCCACAAGACTGAATTACTCCTCCTGGCAGCTATGGTGGGATGTGGGCAAGGTACAGATCTGGGCTTTTTGCCAGCAATACACCCTGCTGGCCACAAATGAACTGTGCTGCCATATCAGAGAGCTGGAGGAAGATGTGGTAGAGCTTGAACCATCCTGCCCTGAGGCCACGTAGAAACTCCATGTGGTCCTGCCATGCCTTTGTGTCCTGGAGGCCAGTGAGCTTAAGCAGAAATTGTCTCTGGCACAGCTGGCAGCTGCCACAGCTGGCCTTGACTTCAGCAAAGCCCCAAGTATTGACAGGTTATCTGCTGAGTTTTATAAGACTTTCTGGCCTCTTCTCGGCCCCCATCTCCAGCGTATTTTCCAGGAGAGTCTTGCTGAAAAGGTCTTGCCCATCAGCTGCTGCTATGCATTGATCACTGCTGCCCAAGAAAGGAGACCTTGGCTGCATTAAGAACTGGTGGCTGGTCTCCCTGCTGTGCACAGACTACAAGATTCTGGCCAAAGCACTGGTGACCCACCTCCACACTGTCATGGCCTCTGTCACTGGGCCTGAGCAGAGCTACTGTGTGCCAGACAGAACCATCCAAGACAGCCTGTTTCTTTTTTCCAGACCTACTCATGACCACTGAACTCTTTGGCCTGGACATTGGCCTCATCTCTCTGGATCAGGAGAAAGCCTTTGAATAGGTGGGCCATGCCTAACTCTTTCAGACCCTGGAGGCCTTTGGCTTTGGGCCCCTTTTCACTGGGACCCTCCAGGTCTTGTATCAAGACACTTCCAGTCAGCTCCAGGAGAATGTGGTGCTCTGTGCCCCATTCTCCGCATGCAGAGGCATCCATCAGGGGTCCCCCTGTTGGGCATGCTTATGCCCTGGCCATTGAGGCACTGCTACATGAACCGCAGCGCCGCCTGAGTGGTGTGGCCTTGCCATTGGCTATGGGCCTGTCTACTGACAATCCCCTCTGGCTGTCAGTGTATCCAGACGACATGACCATCTTCCTTTAACACCCAGGAAGATGTGAAGGCCCTGACAGACTGCCAGTGAGTCTATGAATGCACCAACTGGACCAAGAGTGATACCATGCTGCATGGCACATGTATCAGCATTACCCCTCCAGATTTGCCAGGGGGCCTCACCTGGCACCATGAAAGCCTTAAGGTCCTGAGTGTGTTCCTAGGGCCATCGACCTTCATGTTGCATAACTGGCACAGCCTTGAGGATGGGTTCAAGGCCCGACTACAATGGTGGCATTGGCGCCTACCTAGCCTCTCCTACCATGGACGTGTCCTCATTGCAAACAACATGGCGGTGGCAACCTTGTGGCACTGTTGCACTGTAGTCGATCTGACACAGGACCTATTCAAGAGACTCCAGTGCCTCCTGGCTGATTTTTTTCTGGGATGGGTGCCACTGGCTCCCATGAGCTGTCCTTTACCTACCTATAGCTGAGCTGGGCCAGAGTTTGGTTGACCTTGTGGGCAAGGTGGCCGCCTTCCCCCTGCAGGTCCTTCAATGACTCCTGTACAGCGAGGACCATCTACCTTGGCAATAACTGGCATGCCAGTGTCTGCAGAGGGTGGGGGCCCTCAGCTTTGACTGGGAGCTGTTTCTGTTGGACTTGATGCTTTTGAACTGGGTGGTGCGTCCAGCTTTCTACTGTGGCATGGTATGAGCCTAGCTGGCCACTTTCTGCCTCCAGCCCCAGGCCCATCACCTGCATTTCCTGCAGCTGCTGAGAGAGACCCAGGTGCAAAACCCAGCTCTGAGGCACCCTGTGCTGAGCCTGCCCTCTGCTAGCCTCACAGCCGTTCTCATCCTGGCCCGTGTCCTCCACCTGAGCCATCACTTTGACCCCGCTCGGTTGGCCTGGCTCTCTCCTGAGGCTTTGACCACCCAGCTGGGCATGCGCTCCATCTGCAGCGTGGGCCGTCTCCTATGTGACAAGCTGGCTGCCCTCCCATTTGAGGCAGCAGCCATCCTGGACAACCATTTCTGGGTGTCCAGGTCCCCCGCACTGCAAATGTCCCAAGCAAGGTTTTTCCTGTCCTGCTAGTCACTCTGGCCATGGCTGGTAGGCTGGCCAGTGGACCTGGCACCTTACTGACTCTCCCTGTGCCTCCTGACAGTGACATGGGTTGGCCTTTTGTTTTTCTGTCGAATTGAAGCCTATATGCTTGGGTGGTTCACATCCGCCATGCCCAAGTGCTGGCAGGCTGCCCTGATACACCGTGGTGATGGTGGCTGGGGCCACCAGATTCTCCATCAGCCCTCCCAGAGTGGCGCACATTGTATAAGCCGCCAAACTCCAAGAAGACTGGTGACCTGCAGTGGTGGTTGCTACATGGCATGCAAGGACTGGCACATTTGCGTCCATTTTGACCCAGCCGCCTCAACAGGTTGACCTTTCTGTCCAAGTAGTTAAAAAGTCACAAAAGTCCTTCATTCCTCCTCTTTGTTTAGTTTAAGACATGGTTTTGCAGCAGTATTTTTAGTACTAAGGTTTACAGTTTATTGGTCCCATGGAAGAACTAAGTTTAAACATCTTTGTTGAATCCCATACAATTGAGAGCTCTTAAAGTTGAAGATGAAAAACTATAAAATTTCCCCTGTTGAAAAGTCAGTTCCCTAAAGGCCAACAGCTAAACATGGGCTGGTTTGGAGAAGACAGGAGTGAGTTAGTTTTCAGTTGCTAGGCAACAGGCTTCTAAGTAGCAGTTCTCTTAAAGAAACTGAGCAGTGCTCAGTCTGATCAATTCTGTGTGATTACCTGCAATGAACTTTGATATGCAAGAATAAACTATAATTTTACCACAAGCAAAAATTCCATTTTTTTTTTTTAAGGAGGGACGTGTGAAGTTGTCCTATAACTATCTCCTATAATCAATAGCAGCCTAGCTTCCTTCTGCTTATTCTTCTGCTGCTGTTCTAGTTTTATCTGCTTTCAAACAATTGACCTTTCAATAGCAATTTTGTTTTTTATCTTTTAGTCTTATGACCACCAATGTTAAAAAAAAAAGTATGACATTTGAGCATACAACCCTAAAGAAAAAAACAAATATATACCTAATAAAAGATATCTTAATTTAAAAAAATAAACAAACAAAAAAACCAACAAAAATCCTAATGAATCTGAGGTTGTTTTTGCTGAATCTGTTGTGAAGTTTTACACAGAATCATAGAAAATTAGTGCTGCAAGGTAATCTAGTCCAACCACCTGCTGAAAGCAAGACCTAACTAGATCATCCTAGCCAAGGTTCTCTCTAGCTGGGTGTTAAAAACCTCCAAGGATGGAGAGTCCACAACCTTCCTGGGGAACCTGTGCCAGTGCTTTCCTACCCTCCTAAGAAAGTTTTTTTCCCTCTAATATCTAACCTAAACTTCCTGTGCTGCAGTTTGAGACTATTGTTCCTGTTTCTGTCATCTGCCACCACTGAGAACAGTTTAGCTCATGGCTGGGCAAAATATGGCCCATGGGCTGAATCCAGCCCACCGGGCAATTTCATCCAGTCTGCAGGTGCTAATTGTACTCTGTCCAGCCTATGTGCTTTGCTCTCACCCTCGTGTGCAGAAGGGCCTGACCCAGCCAGCATGCAGCTTCCGGGCAGGGCTGTTGCTGCCACTGCTGCAGCTGCTGGGGTACCTGCTAAGCTTCTCCAGAGTCCAGTGTCTTCTCCTCATCTGTCTTCTGTAGTGCTCACTCCAGCCAGGAGGTAGATAAGCAGTAGGGGCAGGGAGAGGGGGAGCTGAAGCTGGGTGAGGGTGCGGAGCATGGAGCTGGGACTGGAAGGATCATGAATCCAGCACCCAGGCGGGTGCAGGAGCACAGACTCAGTACCCAGGTGGGTGGTGGGAGCATGGAGCTCATGTGAGCAGGGTGTGGGTGTGAGGGAGGGTTGGGGGCTGCGGGGCATATATTCCCCGCCACGGCACACAGCCCCCACTGCCAGTGGCAGCAAAGCAGCAAGCAGTGGGCATTTGGGTCACTCATGGCTTCCACAGGCACTGCTGCCCAGTGGTGTGTGGTCACAGCCAGAGCTCCATGTGGTGGCATGGAGCACAACCATAACAACCCAATTCTATTGTGTGGGGCTCCCCGTGGTGCACATATAGATGCTGGCACTTGAGCACCACTGGGCCAAGCCCCACATGATGGATCTAGCTGCCTTCCAATGCTGTTCAGGTCCTGGGATTTTGCCACAAAATACATTCTCTTTTCACATTTAATTAACTTTAGTACTGATACACTTTACACTGTAAGCTGATGTCCAACACCAACAAAGATGAAAGATTTTCTTCTCATCCCAGTATATGCATGAGGACTCAGGGATCCTGAGTTAATTTTTTCACCTCAGCACTGCACTAAGTGTCAGGTTAGTTCTTCTGTTGTGCTTCTGTTTCGATGAGTGACCAAAGAGAAAAGGGCTTGACCTGCTTTCCAAATTATTTTGAGCTTTACTGATCAGCTGTTAAATAAAAACTGTGTTTTACTATAAAAGCATTCACATATTTTCACCTTAATAAATTGTCCCTCCACATTATTTAGTTTAGATTTCTAGAGTTCACATTTTTTAAACTTTAGGGTAGATTGAAATCAATACTGGTAGGACTTTATCATTTAATGTAAAGACAACAAGAGTAATCAGTAACCATTACAATTCTTATAACTTATCCATTTAAGCATTCCTGCCAAGTGAATTAAAAAAATCTTATATGCATGCATGCATTTCAGTGAGACGTTCCTTTTTGTATGTGCAAATTATAGGTCTGGGGCAAGATTAATTATTTAATAGTAAAGTTTAAATAATTCTAAACCTGTTTAAGTGGGTTAAAATATTTTGTGAGAGAGCGTACAGGGATTGAGAGTGTGTAGTAGTGCAGACAAGTTACTCCAAGATGTAGATTAGATGCCAGATCCAAATCAATCTTGTAGGCAATTGCTTTCAGGATGGATTGTGGTTTTTATATTAGACAACCATTGGTAAAGAAAAGAGAAATAAATTGCAGACATAATAGGAGAGCCCTCATCACTTTGCTTCAGGTTCATGCTCGCCATTGCTCAATCTCTTCTTATCCCTATGAATCTTACATACTTTATTGCCTAGTGGGTTAACTTAGACATAAGTGTTAAGGTTGCTACTATTCATCCAATTCTATAAATTGATGATTTAAACACTCACCTGCATGTAGGAGGTTTTAGATTCTTATGATAATGAGGGCCTAGAACAATGGTTCTCATCCTTTAAAGACTCAGGGAACACCTCAGAAATATTCTAGATATTACCTTTAACTCAAGCTACATACAGATATTTAAAAAGCTGAGGGAGGATTCTAATTATATGGTTTTCTATAGCCACCTAATTTGTCAGGAACAAACAGTATACACATTTGCTTTGGCGGGGGAATGGGGGGTGGGGGGTAAGCACACAGGCAGCCTGAGCTGGCCAAGGCCTCAAAGTGGGGGCACTTCTGCATACCTCCCAGTATAACCTGCAGGCTCCCCAGGCTGCCAGATACTGCCTAGGTTACCTTAGCACCAAGGCCCTGGCCACGTGACCATGGACCATCCCCCATGCCCCACCCTGAGGCTTTAAGAAGAGCTCCAGAGTGAGTGCCCTCCCTCATGAATTGCACATGCCTCTGTGTCCTTAACTACCAGCACCCTTCCAGGGTGTCCCACTGTCCAAGGAGGAGCAAGGGAAGTTTAGGTTAGATATTAGGAAGAATGTTCTTACTAGGAGGGTAGCAAATCACTAAGACAGGTTCCCTACATAGATGGGATTCTCCATCCTTGGAAGCTTTCAAGACCCAGCTAGACAAAGCTTTGGCAGGGATGATCTACTTGGAGATGGTTCTGCTTTGAGCCTGGGGTTGAATTAGATGACTTCCCGAGGTCCCTTCTAGCCCTAATTTTCTATGATTTCTATGAATCTAAATTGGGATTTTTTTTTATCAGAGAAAACCAGAATCTATTGTCATTACATACATAAAGAACAATAAATACTGCAAAAAAAATTATAAAATAATTGATACATTTTACCTACAGGCTGAAGGATGGAGACAGTGACAAAGGAGAATACCAGGTTTTTTGGGGGGGGGTTGGGTTTTTTTGTTTTTTAATCTTAAATAGCTGAATGATTTGAGCTTTTAGTATGTACATAGAATGTGATGCTTTACTTAAAAAATCAATAATGTAGTTCATGGGAGGGTGAAGTGCATTTGCATCATGTGTACTGCATGATAAAGTAACACCTCTACCTCTTCACATAACTCAAAACCAAAGCAAAACAAAACAAAAAAATAAAAACAAAAAACCTGTCAGCTAGATCAGATCAGTTGGCATATGTACATGACTCACCATGGGTTTCATTCTAGGACCTGAAATGAAACCATAGAACTATATTTTTAATGGTCTGAGGGAAATCCAGAATCAGTAGAAAAAATTCTGGTTCTTTGAATTTTTCTTGTTTTTTCTGTTACTAATAGTACTTGAGGGGTGTGAAATGTGATATTTTTATTAGTTAAAAAAATAACAAATAGATACTGTCATTATTTATATAACCACATTTCTATAAGTGGTGCCACATTTATCTAACACATTTCTGTAAGTCATCCAGTAAGATCCTGTACCTAAAATTTAAGTAACACCAAAGATAGTACAATAAAAAAGAAATACATGTATAGTTTTCTCTAAAATAACATTTTAATAATGTGATTTCATGAAGTCTTTACCTGCAGCTTAGCTTGATTAGGTTTTTCATGCTAGCAGAACTAGGCTATTGATAAAGCCTGAAAAATGAAAATATAATACAAAGTTCTGAAAACTTTCAGATAATTTATTTTAGCATAGTGTATCTTGGAGTATTTCTCCAAGTGTATCATGGAGTTTTACTTTAAACACATGGTAACATGGTCCAGGTAGCAAATTTACTCAACATCTGTAATGGCTCTGTAGCGCTCATGTAGACACCTGACCAGGAACCAAATATAATCCAGTCAGCTATCCACCAAGGGGTAGGCAATAGCTGCCACATGATCCCCAGCAGGAACTATGTTCTCCTACCCTGGCAGCAGGAATCTCCAAGCCCCCCCACTCTGGGATTGAAATTAGGGAATGGGGGCTTGAAGATCCTTACCTTCCAGCCCATGCTCTGCCATCATGATTGGGGGCCACTGCTGAGAGATGATTATCGCCTAGCCTGAGTTCTGCAGTTGTGGGGCTCAGGCTGGGAGACTCTTGGGCTACTTGCCCCCCCTCAATGAGTTGGGGCAGAGCACTGGGGCCTGCCCCACCCCTGCAGCTCTTTCCAAGCCCATGCCTCTGATCAGGGAGCCAGTCAGGGACAGGTCCCAACCATATGCCCCAGTTGATTGAGGCATGGGGCTTGGAAAGAGCTGCACAGGTGGAGCAGGTCCCAGCCCCTGGCCCAATCCAATGGTGAGGCAGCTCGCAGTGATCTATCTGCTAGCTGCCCCACTGGTGAGTTGAGGCAGAGGGCTGGGACCTGTCCCTCCTCTGCAACTTGTTACGAGATTTGCCCGCTACTTTGGGGTGTGCTCATTTATTAGGGCTACGGTCTTGGTAATTCTATTAATGTGCTGCTTGTGTTACTGGTGTTTCTATACAGAGCTATATCTCTCCCCCTGCAAGCCCTCACCCCCAATGGAGCTATCTTGCAGGACTCAGTTCAGTGGGGCTGGGTTCTTCCAGTCCCCAAATCAGTCATACACACACAACACACACAGATTAATGTGACATACCTGACCTGGCTGGGTTGTTCAGCATGAACAGGCTGACACCCTCATATGCCAAGAATCAGTTCATCAGAGCAACAATAACTACAGTCAGACACAAGCACACAGTTAAACAGAATACCTCTGAATCTGGCTGGGTGTCTAGATGACATCCTCATGGGCCAGCATTCAGTTCATTAGGGCATGTCTGAGCCAAACTAGGTCAATCATCCTGTACAAGCTGATCCCCTTATGTGTTTCAAACTCAGCACGTCCCAATCTTTTAGCCTCTTGATGAGCAGACCCCACAGTATTTCCAGGCTTCACAGGGATCTTTAGCTTAGGTAGAAGGGGCGTTGCTGCAGAGCAAGTGGGGAAAGAGAAGTAAAGAAGGAAAAATATACCCAGTTACCACTAGTTTGACTATAAAAGTTATTTATTGCTAAGTAGATGAAATATATATTGACGCTAGTAGCAATAGACACGCAAAGGAAAAACAAACACAAACAGTCACAGTATACCCTGGTTTCACTAAGTATTTGGGGAAACTTAGCTCAAGCTTAACTAATACAGTTGAAGTTCAGAAATCTATGCTTACAGAGAGAGAAGAGAAAAGAGAGAGAGCTGGGATCTCACCAGTCCAAGGCACTCAGGTGGCAAAGCTGACAGGTCAAAGTTCTCAGCACAATCCTTGAAGGGAGATGATCTTCCTCCTCCAGCCGCTCCAGAAGAAAGCAGGTGGTGTCAGCACACTCTGCTACTGCTTTTACAGATTTTTATACCCCCAGTTCAGTGTCTTTCAAGCATTATCAATAGTGTAAATCAAATTGTCTTTTCTATTGACAAGGGATTATCTGATTGGAACACCTCAGGAACTTGATTGATACTCAGGAAACACCTACTTGGAAGCTAGCTTGACATTCCTATGGATAGCAGATATACGTGATGGGATATCTCTTGGTGTCTTCAGAAACAATAGATAGCTTGCAGCATCAAGGTTTTGGATTTTTACTTGCTGTGAACAAGCTTCAGGTTAGCATGACTTTTCCAGACCTTACTATAGTCTTTTAACAGACTTCAGGGAATTATTGGAGTGTTCATAACCTGTTGTGGAGAGGACTTCCACCCATCGTCTCAGGAAAAGTATGACAACACTTGTGGACAGGGCTTCAATGGGCTGGATGCTGTGATGAACCCTGTACCATTGTTCAAATATTGCCCATACCCCCTCTGACTCGGTCTATTGCCTCAGCATTCCCTACCCCAGCAACCGAGTTTTAGCCAATTAAGTTTACATAGGCCTCCCATAGTGGGACCAGGGAATGTACTGCCCGAGATGCCTAATAAACTTACTTTTGCTTAGAGGTGTGTGGGTGTGGGGGGCAGAGGGGGGAGGAAAAGTCCTTTGTAAATCCAGATTAGAACTGGTCTGATAAATGCTGAGCTGGGTGTGAGGGTTGATTAGCATTTGGAACAGCTTCCCTATCATGCAGTGCTCCCGATTTGCTGATCCCAGAATTCACTGCAGTCTCTGCTTCAGGCTTTCTGTTCTCCATCTCTCATGTAAATGAATGGTCATCTGTTCCCATCTCAAATGCAAATGAGACCTAGGGCAGTTGTTTCACTTTTGTCACTCTTATCTGGAGGGTTTTAGATGTGTCTCTCACTGCATCTTAATCAGTTTCTGTTTAGGCGATTCTTTGTGAGTCAGACAATCTGTGTCCTGTGTCAGGGTTCCCCAAGAACACGGAGCTGACAGGTAACAAACTCTTTCTAAGCCCATGCCTCTGATCAAGGAGCCAGGGACAGGAATTCCCTGCTGCTGGGCAGGGGGATATTGTCCATACCCCAGTATCAGGCTTCCCCGCCTCCCATGCCCACTCCGGGCATGAGTTTTTATGAAGTTGTTCTGCTTTTCGGTCTGACCTCACATTTGCATTCTATTTCCCACATACAAATACAGAGAAGGTCCAATAAAAAATCTACACCCTAAGGAGGGAACTAATTCATGTTCTGTTCCCCCACCTCCCCCCTTGGAATATACTGTGGAGTTCCAGTTACATAGAACTACCTTGTGGCATCCAGCACAGAATGACCCAACATGAAGAAATGGACAATCTCTATTTACAGGGAGTATTTTTCCTTCTGTATTACACTTCCTTCTGTTCTCTTAAATGATTCTAATCTTGTCAGGTATCATTTTCAATTAGTCCGAGATATTTATATGGGTGTCTTCACTGTAAAAGCATGTTTCAAAAAATTCACAGTATTTTCTGTATTTTCATATTTTCTTCAGCTCCGTTAATTTTGAATATCTAGCTGGTATCATCTTTTATATTTTTAAAAAATAATCAAATTTAACATTTTCTTGATTGTTTCCTGACTGCATTTTTCATTATGTAGGAACTGGTGATAAGGTATTCTTTCCCTCTTTATGAATTCATGTACTAAATTAGTTGAAAATTTCCAGTGAATATGGCATGGGAATTAAGAGACATTAAAGCATGATGTGTTTGTTTTTTTATGAAAGGAGAAAATTGAAGGCAGCTTGAGCTGAGCTCATTCACGCTACTACCAGATAAAAAAATGATACCCTTTGCTTTGTTCTTAAACATGTTGAGGCTCCCCCCAGCCCCGACTAATACCACAGATGTGGGTTTGCTTAGATCAAAGTCAGAGACAAGCTGGCATATTTTTGGCTAAGCCAATGAGTCAACAGAAAAAAAAAAAAAAAAAAAGAAGTGTGCCAGAGGCAGAAATGTTTAGGTAACTAGGGAAAATAAGATTGTTATATCTGCCAAACGCATTAGGTTTTATGGCAGCATACATACATGGCTAATGACAGAAGAAGAACTAATTTATAATAAATTATTTTTAAAAAATCAGATTCTGATACTGTAACAGGTTGGGATCTAAGCACCTGAAAAGATAGATCCCTCCTCCCTGTTTTAGGGCAGTCTGCCTCTGCACAGTTCCTAACCTAACCTCCATGGGTCAAAGGAGCTGCAGTCTTCAGGATGGGTGATGTTACTGCTCCAGCTCCCCAGATGTAACTGCAAGCCCTGTTCCCAGAGTCTGGGCTTATACATTGTCTTCCCAGCCCTCCTCCAATCAGGAGGCTCCCTAAAGTCAGGTGACTACCTAATTGGGCATGGACCCACCTGCTGGCTGCTCCACAGCCAGCCTGATGGTCTTAAAGTGGCAGACACAACCAGTGTACCACCATAAATACTCTTTAACTAGTTCTACTGACTTCATTAAGAATTCTTATTGTGTTAAGTTCTATTATTTGAGTTTGGGAGTGTAACAGGGAATCCAGAGCCTCTTACTTGAGAGAAAGGGAAGGGGAGGAAAAAGAAATGTGGCAGGAAACTGGAAGGCTACTTTAAAAAGATGCACCAGGCTCAGCTGACTGTGTGGTGCCACAGATGCAGGAGAGCTGGCTTGCCCATTATTGGGAAAACCCTTTGCAGAGCTGGGAAGGGCATGTGACCCAAAGGGGCTGGAGCTTCCAGGCATATATTCCCAGGGCCTGGGCCAGAACAGTCAGTCTGACCCTGGAGGCATCTATGGAAAAATCTCCTGGGCAGCAGGGCTTCAGAGGAGCTCTGGCTGACACCTGGACTACCCTGGGAGTAATGCAACTAGAATGCTGTGGACTTGCCTCTGGAATATGCCTCTGGAACTTCGTGACACAGCCAAAGAGCTGGGGCTTGTGGTCATACCCAGTTGGGAAGTTGTGTTATAGCTTAAGGACATATTCTTATGTTAGGATTTAACTGGTGTGGTGGTTTGGAATATCCAGGGTTGAAGGAGGTCCCAGTAGTGCCCAAGGATCATATAAGTGTTTAAGCCCTTGCCAAGGGCTGGACATGAACAGCAGGTAGGCAAAGAGCTAAAGGATGACGATAAGCAGGGATCCTGGTTTTCTCTGATTAAAAAACAAACAAACAATTTTTGGTTAAAAAAGTAACCCCAAATCTACAAATTCCCATGATTTAAATGAAACACCACTAATATGTGGATATACATATAGTGATGCTGCATTATAATCATGGAAAAATATAGATTTTTGATTACTTTTTAACCAAAGTTTGGTGATTTTTTAAAGCAGAGAAAATCAGGATTCCTGGTGATAAGAGTAGCCTGAAGCTGGGAGAGCTAAGGACTGGAGCCCAAAAGGGGTGAAACCATAGCTCTGAAAGGGAAAGAACCAGGGCTAGTGGCCCAAAGCCCAACAAGGTGAGAAGACTATGAGCATTAGAACCAGGGCCAGGGTCCCAATGCCCAAGAGTGTGAAACCTGATCCTGATAGGGTAAGAGAGAAACCTGGAACCCATAAGCCAGATCTGGGGTGTTGGCCTAGGCTAAGGAGCCAGCTAGAGGAGAAGGACAGAAGCCAGGAAGGCTGAAGCATCAACAAGGAAATAATGACCTAAAGAGGCCTGTTCTTGGTTTGGGGCAAAGTTCCCACTTGGTCAATGGATGGTAACATGTGCAAGGCATGGGTATGGCTGTAGGGGAGGTTGGGGACCACAAAGTTAGTTCTTAAGGTGATTAGTGCCCTGGGGGCATGGATGGGCTAGGAAGGCCCACCTAACATCTGAGAGCAGGATGAGGATAAGTGGGGTCAGAAAGGAGTCAATGACTGATAATAGCCAAGGGCTTAGTCTGGGTTCCTGGGCAGCCTCCCTTTCTCCCACTTAAACAATATTAACAAGGTGTGGCAGATGAGGGGTCAAAAGATGGAGGGTACCCAGACAGCCAAAGCAAGACAGGAATCCCATGGCCATCAGGGGGCATCATGGCCACCTCTGGGGCTTGATCCTGTTACAGTGAGCCACAATATGTCCCCAAATTATATTTAATATATTCAACCCAATGCAAAATATTGATTTGGACCCAAGGATTTTCTTAGTCTTTATTTCAGTTCTTGGCATACTGCTGAAAAGGTGATACAATAATTGTCATGGCTAAGAACATCATCTTCACCTTCTATGATCTGGGAAGGGGAGGTCTAGAAGTTCAGAAAAAATGTCTTATAAAGCTTGTCTGTCAGAACATACATTTTTTCCTTTTTTATGTAACTCAGCACATCCTAAGAATGAAGAAAAAAATGCTTCAATATTACAAAATCATTCTTCCTTCTGTGCCTCCGGGGTTTGAGCATCAACTGTAAGGACTAAAAAAAACTTTCATGCTCTGCCTCAAAACTGACATCAAACTTCTGTGATCAATGAGCCATAGCTTACTCCTGTGGATAACATCATCAAGCCAATTGTTGACATTGTAGGTAGACAACCGAATCTTCAGGATGATGTGTGGCAAATGCTGGAACCATATCAATGCACAAACTGATACAGACAGGGTCTGAGGCAAACTGAGTAACTGTCAAACTTTCACCAGTTATATTTGCTATTGGTAGCTTTATATATTTGAATTTTACCTTACACAGATCCTAAAGCCTAAGGAAAAAATTTGACCATCACATATTCTTGCTGATGTTAAAAGCATCAGATCTTTGTTAATTTCCCCCAAAAGGATATACTTTGCAATATTGCTAAAGTTCCTAAAGAACTTGTCTTGGTGACTGAATTTTAACACTTCCTATTTCATATATTGCAATTTGCAAGCTCAAAACAAGAATTGAAGAATATATATTTTTATACACATTAAGGTGATAATTATGTATGGTCTATTAAAAAAGCACTTTCAATGACTTATTTTATTAATTCATGTTTAAACTACAATTGCAATAGTAGTTGTGATAAAAACTTAATTGAAAAGATTGACAACAAAACATTACCAATAACGAATTTTGAAAATAAATAAATAAATAAAACTGTCCTTTTTTCCATGACACCTATCCTCCATTGATTGTTGTCTCAAATTTTATCTGGAATGCAAGAAGTCTTGTCTTTCTATAAAAAAAAAAAGCCATCTTATTATTATACATAGTTTGAAGCATTTAGATGAATAGTTGATATTTACTTATACAAAATTAAAATGTGTATCTTCATGTAAATACTGTATTTATTTTATCCAGCTTACCAGATGGACAATTCTTTTAGAGTAGAAGCTTATACACTAGTCAAGTAGGTATATGGCTATGTATGCTTATATTTTGTGGGTGGGTGCCTGTATCTAAGGATTGAAAGTCTAGTCAGCAAGAAACACATGATAAGCAAGTGCTATATTTTAGAGCCATAGCAACTTAGCTGTTTGGGCTTTCTCAGGAAGTTGGAGACATGGATGGTAGGTCCCCCTTGCCCAGAGAAATTTATAACCTGCAGCTATTTCAGTTCTTAGCAAAGTGCCCTAAAAATCATACCAGTTCCACTCAATAATTCCCCTCAGAGTTGCCTCTTAGACAGCCAAGTGAAGGAGATACGTAAGATGAAAACAATGAATCAGAGCTAGTGAATATGTGGCTGAATGGTATGGGTGCTAAATTCAGAGGAATAGGCTCTGTATTGTAGCCTGTACGTTTCCTCTTCCTGGAGTAAAAAGGTTTCGACTGAACTGTTCTCTATCTATTTTATCCAAGTAGTAATGCAAGGAGTAATATATATGCTTGAAATAAGCATGCTGGGGGGATGCGTGAGAGTCTGGATAATGCCTGACCTTTAGTGTATGTACTGTGTGAGAGAGTCAGAGAGTTACAGATTCAAAATCCCTCTGGGTAGGGTCTACTTAAAGCCTAGGTTCTGGGACTAATATATGGAGGGGTGTCCATACTTGAGTCTGAGTATCAAAGTATATATGTCCAAAGCATGAAGTGAGGGGGAGGAGGATCAGGCAGATGGTTAGATAAGTGCTATTTAGATGCACAAAGGGAAATAAAGAATTCCAGATGAAGAATCTTTGCTGGACCCTGTGTGGGGCAAAAGAAGAGTGTGTGGGTGCAGATAGAACTGTGTTCCATGACACTCTTCACCCTTCACCCTTTTTACTGTTTCTTTCCTTTTCTAGCCTTCTTTCTTTCTTTGCCAGAGTATAAGTGTCACTTTTACCTGTATAAGTGACAAGAAACTGGTCTATACCGATAACAGAAGAGAAGGTTGGAACACATAGGGTGTGTTTACATGAGATGCAGTGGTGTTGTAGTGACAAGCTACACAAGTGACAAGGTAGTGTCAGTTGGCACAAACTGTGACTGCCAGTACTGCACAGAAGGGTCAGAAACAACCCCTGAGGCACTGAGACTCCGCACTACCAATGATTACTGCACAGTCATTTAGTACTTGCTGAAGTATTTGCTACCAACTTGCTTTAGCAAGTACTAAATGACTGTGCAGTAACTTCTGCACAGTCAGGTGCCCATATAGACTATTTTTAAAATGGCAGAACAGAGTCTAAGATTTGCACCCCCATCAAAAGACAGATGTGTGTTCTGTTCACTACTGACCTTAACTACACCACTTACAAAAAGTACATAACTTAGATAGGTTCACCTTCAGGCTTTCTAAATGTCTGTACCTCATCAGAGTTTCCCAGACTGAATCTTAAGCCATATGGGACTTGTCCCATGCAGTCCTGCTACATTGGACAATATCACTGGTGTTGGTGTCAAGTTTCTTGGGAACCAGCAAAGACTCTGCTGATAACCACTATGGGGGTATGGAAAGGAATACTATATTATATTATATTATATTATATTTTTGATAAATCAATATAAATGTTATACCACTGTATATACTATAATAATATACATGCTAAATAATTGTGCAAATGTGTACATGTACTGAAAATATGCAAACTGTTGTATGAAGTTTTTCACCTCTCACTGAGCAATCAGGAGGTCTGCTCTTGATAGATGAATTACTGGTGTTGCAAATTGTGACACTTCCAGTACAGTTGGTATGTTAAATATGTTTCCCTGAGTATCAGTCTGGGACTCTGTAACAGAGATGATATTTCTTTCTCTTTTACTAGCTTATGTCCTGATTTATTTTATTGTCTAACTTTAGTATGCAGAAAATGAATGAACCCATTTTAATTATAGCAGGTTAGGATGTTATGTCTTGTGGTTATATCACAGTTGATTAAGTAGTTTTAATAATAGATTGGAGAATAGATTTCTATAGAATGGTTTGGATAGGGATGATTCTGCCTCAGACAGGGAGTTGGACAAGATAACCTTTGGAGGTCCATCCTAACCCTGCTTTCTATGATTTCTATGAATTGAACTTGTGTCTTTCAGTTATCATAAAAGAGATCAGTTCTTTTATATTGACTTCCATGTTTGTAGTCCACTGAAGTCATTGGTTCCTGTTGGTAATCCCATTGAAACAACCCTGTTAGGTAAATGGATGCTTACTTTACAAATTTAAAAAAATTAATAAAAATGTCATAGAGGCATGGAGAGACTGCTATAGAGTGTACCTAATTTTCCTGTGTCCTTATCACAGGTAAGAACAGAATTTCCCACAATCTGGAAAATCCAATTTCTAGATTAGGTATTTCAAGGAAAATTTCTTTGTGACCAGGGTTTCTGGTTTACTCTGATAAAGAAAATCCCCAAATTTCAGATGAATAAAAGTATTCCAAATTATCCACCTTTTTCTGTGATTAAAA
>NW_017728906.1:117429363-117478298 GCF_001723895.1 Crocodylus porosus | reverse complement strand
ATATATATATATATATATATATATATATACACACTGTTCTGTGTGTGTGTGTGTGTGTGTATACACACACACTCGCACACACACCAACTAATATATACTAGTGGTGTTTCATTTTGATCATGAAAACATCTGGATTCACAGTTATTTTTTTAATTTAAAAAATTGGGATTTTTTTTTTTAAATCAGAGAAAACCAGAATCTCTGCTTGTGACATGTGGTAGCAAAATACAACTCATCCTCTGGGAACTTTTGTGCATTGTTGCAATTATATACATTTATTTTTACATTATTAATAAAGTATTGTGTAGTTAATGATAATATGCAGTAGAAAACAATTGAGCACAGTATAATTCAAATAAATTGGATAATTTTATGAGGAGATAAAGACGGGGGCAAAATATTATAGGCCACCCTTCAGGATTTAACTTTTCTGGAGTTACAAAAACTGGGCAAGGAAAAACAGATTTTAAAACTTCCATAATGAATCCATATGTGTGACACACCAACTTTTTAATTTTAAATGAGAGTCAGAATTTGGCCCTATATAATGGAAGTTCAATGAACAAACTATCACTGCAATTTCATATTTAATAGTCAGCCAGGCTAATCCCTGAGGATAAAGAGGTAATAGAACTACTATTAATAGTTGCAAACTTGTTACCTGTTTTTGAATATTGTAAACAGCCATCTCGAAGCTTTTTGGCCATTCAGATTCCTTTTGCACAGAAGACAAAACAAAAACAATGACACTGATTTTTTTTGATTGTTTTGTAGAATAAACACTTTAGTCAATCAAAGACAACCACAATTATTAAAATAACAATTTTCTTTCCTGTTTGAAGTGCTAGACTGACTTACTTGATTGGAAACTTAATGCTTTTCTCTGTATATTTATTGATTTTTTCTGATAACTCATTATCTGAGAGTCACTTTTGGACACCTAAATAATCAGTTTCCAAAAGCAGGTACTTACCAAATTGTATAATTTTTATTTTAATAAAAGTTTTGTCACACTGTTAGATATGAACATTAGATTATCTCTTTTAAATTGTTTAACTTGTTAAACAGATTGTTCTCTGATCATTACTGAGGTATTTTAAATTAGATGATTTAACAGTCTGATTAATTTAAAAAAAAAATATTGAACACAGCAGGGAAGTCCAATTTCTTTAATCATTGTCCTACCTGTCAAATAGACCTTATACCATTGTTTTATTTATCCAAATACTACTTTCACATAAATCTGTGACAAACAACTTGAAATTTAAAATTATGTCTTTGATTATTCAATGATGCTTACACCAGTAAATTCTGTTCTTCCTTTGAGGTGCACTGGTTTTAATGTGATTCTGAGTAGAAATGTGTTTTTGAACACATGGAGTGGATTCCTACCTCATTTTACATTCCAAGCAGCAGTTATCTGGCCACATAACTGCCATTTTTAACACTTATTTGCCATATAAAATGGGGATACCTAAGAGATCATATAGTAACTGAACATGCACAGTATGCTGCAAACTGGCCAGGCAGGTATGCAGCTCCATGTGCACATACACTGGGCAAGTGTGAGGGTGATGTTACATGTCACAATTCTATTTTTGTACATAATGGCCCTTAGTAAGAGATCGTGACATACTGTACACATTGTAAAAACTAATATGCCCTAGTCTCTCGAGTGAAGGAAAACAGAATGAAAGGCTCTAAACTAAATATATGTAATTATATGCATCACATGTCCCTGATTCACACTCCACTTGATTTAAATTTGAATTGTTGTAATTGTTGTTTTTTTTTCTCCGTGAACTTCACATTTAAATTTCTGCTGTAATTTAGCTCGTATTCTCTGTTCCCACAGGAAGATGTATTATGCATCAAGAGAGAAGCATCATACCCTTCCATGATGGCTGGACTTTCTTTTGTGTTCTTTTCTTCTATCTAAAAAGGAAAGTCATTCAGACTACATTTTTCTAGTTATGCTTTGTATACAGGAACTATAGGCTGTTCAGAATGGAACACGCATGACACTTTTAATAATTATATCTCCTCATTTAGTGTTAAACCTTATTTCTGATCATTAACACCTTGAATCTGTGTAAATAAACAGTAATTCACCCTAGCGGGTGTTGAGTGGCTAGTATGCATCATTTATTGTTTATGCTATATACTGTGGTATGGTATAGGTGTTTTCCTAATTAATATGAGATTTATCTTCCTTGTTATTAATTATTAGTAGCACCCAAAGGCCAACAAAGGATGGAGTCTTATTGTCTTTGGCATTATCCAAATAGAAACAATGGTGCTAGTTCATGGTGACAAAGAAGAACCATGTGTGGAAGTGTGCTGGAGTTGCATTTCAGCTACCTCAACTGTTTTCAAGGATCCTGAGCTCACAGACCCCACCATGGAGAAGCCAGGAGATAGCTCCAACAATGTGGTCATGAACACCATTGACCATGTCATTCTCCTCTAAGCTGATCTTGGGACAAGTACCCACCCATCTGCTCTGTGACTTCTCTGGTTTGGAATGAAAACATGTGCCCAGGGACACTATTTCTTGTGTTGGAGCCAAGAGTGTTCTCCTCCCATTTCTATGATGTCTCCTCAGAGCCCTTTCACCCACCAGACTTCCTGTTCTCAGTGTGGGGAGCCAAAAGCACCCACACCCACCCCTCCTTGTGATCTTGACAATGGCAATGAGAACAACTGATTAGGGACCACATTCTGGGAAAGTATAGTTCACTTTGGCATGGGCAAGTCTATAGTGAGCAAGTCTATAGGTCAAGTGGTTGTCTGAGACAATCCTCCTTCACACGAAAGTGGCCACTGATGCAGCAGAAGCTGTCAGGTGTAGTAAATTCCAGATGGTGATAGTGATGGTGATGGTGAGTCAGGAGCAGCTAATGCCAATGTCCTGACACTCAGTGTAGGGTCCAGCTGGGTAACAATGCCTATGAAGGTGGCCCAGCATATTTGGAAGTTCCGCTGCCAGTGCTCATCTTCTCAGATGCCCAGGATGATATGCTTCCACCAGGTGCTACTTGTCTTGTAGGCCTAGAACTGCTGCCTGATGAGTCTGAACCAGAGCACCTTGGAGGTTGTGGTGTCCAGGATGGCCTCAGTGGCCATATATATGTTGCTGGCTGACTCTAAGACACTTTTTGGCCGTAAGTTGCAGTAAATAGCCCCAAGCAGAATATCTGGCTCCTGGGTTCTAGTCTTGAGGTTCATGTCAGAGTAATCATCTCCTAGATCATCTCCAGCAGGCATGTGTAATGTCTCACTGTGAAGGAAAGCAAGAGTCATGTAGGGTGACAAGAAGGAGAAGGTGAAGCTCCTAGGTCTGTCAATTTGGCCATGCATGCTACAGCTTTATGGCAAGGTGCTGCAAAATAAACTGATAAATGTGCAATTAACAAGAGAGAGCACCCACTTCAGAGTTCTGGAAGCCTGTGGGAAAGGTGGGAGGGAGGGTCTATTTCTCCTCAACATAAATAATCACTGCCTGAAATGAGAAGGTCACTGTGAGGGGGAGCTCCTGTACAAGGTGTGTGTGTTGGGGGGGGGGAGTTTCCTGTGGCAGCCAGTGAATTAGGCCCAGACTCTTAACTGTCCTTTACGATACCCAGAAGCCCAAGGAGCCCACAGAGCATGCTGGGATGCATGCACAAGCACTTCATGTCTGCTCATCATTGCCAACACGGTCTCCCTGCATACTTCATTCCCCTATCAGCAAACACCTGCACATTGTTCTATCTATCCAAGTTTAGGTCACTTGAACTGAACAACATAACTTATATTGGTTCTCCATATTTTGTAAACACTCATACACATGCTAGGATAATATCTAAGACTTAGTTGTAATTTTCTCTTACAAAAATTGAATATGTTGTATTTGACTTATTTTCCCAAGGAGCAGAGAAAAGGACTATCACCTACAATAAAGGACCAGGAATTGTATTCACATTGATTATACCTGTACCATTTTCAATTTATTAACAGAGATCCTGATTTTCACTGCTAAAAAAAAAAATCCTCATTTTAAAATTAAAAACAGTACCCAAAATCCACATTTTCCCATGATTAAAATGAAATATGTATAGTGGTGGTTCATTTTAATCACATAATGTGGATTTCGGGTTACTTCTTTACTTTCAAAAATTGAGGATTTTTTTTTTATCAGAGAAAACCAGGATCCCTGTTGATCAAGTCCTAATACACACGCAGTGTGCAGCAGCTAATAATTACCTTGCAGCCAATTTTTTGACCTGTGTTAAAGACATTAGCTGAACTGGATTGTCTGAGTTAAGAAAGAAGAGTTGTGATCCTGAGGTCACATTCTGTTCTTCCCTGTTCATCTAAGCAGTCATTTTTTTGGATGTCTATAGGGCATTTTTGTTACAGACCCAGAGAAATTCTTCTCCTGGATGCATATCCCTTAACCCAAGGTTTATTATCTATGACTATACAATCGCACAGACTTAGCCTGTGCAGTTGTGGTCATGGCACATATAGGCTTCATTGGAACATTGTTCCAATGAACAGAAGATATATACTGCTCACACAAAGGCTTTGCTAAAGCATTGACCAAAGTTGGCCTAACTGATATATGAACTCCTCACAGAAACAAAACTTCTGTGCGCCAGAAGTACTTTCAAAACAAGAGATTGGCGTGGCTGGGTGGGGAAGGCTGAGTACGCGGTTGGATAATCCTGTACCAGGTTAAGACTGGAATGGGAACACCATTCCCATGTTAAATACTGAAATCCTATTCCTTTGTCAGGATGTGAAAGAAGCCCCTGGTACAGGATGGTTTGAGACCTTCAAGAAACAGATGGAATGCAAAATGAATTTGTTTTAATTGTTGTGTAAAATGGAAAATTGGAAATAAGGGAAACTTTTGTAGCTTCCTGGAGGAGTATGTGTGTTGTTGTGTCATTACCTTGTACAGGTAAAAATGCCTTAACTTTTGGTCTAATGCCCTTGCTAGGCCAAAATGTGTTAGGACTGTACTTGATGAAAAAACAAAATTAACAAAACTGTCCAAATCCATGCCATTGAACTGAGACTTTAAAGTCTGTGGTCATTCTTTAAGAAAAGATGGGATCTCCAGGCTTCAACTTTTGCTAGCACCACAGTTCTTGAGACTTCAACACTAACAACACTCCAATAACACTTCATGAGGACAACAGTAACAGCAACACTGATAACACCTGATGACAGCACATACCTGTGCCCTTTATGGATATGGAGCAGACATAAATTTCTGAAAATGGAGTTAGTCAAAACCTGCAATTTGATTCAAAAACAGAGAAAGTATAGGTACGAGTCTTGCCTTTTGTCCCTATAGTTAAGTACATAGAGCGCATATCTGTGAAATCAGAGTCTCTAACTTGGCCTATTCATCCAGAAGGGGTTGAACCAGGGATTCTTTCACTGCCTAGTATAGCACACTGACCACCGTGGCTCCCTTTCCTGGTGCTCCTTTTGAATAAAGAGATGCTAACCATGCTAGTCTGAAATCAAGAATAAGAACTATTACAGAAAAGCATAAACTTTCATAGCCAACAGCCTACCTCACCAGATGCAAGGCTTCAGATAAGTTTCAAAAGGATCATCAGCAAACACTTGGCAGAGCAGCTGACCTCCAGTGGTACGGTTAGACTGCTGTACTAGGAAGACAGAGCCCCATGTTTCAGGCTCAAACCTCCTCTGAGCTAGTGAGACTCATGACCTCTAGCTATCTACATGAATGCCCTAGCCCCTCATCTCTTTCTCTCATTCTGTTGTTGGTAGCTTGCATAACATTGCAGTTGTCCATTCATGTCCATGAATATAATTTTCTAAATATACACTTGCCAAAATGTCATGTAAATGACCAAAAAATACCACTTAGACAATAAGCAAAGAGTAGAATTGCATCTCTGGTATATTATGTGTTTCAGTTCTCTCTACAGTGCATGAGAGCAGTTAGCCACTATAGAACTGAATCCAAAATAGCTACATACTGAGCAGGGCACTACCTAGAACTAGCTGATTGGAAATACAGAGGATAGGGTTTGAAAACCCATCCCTCTGTGAGGGTTAGTTGGTTCACTATGGAATTCACAGAAACATCCTTGAAACCTACAGTCCAGAATCCATTTCTGAAGGTACAAAATTTTGCCCCTTCTCTTACAAAACTGATCAAGTTTATTGTCTTCAGATAGTGAGAGGAGTTAATTTTAGATAATTACATGTTGGTTACAGAAATTACTCAGGAAGTGGGAAATTGGTTCAGTTCCCACAAAATTTAAATATCGTTTCATTTATGTTAAATAGATATTGGATAAAACATAAATAGTCCTAGGAGCAAGGTCCAGAAGCCAGGACTCATTCCTCATGTTTGAGTGCCACAAGTACTAGAATCATGTCCTGCATTCTGTTTTCTTTCTGGCACAGGTTTAACAGAATGAGTGCAGAGTGCCCATTGCCTGCCAACAATAGCCTATAGACAACTGGTTAAGGGGCATGGGATGTGTATAGTTGTACTTACATGTATTGAAGGGGATTTAAAGGTCTCCTACTTCCTAAGCAAATTTTCTGATTGCATGAATATTATATATATATACATATTATGCATATAAAACCTGGTGTAATGTATCCTTCAATAATTCTAATGTAATAGCAGGCTTAGTCTGTCTGTCTATGTATCTATCTGTCTGTAATGCTTTTGGCCAACTATGCATTCACTGCTGCGAGGGCGGGCAGTGATTGGCTGCACAGGCCCAAGTTTGAGCCACTGCCAGGGAAGTTTGTGGTGGCAGTCAACACACTCTGGCCACCTGAACAGTGGAGCTTCCCCACGCCTCCCCACCTGAGGGTGAAGTGGGTGGTCACAGTGGTGGTACCCCGCTGTTGCCTATCTCTGATGCCCTCCCAAAACAACCACCAGGGATGGAGGGAAGGAGGGGAGTGGGGCAGGGGGAGGCAAAAGGGGGTTACTGTGGTGGCAACATCTCAGAGTCAACGCTTGGTAGTCTCATGCCCAGCTGTTGTGACATCATCATCTATTAGTTAAGCACCTTCCCCCTGAAGAATGACTAGGTATAGTGGAGTGAAAAGAAGTGGAGGTAGGTGCCTAGTGTTACACTTAAATCAACTTCAAACTCTTAAAATGAATATAAACTCAGACTTGCTCTTGTTTTTAGTTTTTTTCCAACTGTGTATTCTAAGAGTTTCAGACTTGGTCAAATTGGATTGCTGTCCCATGCTATTATACCTGGATTTTAAGCACTCAATCACTAAAATATGTATGTCCCCAGTGGCAATACAGATCTGGCCTAAGAGATAAGGTAAAAGTAAAGTATCAGATGTTCCCTTCCTTTAAAAACAGGAACATTTTTTAACAATGTTATATCTTCAAGGGATGAAATGCTACAATTATGTCTTTTATTCTCTACTCTTTTTATATACATTGATTTGTTTAGGTGCTGTCATAAATGCAAAAGATTTTTTCACTGCTGTATTTTTCTTGTCATCTCCAATTGATTTGATTTATCACATGGCAATCCCATAAAAATATGAAGTATTAGTTATTCATAGAATTATAGAAAAATAGGGCTGTAAGGGACCACAGAAAGTCACCTTAGCAAAGCCTCTGTTCAAGGCAGGATTATTCATATTTCAAGTGTTCGTCTAACATATAAAAAAAAATTCAAAGATGGAGATTCCACAATATCTCTATGCAATTTGTTTGAATGCCTAACCAGCCTCTTAGTTAGAAATGTTTTTCTTAATAACCGTCCTACATATCCAATTGGCAGCCATTATTTCTTGTCCTGCCCACTACAGTCAAAAAGAATAGTCTATGATACTGCTGCCCACTCATTTGGTCCCACAGTCCAGATGAGTGGTGTGAGGCCAGCCTCCAGCTAAATCCATCACTTAATCAAAATTGCATCATGTGAATTATTTTGTTTGCATTATATTGCACAGAATGCATGATGAAATTTTGGTTTTTCAAATAGTACAAAACGGAAAGTGCTTCTGAAAGCATTACGAAACTTCTGAAAGTATGCAGAATAATTTGCTATCTCAGAAAGAAGCCAATACTTGAATTATCAAATAAATTTATCACATGTTAAAATGTAATCCTGTTCTTTTCCTGAGAAAAGAGCTGTCTATTGTAGATGGACCCATTTTTTGTTTCTCTTGCTTCAAGTCCCTTGTTTTTGGTAGTGACTAGTCAGTACTTCTATCTTTTTTAACACTAAAATACCTTCCAAAGTCTGGCCTTTATTACCCCAGTGTTCCTAGGGTTTATCTATGCACCATTCTCCCAGCCAGCTGAAGCTTGTTTCCAGGAAATATGGTGAACAGTTACACATGGGAATGTGCCTATGTACCTGAGTGTGATCTTCAGGCTGGATCTGACCCACATAGCTGTGTCATCTAATGCACAGTGTTCCCCATGAGTCTGGAAATTTGAAGGCCAGATGCTTTGAACACTATTAATCTCAACCTGAACCACTATTGATCTGCCTCAGAATGCCTATCAGACTGATATTTTAGGATTCAACTCCTTTGTATGTACTGCTTAGGTGTGTTAAGCCTACAATACAAAATGAAAGTTAGAGGAAAAGTTACAGTTTCGGAATCACAGTCCTAAACTATGGTTTTTAATCTTGACATCTTCGAACATCTAGAGGTTACTCTTCTAGCTCATGGTTAATTCAAACTGGCAAAACAATATAGTACATTTGTACTAATACTAATCATATCACATGGTTTCTGTAAACAAAATAGAGATGTTTTAACATTTTTAATACAATGCTTTTCTATAAGAATTTGCTATTTGAATATATCAAAAAAATTATGGGACTGTATCACTGACATTTTTAATTGGAAAGTATCAAAATGTTTCATTTTGATGAAATGAAAATATTTTGGATGTGTTTAAAGAGTGGAAGTTAAGCACACAGGGTGACATTCTATTCCTTCCCGGTTATCTAAGTGGACATTTTTGGTTGTCTACACAGGTTTTTAAAGACAACTACACAGGCATGATCTTGCAACAAAATGGAGGAGGCAGGCCCTCCCATCTCTTGCCGTAGTATCTGATGGTTAAAACACTTGGCAGGGAAGCTGGAGAGAGGATCTAGGGCTCTTTTTTCTACCACAGGCAAGACATCATCTAAGACTGTCACATGTGCCATTTCTGAAGCTGAACCTCTGCCTCGATGTCCATTGCATTTTTTAATCATTGTTGGAAAAAGCAGAAGAATGTCTCAGGTGTGGGGCTTGCAATGTCTGCCTCATTGGGAGCAAGATGAGCACAGCAGCCACCTGAATGTCTTGCTGTCTTCCTTCTGGCATCATCTCTGTCTCTCTCTCCCATGATTGACGAGAGTCAGCTTCAAGAAGGAGTGATAGAGAAAGGACTGGATAATAGTTGACCCATGCTGAGGTGGTTAGCATGCTGTGCTGGGAAGTTTGAGAGGCCCACCCTTTTTATTTGAGTCAGTTACTTATTTACTAGAACTAAAGATGCTATAGAACTATTGGTGGTTGTTGTTCCAGGTCAAGTCTTTCCTCACATAAGCAAAAGCTTGCTATGGCTGTTAGTGAACTTGTTAGGATCACTGGGAGATAGTATATTTGCACAAGTGCCTCTGCCACACTAGAGAAAATGTTATTCTAAGTGGTACATATGTATAGTGTTTCTGACAGTGTGCTCAGAGGCCTATTGAAACACTCTGTATAAAATGAGGCAGTTATTTGCACTCTGATTGGTGTGACTTTGTTTTGAAGACAAATGGCATACTTAAGAGACCAATTAGAAAATTCATTCTGGAATAATTTATAAACAGCTGTAATGTGCACCTTATCTTAGCCTAGAATAAGATGTATTCTAGCAGGCTAAATTCATTCATTAAAAATGGAAAGATTCTCACTAAATGAGAAAATCTCTTGTGGAAGTGGTAGATACCAGGAAGGGGGCAGGAAGAACAAATTTGACAAGATAAGCAGAAGTTTTTGCATTCCTGCTGAAGGCACTTCTTCAGCAAGCTAAACAGAAAGCTTTCACACAATCATCTTTCCACTGCAGTTTTGTGACCTACTTAGTAAATGCTTTAGGGAGCTCTTAAAAGAAAGTGACATACAGTGGCAGGGAAATTAACATTATGTTTGGAACTATTTCCCATAAAGCCATGTCTCTGCTTTTCTGTTTGTTTGCTTATTTATTTTGTTTTTCTAGTGTGTGGTGTGTGATAGATGGAAATCTGTAATACTGAGGCAGAGTGTGAGGAATGAAAGATGCATCTGAACTTAAAGTTACCTTTCAATGGGGAACAGCAATTGTCATATAGGGATGGATACAAATATAAATAGTTGGTGTCCTCGAAGGGAAAAAGTAGCATGGGAAAACTTAGGAAAACTGTCATTTTAATGGTTGTTTCTAATTGAATACTGAGAACACTAATATTGTTTACAGAGTCATCTTGGAGTCATCTATTAGAATACACAGAAAGTCAAATTTGCTGTGGGAGAAGAGGGTACAAGACACATGTCTCCCATAAGCCAATGATAGCCATCATTGAGGAGACAAGCTATATAAGGTGCAGACACACATAACAATTGAACTGTTCTCAGACTTCCTTTGATTGGGAACTAGTTCACAATGGAATTGTCTATGTGGAGAGTGAGGTGGAGGAGATGGCACAGGGGGAGCCCCAATCCATCCCTGAGCAAGCTGAGGGCCAGACAAGCTACCGGAGAAAGAGATGGGTCATTGTAATAGGATACTCCCTACTGAGAGAAGCAGAGGGAAACATCTGCTACCCAGATCCCATGGCACATAAGGTATGTTGCCTGTCAGGGGCCAAGATCCAGGATGTCACAACAAGGATTCCTGACCTGATCCAGCCCTCAACCTACTATCCTATGGTCCATCACCAATGATGCACTGCAGAGTAAGAGATTTGGTGAGATGGGATCCCAGGAAGGGTGGTTGTGCCTCAAGGAAGTGATCCTTCGGGCACAGAGGGAAACAATCCTGATGCGGGGGAAAAAGGGGAAAGGGGCCAAGAGGCTGCCTTGGCTGACCAGAGAAATCCAGAGCAGCCTAAGGGCAAAGGGGGGGGGGGGGGGCATATAAGCAGTGGAAACAGGGAGAGATTATAAAAAGAGGAGTATGCCTCCTCAGTTCTCAGTTGTAGGGAGGCAGTTAGAAAGGCCAAAGCTACCATGGAACTGAGGATGGCATCCCAAGTTAAGGATAACATAAAAATATTTTTCAGATATATAGGTAGTAAAAGGAAGCCCAAGATGGTATAGGACCACTACTGAATGGGCAAAGGCAATTGGTGACAGACAGGGGGCACAAAGCTGAACTGCTCAATGAGTTCTTTGCCTCAGGGTTCCTAAACAAGGGCAAGACAAGTCTCACAATGAGATTGTAGAGAGACAACAGCTGGGCACCAGACTACCAAGCATTGACCCTGAGATGGTGCAGAGTCACTTGGAAGGACTGGATGCATTTAAGGCAGGCCCGGATGAGCTCCATCCGAGGGTACTGAAGGCACTGACTCATATCATTGCACAGCCACTGGCAAGAATATTTGAGCACTCATGGTGCACAGGACAGGTCCCAGAGGACTGGAAAAGGTCCCTATTTTCAAGAAGGGGAGGAAGGAAGATTCAGGTAACTATAGGCCAGTCAGTCTCACCTCCATCCTAGGCAAAGTCTTTGAAAAGATTATTAAGGCTCATATATGTGAGAACCCAGCAGGAAAAATTATGCTGACGGGAAACCAGCACGGGTGCATAGCAAACAGATCATGCGTGACTAATCTAGTTTCTTTTTATGACCAGGTTACAAAACACCTGGATGGAGGAGTAGGAGTAGATATTGTTTACTTACACTTCAGGAAGGCCTTCCATATAGTATCCCACCCCATACTGGTGAACAAATTAAGAGGCTGTGACTTAGATGATTACACAGTCCAGTGGGTGGCAAAGTGGCTAGAGGGTCATACCCAGAGAGTGGTACTGGATGGGTTGGTATCGACGTGGAAGTACATAGCCGTGGGGTCCCACTGGGCTCGGTCCTTGGGCCGATACTGTTCAATGTCTTCTTCAGTGACCTGGACGAGGGAGTGAAGTGTACTCTGTCCAAGTTTGTGGATGATACAAAACTGTGGGGAGAAGTGGACACACCATAGGACAGGGAACAACTACAGGCAGACCTGGACAGGTTGGACAAATGGGCGGAAAACAATAGCATGCAATTTAACAAGGAGAAATGCAAAGTGCTGCACCTAGGGAGCAAAAATGTCCAGCACATATATTGCCTAGGAAATGACCTGCTCCATAGAACAGAAGCGGAAAGGGTTCTTGGAGCCCTAGGGGACTCCAAGATGAACATGAGTCATCAGTGTGATGAAGTCATCAGCAAAGCTAACTGCACTTTATCATGCATCAGCAGATGCATGACAAACAGAACCAAGAAGGTGATACTTCCCTTTTATCGGGCACTGGTCAGACCGCAGTTGGAATACTGTGTGCAGTTTTGGGTGCCACACTTCAAAAGGACTGTGGATAACCTGGAGAGGGTCCAGAGAAGAGCCACTCATATGGTTAAGGGCTTGTAGGCCAAGCCCTACAAGGAGAGACTCGGGCACCTGGACCTCTTCAGCCTCTGCAAGAAAAGGTTGAGAGGCAACCTTGTGGCTGCCTATAAATTCATCATGGAGGCACAGAAGGGAATTGGTGAGGCTCTGTTCACCAAAGCGCCCCTGGGGATCATAAAAAATAATGGCCATAAGCTAGCAGAGAGCAGATTTAGACTAGACATTAGGAGGAACTTCACAGTTAGAGTGGCCAAAACCTGGAATGGGCTCCCAAGGGAGATGGTGCTCTTCCCTACCCTGGGAACCTCAAGAGGAGGTTAGATAGGCAACTGGCTGGGGTCATCTGAACCCAGCACTTTTTCCTGCCTTTTTAGGGGGTCAGACTCGATGATCTATTGAGGTTCCTTCTGACCCTAACATCTATGAATCTACGAATCTATGTGTAAACTACCAAGGTTCCTAAGCAGAAAAGTTATGTTTTCAGTATTAAAGTGGACCTGAAAGGTATCCTGGTTTTCTCTGAAAAAAAAATTCCACATTTTTCTGATTTAAAAATAACCCAAATCCAAATTTTGGGTTACTTTTTTAAATCCAAAAATTGAGGATTTTTTTTATTAGTGAAAACTAGGATCCCTGTTAATAATCCAGCACTTCTGAAATGTTGCGGGAAATTTAAAATATTGTAAACTGTCATGCATATCTGGAAGCTTGTGGTTTAAACCACATTTAAACTAGTCTAAATGTTATGTGTTTGTGTATCACAGGGCACATCCGGATGAGTGGGAATGTGTGCTTTGTGGCACCTCAAAATCTTTTTACAAAAGACTCATTTTTTTTCAATTCTCCAGAACAAATCTTTTTGCTTTTTTTTCCTCCCCAAAATGGGACCTATAAGAAAGTATTAAATACAGGTGATATGCATTGGGTTACTTAGGAGACAAGTACCATCTGTTACATATGAGAAATTGCTGAAATAAAAACAGTTATGTTAGCCAAAACTATACTATCTTTATTTTAGCATCCAGTAATTACATTTTTAAGAACTGGATGAAGTTTTCTTAGATTTTTGGAGTTATCTTGAAACACAACCGAGTAATTTTGTACCCTGGGCAGTGGTGACTCATAAGACAGCAGCTGCCAATAGGTTGGCTGCCAGTGGTGACAACGGGGTCATCAGTAAAATTCTTGCCCCTCACATTTGCACCTGGGATTAATGCCCCAGTTTCCCACTATTAGTTATGCTATTGGAGTAATAATTGTGGAAACAAAGATAACGGGGTCAGTTGAATTCATCAAGATTAAAAAACAGTAAGTTTTGGATCTATCATCCAGATTCATTAAAAAAGAAAATGACCTTTCTTTGATAAAGCTTATTCTAGTTACCAGTACTCATTAAAATTGCTGTTTAATCAGAAATGGAGACCCGTCTTATTGTATTACAGAAAATAGTGATGACACTGCTCTGAGTGCCCTTTGTGATAGCGATGCAAAAGAAATCAAGAAATATATTGTATGCTTTTGTATGATTGTATGCATAATGGAAAGTGCACAGACAAGCAGAAAACTGAGAGGAGTAAGGGGGAAAGAGGACACAAATTTTGCAGAAATTTAAATATACAGGAAACAGGATATGAAAGAGAAAACAATAAAGGACATGAAGATACAATTGCATCCTGGATAGATTGAAACGAAGCAAACTAAGACTGAATGAGAACATCTACATGTGCTATTAATGTGTTTGAATAAACTCTGGCAGCCCCCACACTGTAGTACCCTCATGCCCCAGTCAGCCCCTATCAGAGTCTACATGTGCATTTGAGCCCGTGTAACTACTTTGTTGTAGGGCTGTAGGATAGTATATGTCCTGGACAGTACTATCATAAAGCAGCGTTAATTAATTTACTGTGCCCTAATACATACACACATGTAAATGTGATGCTTTATTGTGGCGCTAATTAGTCAACTCCACAGTAAAGTAAGTGCATGCATAAATTCCCCCAGTGAGGCTCAATAGGAGAAGGCTGAAATAGTCAAGAAAAGTGATGATCAGACATGATCACGGATTTAACATTGCAGATGGAAAGGAAGTGGATTTGGGACATCTTTTGGAGGAAAAAATACATAGTTGAGTTCACTCACATCATTGTGGAGTGACTGTGGAGAATTAAATTAAATTGAAAAATTGTAGGCTAGAAGGGCTATATTTAAAAAAAAAAAGCAAAATAAGAGAAGGCTTTAGAAGAAAGAGAAAAAACAAAAATAAGGGCTTTTGGTAAAAGCTGGGTTGACAGGCATCCCGGTGGTCTTTCTAGATTTTAGTTCTACTTTAGTAAACATTTTAGCAGACCTCTCAAAGAATGAAACATGACCTTTGTTCTTTGCTATGTTGGCTTTGTAATATCAGTAATTACAATGCATTAGGGCAGGACATTGTCCTTAATGTTGCTTCAAGAGAAACACACCTTGGAAACATATGCCATGATCAGGGATCCTGGTTTTCTCTGATTTAACACCCTCCCCCCCCACCCGAGTTCTTGAATTTAAAAAAATAACTCCACTTCCACATTTTCCATGATGGAGAAATATTTTCTGATAATATGTAGTGATGTTTCATTTTGATCATGGAAAAATGTGGATTTGGGGTTACTATTTTTTAAGTCTGAAAATTGGGGATTTTTTTTTTTAGCAGAGAAGACCAGGATCCTTGGTAATGATTCAGTTTTCCATATACTGTATTCTTTCCAAAGAAGGGAAATGATATAAAGAAAAAAATAAATAGATAAAGCCTAAAGGCAAGTGTATATACAAAAGATATAAGACAATGGTCTCATCCCAAGGCTTTTGGTTAAATGTGAGCCATTTTACCAACTTTGACAGGTTTTGAATTAGGCTCCAATACCTTGTATTTTTCTCTAGTAGTCAATAACATTTTATGACAGCTGTCAGTGGATTATCTGCACAATATAGAACTGTCATATTCTGAGAGCTAAATTGAATGCATTAAGGTTATGTTACTCCTGTCAAGAGGGTATGTTTCACCACTCCACCCATCACAATAACCTGATGAGCCTTGTCACAAATAGGCCACTGGTGTTGTGGGCAGCATTCTTACTGCCAACTGTCAGCAAAATAAAAATAAATACTGAAACACTGTCTGTCAGTAAGATCCATTATATATTGCATGTGTCAGTATACATGACAAAATATTCTAATTTTTTTTCTCCTCCATATTGTTAGCAGATACCTTAATAGAGACAGATATCAGATGTCAGCTCCCATGTTCGCATGCTCACTCTCTATGAAATGGACCATTTCTAAATAGCCAAGGAAAGGTGGGTTCTGTCAGTTTAGATATGTACTGTATGACCATCATCCCAAATAGGGCTAATAAAGAATCATTCATTTCTATAATAGGGAAAATCCAGAAGCCCTAGTAAGCTGTTTACTACTGGGCCAAGATATCCGAAGGACACATGGACCGGCTCTCTACCCATTCTGCAACTGAGAGGATGACATTCCTAGCAGCATAAAGAAATCATAGAAATATAAAGTTCCCTAAGCCTCTCTGCTTTCCAGTAGTGAAGTTAAGTGTGGTTATAAGGCTACACTGATCTTCTATGGATAAATATAAATGTGCACTGGTGGAATCCTAACAAGACTGTATATTGAGTGGTTTACAGGGCTAGACCAGCTACGGAGGGATTTTTAACATCTCTTCTAAATTTTGTGGTGTGGGCATGAATGGTGTGGGTGTGTGAGAGTCTCTATATCATCTTCAACCTGACAGTTCTTTTTTTAAAGATCCTACTTGGTCCTTTTTGCCACAAGTAGCCAGGTCCCAGCATGAAAACTATGTTGACCCCTTTTAAAATGTCTTGGTATATACTTATATTGTATGTGATACTTTAAAGACGAAGGGAGATTAGTTGGGAAAACTCAGGCTAGAATGAGTACACTGTGGTCCAGATTCTATTTCACCTACAGGCATTAAAGGGGACCAAGATACCTAAATCCACTTACATGGCCAATAGATGGCATAGAATCTGGCTGTAGGTAGGCATGAAATAGCTAACAAAAATAAAGAATTCTTAGAATGAATATATTGCAACATACTAGCGTGTTGGAATGGAGATTAGACTGTTTGAAGTATTATTGCACAAAGAGAAGCCTCTAAAATTTTGCCCAACAGGTGTAAATTGACACATTTATTTTGGTATTTGAATTTCATTAGTTGTGTTTGTACTGAAGATTCTGAAGTTCTGTTAATGTTTCTTTCCTTCAAAAAAAAAAGAAAGTGAAAGAACAAGAGAGAAGTAATTTGGACTTACATTGTTGCCCTGGATACAGCTATACAAATCTATACCAACCATATAGGTTCTTTACAGTTTATAACTATAAAAAAGTATGGTCTATATCGGTATTTTACAAGATACAAAGTAAATCAATAAAATCACAAGGGAAATGATTGAATGGTATTGTTAAAGAAGTTCTTTTAAATATTTCAGAATCATTTATACTAAAAAAAATTTTCTTCATGTTAACTTGCTCTTCTAAATCTGAAAGTTAAATTAAATTGAATTTGTATTTCTAGTTCCAACTCTCTTTCATTTAAATGTTGCTTCCCATACCCCTTCATCTCGTGTCATAATTCTTAACCATCCATGGGCACAAAAATTAATTTACAGTTGTTCAAATATGCTATAAATTAAGGGCTCTATACCTTTAAAAAAGGTGCATATTCTTTTTATCACAGATCTTTTTGGCTTTCTCATATTAGCATATAAGAAATTCTTAAAATTGTCTACAATTCTGCTGATTGAGAATCAACCACTGCTTGCAATAAAAATTAAGCAAGTCACTCAGGTTCTTTAAGTGACTAATTAAAAATAAAATGGAAACTCCCAGGATGCTAATGAGCTGTTATATAACCTGCTGCTCAAAGGGGGGACAAACAAAAAAACAAAGAACACCTATCACTCAGTTTAAAAGTGAATAAGAGAAAAACAGCTTCCTGGAAAGTCAAGACTTTAAAAATCTACCACAAAGTTTCTGCTATTTTGATAAATGCAGCTTGTAGCCAAGAGGAGGAAGATCTGTTTAGTACCACAAGAAATATTATTTATGCCAGCATTATCCACCATGCTGCAGTTTATTATTGAATGTAGTGTTCATAAAGAAATAAGCATTGGCAGGAACTTAATTTTTAAGCTGTAAACATTCCCAAGGCTACTGAAAAAGATTCAGTGAAATTCATATTCAGCTTATTTAATAGAATGAATGTGTTTATGTACAGCATGCTCATTGGGGTATGGCATGATTTCACACATGAACAACCCATGTCCCCAGCAGCTGGCAGGGCATGGCAGCAGCAGGAACATGGTGGTGGCAGTGGGAGCTCAGTGGCAGTAAGTGGGGAGCTCCTGCAGATGCCGCCAGCACTGCCAGCAGGGATGGCTGTGTCAGCAACAGCGACCACCCACAGCAAGCAACAATCACCCGCAGGTGCTGCTGACAATATCGGTAGCGCCTTTTTGTATGGGATGCACTGCCATACTTAGGGGGTGCACCCGTTATGCATAGCCCCTGATTTCACAGGTAAAGCACTGCGAGAGAGGTGCTAAAACAATTCCTCAGTTTCTGCATTAAGGTGTCAGAAGTGTATGCATATCATCTGGACTCCTTGGCACTAGAGAACAACAGCCTCACAATTCCCCTCCTATTCCTAGGAATCTCATCACCCAACCAGTCCAAAGATATTTTTGTCCAAAAGGAATTCTAGGCCCCAAATCATTGTTTTTTTCCTCTGGTCACACACCAAAATGGGGAGTCTGTTATCTGGATCCAAAGAGTCATAGACTCTGGGACAAAGCTGTTACAGTCGGAGCAACTTAGTCCTATATTGTACAGGAACTGTGTGCAAAATGCAGGCTCCAATTAACATCTATATCTTTCTTCTCCCCATTGAGTTCTGATACAATCAGCATTCAGATGGTAGATGTATGGCACCTGATGGACAGATTGCCCTTAATGGAAAACAGCTGAACAACTTCAGGAACAATTGGTTAATGTTTTAGCACACTTCCCTCATTCCCTACATGCTACATGCCTCTGCACCCATCTAAGCACATTACCTGACTCTCTACATAGAGTATTCAGCGCACATCTATGTCTTTCCACTACTTCTCTTCCTATAAATTAAGTAAAAATGTTGCAATGTAAGTAAGTGGATTACACTTACTTACATTGCAGGGATCATGGTTTTCTCTGATAAAAACAAATTCCTCATTTTTCTGATATAAAAAAGTAACTAAAAATCCACATTTTTCCATTATTAAAATGAAACATCACTATATAAATTTTGATTAATGAAACATTTTAATATAATTGAAGAAAATAATTTCCTCTAGAGGGAGAAGTTTCCAGGAGAGGGAGATGTACATATAGCACCTTGTATTTATATTGTCTGTGGGGGTTGGATTTTTTTCTGGACGAGGGAGTTATATCTGTTTGTGCTTGGTTGGTTGTTTTGGTGTTCTTTCTTAACTGTATTTTTGATTAAGAAGTCCCTGGATTTTTTTTCTGCTCTGCCTACCATCTGACCTTTTTTTTGAACAAATGAATGATACCTTTCTTCCTTTGTGACACAATGTCCATTAAGTGTAATGGAATAGCAATCCAATAATGTTTGGGTCAAGTTTTGAAACCCGGCACATTTAAGTAGCTGCAAAATTAGATTAAATAACTTCAGTTTGTGATATAATAGTAGCAGAAAAAGCACAAAATCAGCCATTTCTCAAAGGAAAGTTCCAGCTTCATATTAACTAAAAAATCAAAGATATGATTTTTATATGTAATACTAGCCAATTTCCCATCAAGAATGACAGGGGGGCAGGAGTGACAGAACAACACCACCCAACATCTCACGCTGCTGCTGTTCCCCCTCTGGCCTTGTGCACCCCCACACCCCTGGAGGGGCTGATAGTTTTCCTCAGCTAGCCCTACCACTAATTAATTGCAAAAGTTAATTGATTTATTTGAAGTGGGTAAGAAAGGGATGGAGGGAGCCCCCAGACTAAAGTGTTGAGGAGGTGGCAGAGTCAGTGGAGGGGCTATTGTTTTAACTCAAGTGGCCCCATCCCCACCAGCCTGGCTCACACAGCCAATCAACTAATGCCATTTGGATAAAACCATTACAGAGGGGCTCCTGATGCAAATCAGATGGGCATGCCCCTGTCCAGGACAGGCGGTAGCGACCCCTTGGATGTGGTGGCAAGGCATGCACTGTACCGCCAGCACCCCATGCTGCAGTCTCCAATGATAATGGGGGGAGGGCGGCTTAGTTCCCTCTGGCATGGCAGCACCATCCCCGCCATCCCCCTCCAAGAGGGGACAGTGGGGATGATGCTGCCATGGAAGCAAGGACCGAGGGGCCAAAGCAGGGGCGTGACTGCAGAGACTGAAGGGCCAGAGTGCATCACTGGCTTTGACCTCCCCCTCCAGCCCCTCAGTCCCTGCTGTCATGGTGGCACCATCCTTGCTGTCCCCCTCTGTCTCCAAGGAGCAGAGCCTAGAGGAGGCAAGGTCAGTGTTGTGTTTTTTTGTGTTTGTAGTTTTTTTATTTTCCTTTTGCATCCCCCCACTGCTTCCAGCGCTGCTGGCCTCCCCCCAGCTCCAGCCCCTCAGTCTCCACCATCATGGTGGCACTTCTGTCTGTGCAGAGCACTCTTATTGGTTGTTTCAGTAAGCATTATGATTGTCTGCCAAGACAACCAATCAGAGAGTGAATAAAGACATATGACCAAACAGACAGACAGACAGAAAGACTAAGGCTTTTATAATATTAGATATGTCTGTGTATACACATACGCGCGAGCGTGCACACACACATATAATAGTGGTATTTAATTCTAATGACAGAAAAATATGGATTTTGGATTACTTTTTTTTAAGCTGAAAATTTAGGATTTTTTTTTAATCAGAGAAAACCAGGATCCTTTATTATGTCCCCTAAGGTTTATAATGTTCCAATGCATCCCTTAGTCTGTTGCATACTTGTATAGTTACATTTTGTCTTGTGTGTATTTCATCATATAACAACCTTAAAAAAAAAGAAAAAATATAAAGTTCAAATAAGCTAAAGTCTAGGGGAAAACACTTAAAAGTAGTAAATTTCCATAAAATAACAAATCTTCTCTGGGGAAGTTAATATGAAGTTAGAACTTTCCTTTGAGAAATGCCTGATTTAGTATAAATGCTATGGACATGGTCCTACATGCTGTGGCAGATGAGGTCCTGCTGTTTCTTTAGACACCAGTGTATGCTAAGTGTTGATAAAATATGATCTGTATGAACAATACAGTGTTTCTCAAACTTGTTAGACCTGAGATATACCTCCATAATTTTTGTGAATTTAGTGGCAAACCATTTCAAAAACTAATCTATACTGTTATGCATACTGTGTGCCATCTCTGTTAGTAAGTATGAAGCCTCACTGCGATAGATGAAATTATTTGGAGAGGGAGTTGGGTGACAGACCCTTACATATTAATATTCTCATGCCTTGCTCTGGGAAGATGCTGCATGGAGTAACACTGCACAGGGTATACATATTCTTATGCCTTGCTCATTCTTGGAAGACATCTCAATGGCTGTCAAACGCATTAGTAGAGGAGCTGTAGTAAAACCAGCAGGAGCAACACCAAATTGCTCAAGATTCACTGCCATGTATACTTCCAGCTCAGCGACAAATGATGGATGCAATTTTGAAAGCAGTGAATCAAGACCCACTTTGTGCATTTGCTGATGCACCTGGTGATACAGGACTCGAACACGATTCTTTCAGCAGTGCGTGGGGAAGGAAAGATTGCATTGGCTGTGTCATCCAGTGGAATTGCTGCTGCCATGCTTACAGGAGGTAGGACTGTGCGCTCAAGGTTCAAGGTACCTCTGAATGTGTTGAAAACCAGCACCTGCAGCATATCAGCACAGTCTGACCTTGCAGAGCTGATTTGAGAAGCAGCTATGACCAACTTGGATGAAGCACCAATGGCTCATCATTACATGCTGGAGGCTGTAGAACGGATACTGCAAGATTTACTGCAGAGCAATTTTTGGTGGCAAGGTGATAGTGCTTGGGGCTGATTTTCAGCAAAACCTACCTGTTGTGAAAAATGTTTCATGGCCACAAGTAGTAGAGGCATGCTTAAAGTGATCTGAGTTGTGGAACCACTTCCAGATTTTTCAGCTTCATGAGAACATGCAAAACGTAAGGGATGTTTTGATGCACAAAATGCAAGATACGCTCAATGGGTTTTGGATCTGGGAAATGGCCAAGTTCCAAATATTGATGAAATCATTACCCTGCCTCCTGAGCTCTGCATGCCTCTGGATCTCTCAGCAAAGATTGAATGGACATTTCCAAATCTATTGGATAATTATCAAAATCAAGGATGGATGTCTGAAAGAGCTATTCTGGTGCTAAATTACCTTGCTGTACAGGAGATCAACAATGCTATTGTGGCAAAATTTCCAGCTCAAGAATGGATTTGTACAAGTGCAGATGCTCTTTCAGAGGATGAAAGTGTTATGGCTGTGCCAACTGAGTACTTGAATTCCATGGAGGTGTCAGGTTTGCCTCCACATCAGCTCCACCTTAAGCCTGGGATGCTCATCATGCTTCTGCAGAACCTTGCCCCTAAGGATGGTCTGTGCAATGGAATGTGGCTATTGGTGCAATCCGTCATCAACAGCAGACTACTTGAGGCAAAAATTGTTGGATCAGAAAAAGCAGTACTCATTCCTCAGATAGCACTAATTCCTCAGATAGTACTCAAGCCTGCTGACAACACATTTCCATTCACATAGACACATAAACTGTTCCCTGTGCAGGTGGCATTCAGCATGACCATCAATAAAGCACAGGGGCAAACATTAAAAAGAGTAGGAGTGTTCCTTCGGGATCCTATCTTCACCCATGGACAACTGTATGTGGCTGCTTCCAGAATCTCCCACCCAGAAAACATCCAATTAGGAGTGACTGCTGAGTAACAAAACCAGGAATGTTGTGTATACAGAAGTGTTGTAAAGCTCTTACAGTCCGAAAGTGTGATATGTTTCAGGATTCTATGTATGCAGAAGTGTTGTGAAGCTGTTGAAGGGCAATAAATGTGATCTCAAGCCAAAATAGGCTCATTGGATTTTCATTCAAGCAACGTTGCACAGAGAATTTAGTTTATTTATTATAGTGCCTGCTTTAAGAGGGGCCAGAAAGGAGAATGAGCAGCCAGTATGAAAAAGCCTCACTGCAGTTAGTGTTATGAGAAGGAGCTGCTGCCAGGAAAGAAACTTCACTTACCTCCTGACCAGGGCCTGCACTTACCTCAGTTATCTCATCTCTCCTGTTTGCCCCCTTCAAATGATGGGTGCCTCACAACCCTGGTTGAGGATCACTGGAAAAACAGAATAAGTAGGAGTACTTTTTCTAAAGATGTTGGGATTTTGCTTTACTTTGTTTTGAGGATTTTTTTTGTGAATGTACAAATCACCTTTAAAATATATAGACATTAAAATATATTTAAAACATATGTTCTGTAAATACTTTCTAAACAGGTTTGGAATGAGATTTTATGCAGTGCTTAAATGCTTAAGTCAGACAATGCCAAAGCTACCGTATCATACATTATGTTTAATTGATTTCAAAGGAGTTTCTCTAGATATATAGCCATGTAACTGAGGTTAGAATATACTCCAGTATCTCTGGATACAAAATATTCTAGTATTGCTGAAAGATAATACAAGCCTCTTCTTTAAAACATTGCTAAGACTCAGTTAGCAAAATATTGTGACGTGTGATACATATACACAGGTAACCTATTTATATTAAACATTTTTAGTAGTGATGAGTAATGTTAACATATTTTTTATTGCACACAGAAAGAAATAAAAGTTTTAACAAAAGAAAATTCCATATTCATATACTTTTAATATTGAAAGTGTACAAAGACATCCGTGTGATATTAAATGATCCCATCTAGGCTCCTTCTTCTTTCTGGGCCCTCTAATAGGTAGGCCCTATAATAAATATATATATATTTTTAAATGGGTTGCTACTAATTCACCAAAAATATGGTGGGGTATTTTCATGCTAATTTGGATCAGATACAAAATCACAACTGGCTGTAGCTCCTATGATTACAATGTCCAAAAAATGTTTCACATTGTACTGGATAAAAAATCTTAATGCTTATAGTTGTTTTATTCGATTTTGTTTTGTTTCTTCTTAAGATGTTTAAAAGGGAAGCATCAATAAAATGTGTGTGGGGGTTATAGAATAGTAAAAAATGTATTTGATATGGCAATAATTTGACTCAGCCTGTGAAATATCAGTGAAAACAATCTACTTCCTATGTGACGCTTGTGTATGGACGTGCACAATACAACTATTCTCTTCTCCAATTCCACCTTTAATTTGTTGACCGTTGAAATGGCACATCTCTACATACATCAGAGACTCTTTCAGAACATGAGTTAGAAATATATTCAGTTACTACATCTCTCACTGATGTCCCCTGTCAGTTAGAGGACAGTTTTATCCAGCTTTTTTAAAAGGAAAGCTAAAAATATCCTACGGTTGAAAGGTATAAAGCAACTGGTCCCCAGAGAATTTCATCTAATATCCCATATCTGGAGTTTGGCTTATGCTCTGTGGTACTGTTATTGTATGTTATATCTGTATTTCTACTCATTTCAGTCCTGTATTAGAATAACTTAGCTATAAGAATTATTTTGATGAACATTTTTAAAGTGTTCATGAAAATACTGTATGAAATAACAAGAAATACAAACCTGATTGTTTAGTTCTGATTTGTATGAATGTATAGTTACTAAAAGGAATGATTGGGTGTTTTTGCATGTGCTCTGGAGATGAGCTTCAAAGGGAGGTGGTGCTCTCCCCTACCTTGGAGGTGTTCAAGAAAAGATTGGCCAAGCACCTGGCTGGGGTTACTTAACCCCAGTGCTCTTTCCTGCTTGGGGCAGGGGGTCAGACTCAATGATCTACTAGGTCCCTTACGACCCCTAGAAATCTATGAAATCTATGAAAGGGGAATGCTTGTGTATCAGCTTCCCTGTGCTTCAAAATGGCACTGGGGCCAGTTTAACTAAAGCTCATTCAACAAGATTTAGTTAATGGGTGCCCACTGCTATTTTGTAGTGCAGAGATGCTGCTGATACACAAAACATAGAGGCTGGCTGGAGCACACTAGTTAGCATGCTCCAGCAGACTCAATTAATCGAGTCTGCTCTGATGCACTGTAATTACAGTGTATTGGAGCAGCCTCCCAGCACATCTACAGGCACCAATTATGACCAACCATACCTTGGAATTTGGCTTCCTGAGCTCTGTATTAGATTTACATCAAAATATTTTTTCTTTGTTTAGTTTTTTTTGGTTTGTTTTTTTCCATCTTTTCCCATTCTTTTCCATCCATTAAAGTCAGTGTAAGTAGGATGATTAATCTTGGGATATAACCTCCACCCTACTCTGATGGTATGGGTACTGGACAATGCTAAAAAACATAGCATAATAGGACATGATGTAGAGCAAATATATACTTTGCTCAATAATTCACCACAATCCTAACAAGAAGCGAACATTTTTTGCAAAATACAGAACGGTTTATGGTACAAGATAGTATAGGCAATGGTTTTTGAGTTGTCAAAATCATACAGAAAAAAGGCTACTTTTGTGTGTATAAAAGAGATCATCATTGTTTCTGAAGAACCCTCTTGTAGAAAATAAAACGTTGAATATATAAAGATGTTTATTTTTGTTCCTGATCCCAGAACAGTTATAAACTACAGTTTCCATATAAGAAAAATAAATAGATAATAGTTACAAAGTACTGTTTTTGGCTCATCTAGTCTCCTTTCCTTATCATCTTCAAGCCTCAGGCCCCTGTCAAATGTTACACTAAGTATATGTTAAATGCATGTATATACAAGCATCTGTGAGTTCAAACAAGAAAATGCATGCTTGCATTGTATTCAAGTTATGTCTTTTCAGGCAAGGAATATGTTGAGATAACATTGGCCTGAGATAATATTGCCCAGTTAAAAAGAGCAGTTTGTAGCCTTTCAACATCCCAGGATGTGTTGTCCCCAGCCCCACTACAACACACTTCTGCTCCATGGATGATCTATTTACTTTCTCAACATTTACAGACCCAGTGGAAGGAAGTACTGGCTCCAAGATAATAACCCCACCCACCTCCAGGAGGTGTGAACCCAGACCCTATTGAACCTTACACCGATTGGCCCCTTCATGGTTCACCAAGACCTGCCACTTTTGCTTGAGTTTACACGGTGACTTGTGGGCACCAATAGGACTGGTTGCTGAATTGCACTGAAACCGAGTGCCTGAAGTTGCAACATATTCTGGGCAGGGGTGCCGACAAGGTGTTAGGCACAGCAGAGACCATGGTGCCCTACCATGAAGAGCAGCTTAGAATCCTCAACTCAGGCCACTCCATAACTTTCTGCCACACCATGCAGTGCATACTCATGTGCCTAGCGCAGTGTGAAGAGAACAATGAAAATGATGATTGAGTTGCCTCCATTGACTGTTACCAAAATATCCATGAAGGAGCATGAGAATGCCTGCACTGTGGACTTGTTCCCCAAGTAGGCCTTGACCTTGACAGTGATCCAAACCATAACCCAAACACAAGATAGGGACATCTTGAATGTGACCCTCACTGAGCAGGCAAAACATACAACCAGCAATGACTTCCAGTAAGTTGCAGCAACTACAGGTAAAGGGTCACTAGGGTTATGCCTAGGAGTTGGGGGATATGAGGGTGGGTCATGGGGAAATGGACTTGGTAGTGGTGGGTCTACTATAGACCACCACACCAGGTGGATGAGCTAGACCTGGAATTCTCTGGGCAGCTCTCAGAGGCCATACGGTCAAGAGATATGGTTGTCATGGATGACCTAAACTACACTGATGTCTGCTAGGAGGATCAGTCAGCCAGAACTAATCACTCACATAGGTTCTTAACCTGCATACAGGACCTCCACTTAATGCAGGAGGTATACAATCCCACCAGAGGGAACACCCTGCTGGACTTGATGTTGGATATGAGGGACTATCCGGTGGAGGATCTGCATGTACAAGGCAACCTAAGGAGTGGTGATCATCAATTTATTGAATTCCACATCTGGCAAATGGGGGGAAAAGTAACCAGCAAGGCAAAAGTGCTAGACTTCAAAAAAGCTGACTTCAGTGTGCTTAGGAGATTAGTTAGTGGGGCATTAAAGCTCAAGAGCATTGACAAAATAGGGGTCCAGGAAGGGTGGTCATTCAGGTGCAGAAGGAAGCAATCCCACTGTATAGAAGAGGTGGCAAAGTGGCCAAGAAACCCTCCTGGTTAAAGATGTGTGATGGGCTGGCTGGCAGTAACCTGGCTCAGGGGTTTTGAAAGGGCTAAAGATGATTGGAGGACTTGGGATTCCCTTTCTGCATCAATCAGGCCCCAGAGACTCACCCCCCCCCCCCGTGTCCTGATTGGCCCCTTGGGTCACCTGGAGGGAGATAAAAGGGGCAGCATGGGCTGACTCAGGAGAGACCAGTGAGGGCCAACAAGAAAGGTGCTTCACAGAGCTGAGCCAGTGGGGTAGGAGCAGTGCCCCAGAAAAACCTGAAAGAGCAGGACATGCAAGCAGCAGTGGGACCCTCAGCAGTGCGGCGTGTGGCTGGCAGGAGAGGCTCCCCACTGGGATCCAGGATCCCCTGGAAGAGGCTGCAGCCAGCAGGAAAGGCTTCCCCCAGCAAGGACCTGAGGGGTTCCTAGCTCTGCTTCCAGCTCCTCCAAACAGAGGCCAGGCAGCTTGACATGAGGCTGGGGCTCTGGGATAGTCAAGATCCCTAGCAGATCAGAGTAGTGGTGGCTGTGTAGTAGTGTTCCTGAATACTATGTGGGAGATCTGGGTTCAAGTCCCAGGTGGGGTGAGTGAAGTAACAAAAAGCAAAACTTCCTGCAGTGGAAAGGAGCCATTGTGTTTTCTCCCCCTCCAGGTACCAAGGGCCTATATTTCCTTGTCATTTGACATTTTGCGCCTTTTTTTATATTTCACCAACCCATATTATTTGTTCTGCTGTTTGTGTTTTATATTTTGTTAACCCTGTTTTTTTGTCACTGATTGTAAGTGTCTAACCTTTGTTGAATCCTGTCCCCTTGAGGCACTGTAGTGTCCACTACACCCTCTGATTTATGCCTGTTATGTTCCCAGTATTAAAAGGTATATGGTTAAGTCCCCATTGGTGGTCTGGCTCTGCTCTGTAGGGGGAGGAGAGTCTCTACACCTTCCACAGTGCTTGTGCATCTGCTTTGATCCCTTCAATTGGAGAAGGGGTACCTCTTGGAATACCACCTGGGTTACACATGGATCTCCAGGAAAGCCTAAGGGCAAAAAAGGGGCATTCAGGCTGTGGAAGCAGGGGGTATCTACCAAAGAAGAGTATACCTGCTTGTCTCACTCTTGCAGGGAATCAGTTAGGAAGGCCAGAGCAGCATTAGAACTCAAGCTGGTGACAAAAATTAAGGACAACAAAAAATCATTCTTTAGGTATATAGGGAGCAAAAATAAGGCACAAGGCAGCATAGGACATCTACAGGATAGACAAGGGCAGTTTGTGACAGATAGGAGGGACAAGGCAGAGATCTTCATTGCCTCTGTATTCTGCAACATGGATCTACACAAATCTCCCAAATCCGTTACTGACAGAAGTAGGAGAAACACCAGCCAACCAACTGTTAGCACTGACCTAGTAAAGAGCATTTGGAGGGGCTGGATGCTCTTAAATCACTGGGACTCGATGGGCTCCATCCAAGGGTGCTGAAAGAATTAGCCAGTGTCATAGCAGAGCCACTGGCATGGCTGTTTGAGCACTCATGGTGCTCAGGTGAGGTCCTAGAGTGGGGAGATTGTGTTTTGCTGTGGTTCAATAATGTCTTGACAAGTCAGTTAATTAAGTGCAAAGGGCTCAGTGGCTGGGGCAGTCAGGATGTTCAAAGGTCTAGTGAAAAGTAATTAGTTCAGGTAAAGTGAAAAATCAAAACCTGATCCACCTGCCCATCCTCTGACCAGCCCACTCAAAATGGACACTCTAAATGCAACCCATCTCCACTTATGAAGCTGTAATGCAATCACAGGATGTTTTCCAGAGCCTCTTGTATGTGCCATGGAATTGTCAGCCTTAGCAGAGAACCTTCTTAAGAAGTAGTTCCCTTTCATGAGTCCATGGTGTATGCCACGATGAGAGCACACAGAAGCAGCAGGGTATGTTTTCTGCTGTCAGTATGTACAAGCTCAAAGATCTGCTCTCTGCACTGATGGTACACTCTTGTCAGGAAATATCAGCCAGAGAAGCAATGTCCTGAGGCAGGGGCAGACAAGTTATTGGGGGCATGGGCTTCTTAGCCAGTAATCCCCATCCATCTGCCAGATCTCATGGGGCAAATAAGGCAGGAACAAGTAGCTGAGAACAGCTGGCAGCGAGGGCACTCCTGATGTTCTGCTCAAGTTTCACTGCCCCATGAAAATAAATGGGTGGAGCAAGGCAAGCTGTGTTTCCCCTCATACTGTCTTAGAAATTTTCAGCAAGATTCAGGTGTATTCTGCTCTCAATGTACTACTGTCTTCACACCTGTAAGTGTTTGAGTGAGAATGCTTGTTATACACACACTTTATCTGTCACCCTTGAGACACTCTCAAGACCATTTCTGCTTATTTTTTTCACTCCTTAGAATTTGCCCCAGCAAAACAGACCTTGGATAGTTCAAGGGCAGATGCTGCCCCAGGCCTTGAAGGGACACTCTCCCTCAGACAATGTCCTGTGACATTGGACCTAGTTTCAACCTAAACTATGAAACTATGACTAAAAATATTGCTGGGGCTAACACAATCAAATGCTGCAGGATGCTGCCAAGTTGTGTACAGGCTGAGCCAGCACTACTGAGAGCCAGCTTGTTGCCTGTGGGTGCCACAAACAGTCAGAAGAGCTGCTGGAAACTCTTCAACAGACTTATGTGGTTCAGAACTGACATTTCCTAGAAATGGTACAAGGAGAGCTGAGGGGCTCAGGAAGCTGCTGGAGGTCCCATTCTAACTGGGACAGTCACTCAAGAGTGGGTTGGAAATCCTGTGCCCGTCCAAGAATTAATTAGAATTTGTTTCACCAGATGGTCGAAAATCAGCACTTCCCTCTGTGCCCAGCTGTTTTCATCCACCATTGGAAATATGCAAAAAAGGTACCCCAATAAACTACACCACCTGCTCACTAGTCTCTAGTCTCTAGTGGTGGAGGGCAAGTTGTGCAAATCAGAGATCATAGTAAACATTACCATGTCACTGCTCTGAACATGTTAACTTTAACAACATGTAACAGCTCATGGATCTAGTACATGTGAAGTATAATGTGTAACAAGGCCATTACTTTGGAATGTTCAATACATGTTCCATCATATATCATTCAAGAAGAAGAAAGATGAGGAGGAGGGAAAAAAAGAACAACGAGAAGAAAAGACATTAAAAGGAATTTGAAAAAAAGTTTCATAAACTGACAGACCCCACATATCTTCTGGAATGGCTCTCCCAAAATGAAGTATTTTGTGTAGCAAAGTACTTAACTACTCACAATTTACTTCTTCAGTATTAAAGTATTTTACTAGTAGTACTTTTGTGATCTCCATAGAAAAAATATGAATTAAGTGCACAAACAAAAATATTTGTGAAGTCAAATATAATACCGCTTCACTGATTTGCAAATTGTGCAACCTCAAGCTGTGGAAAAAACATATCTAGAATGAAATAATAGTTTACCTTTTGATTGTTATGCATCATCAGATTCATGTTATATCATACACAGACATAACTATAAGCTCCCAAACAGCTCAGGGGCTTCAATATTATTTATTATATATATGAGTATATTATAGTTATTCTTTTAGATGACAAGTATAACTGACATGTTCTATTGAAAATGACAAAGAACTCTGATCAGGAAAAGGGTGAAGCACACAAAAAATAATGGAGTGACATACACAAAGTTCATTGCCATTTAAAAGTTTGAATGTTTCTTTATTACAGTCAGTTGTATTTCTATACAGGAGGTAGGACTCTCAGACTAACTGCTATCCAACTTTGATATATTTACACAAAACAGGTCTATGACCCTGAGCATTATCTGGTTTATTTTAAACACAAATGCATATCAATCTTATGCATTATTCATTAGATACTGAATTCAAAATGCATAGCTCAGGTCAGCTCCTAAGATGATCATGCTTAAAATTCAGCATAGACAGTGCTTGAGGGGATTGTAAAAGAGAGGGATAACCTCTGGTTAATGACTGTATTATAAAAGGTTTTGTCATCATCCTTTTTTGTATATTCTGATCACAGGAATATGATAAGTAATGCAGTTTAACAGGATCTAGACCAATGCTTCTCATCATTTAAAAATTTCACAGGTTATATCTTCTGTGGTCCATCTGTATGTGGTACAGAATGTCAATTACTTCTCCCTGTCTTCCTTTGGATTTAATATAATTAACACTGTCATTTAAATCAATACAAAACGTTTTTTTTTTTCACTTTTTAGCTGGCAGGACATTTAGAGCTTTCTAATTAGTAGAGTAAGACACCCTCAGTCAAATTACTCAATAATATATTGATACCTTCCTAGTAGCCATGACCAAATCAAATCATCTTACTACTGAGAGTTACTCTGAAGCTACCTGAAGACCACTTGAAGATCTGGTTCCTTGCATCCATATGTCTTAGCGCTACCTGCGACTGCTCAACAAAATGGGTGTTTGTTTGTTTGTTTCTTTGTTTATGTCAAAAAGTTTTAAGTTCAGGATAAAATTTCTGATGTAAACCAGAAAGACAAGCCCAAATCTTTTTCATTTTTAACCTAAATGTTGCCTACTTGTATAAATGTTGTTGTATAGGACAAACTTTGTCTCTAATGTTAATTTTAGATCCTATTTCCATCTCTGGCTGCTTGTACATGTGGCAGAGGCTTAGTCCCCTAAATTGAAATGGTGGGCTTTTAATTATCACAATTAAAAACCCACAATTTCAGTTTAGGGGACTGCAAAATCCATAATTTTTCATCACGGAAAAATGTTTGGAGGGGAGAAGTTTGCTTTGCAAGCTCCTAAGAAAGGATAAATATCCCTTCAAATGTGAGGTATGCCCTAACAAATTAACTACAATGAAACCTCCAGTTTATGCTACCATATGATTTGCAATTAGTAAGGAACACCATCAACTCCTTACTGCCTAAACAGAGTGCTCATCCACTCACTGTAAACACTGAAAGAGACCTATGGGCTTTAGACTTCCCTCCTGCAACTGTTGGCTTCCAAAGGAAACACCATCACCAGCCACCGTCTCAGCAAGCTGTATCTCCAGAAGCTCTGTGATTTCATGTATTCACCAAGGCAGAAATCTGTATCAGCATCACCAGTCAATTGAAAAGATCCAACCTTTTGCAAGGAATCCCAAGAATTGTGACAGGAATCACAGAAGCCTGCCTGCTGCTATCACAGAGAGTAATGCTGAAAAACTTGCCGTCAAAATACCATTCCCAAAAAAATATCAAACCATTTTGCCTAGCAAGAAATGTCAATAAAAGAACATCCCCTGGACTTTGCTGTGAGAAACGAAAATTGCATACCATTCCCTACCATCCTTAGTCATCTAACCCCACTAATGCAAGAAAGGGGAGAAGAGTTTGGAGGGTCAGGTGGGATCATGTTGGCAGCACTTCCTATATTTTGAGTGTGAAGGTAAAGCAGCACTATGTGAAATTGTTCCTATTATCTGTGTCTCTAAATTCTTTTCTATGCTGTCAACCACAATGATGTATTGCTATTGAGGGCTGGGCATGGTTTGAGGACCGTGATAAGGTGGCAAACATATCTTTATTATGATGTTTCCACACTCCTGCTGTACTGACTGATTTCAGGCACAATCAAATATAATCACTTTTTTGGCTAAGCACTCTGAGATTCTTTTACCCTTGCATAGGCACTCTCTCTCCTTTTCCACAATCTAAGGGGGAACCAGTGGCTCTAAGGGAGTGAGGTATACATGATATTGCATGTCTTACTGACAGAGGCATGGGATAACCAGACATATTCCACTCTGTACTTCAAAATGGGAACCACAAACACTCCATGCATCACATCCTTGACTGGAGAGCCAGAACTTCCTTTTCTATCATCCTACCCCTTCTGTAAACTTGTCCCAGATCCTTTAATCTTGTGTCATAACCAGATTGTGTGTGGAGCTCTGCTTCATTCTCCTGCTGCTAAGCATTACTCTCTCCAATTTCCATCTGTTCTGGACTGAAGACTTCTCACAGTCCCTGAGTGATGCATGTGTGTGGGAGGGAGCATCCAACTGTTGTTCTTCATAGCATATTCCAGACATTTCTACTCCTAAATCATCCCTAACCAATGTTTATCCAACCTCTTCCTGGAAACCCACAATAAAGCAATTCTACAGCATCTGTAGATAGCTTATTCCACTGAAGAAAGGTCTGGAGGATACTGTTTTTGGGTGCCTTGAGAAGTATTAATGTTAAGGGAAACTGAAAAAGGGGTTAGGAGGGGCTGCACAGAGAACTTTTCTCTGGAACTTAACCATACTGTTTATAAAATCCTCTCCTTCCCAATATGTTGAAAAGTAATTGAGTCAGAATCATATCAGCAGCTGAATACATGAATGATATGTGAACCTTATACTATGGGCAAATCAATGCTGTGCTACTGGCTCTTGATCTATTGTTTAGTAAATGCACGCTTCCAGAAGGGTCTGGAATGGAAGGATAAGTCTAGATGGATATTCTGTGGGGCGAAGGTCCAAGCAGTAAGAGCAGATACTGCTTTACAGACAGTATAATTTATTTCAGTCATTCATCAACAGCAATATCTTTAGGCAGATTGCACTTACGTAAATTTAACCAAGTTCACTTTTAACAAGATGTATGCTACTCTGCATTTTACAAAAACAAATTTTGTGGGTTTTGTAGCCCCTCCTGTGCTTACTATCTCACAGAACACAGAGCTGTTGGTGGGCAGCTTAGAAATTCAAAAGCTAACCTTGGAGAAGCAGACCAGCACGATTTCCTTGCCAAACCATTTTAAAATATCAACAGTTAATGGAAGCACCAATGTAATAATGCAAGGCTGGATTCGTCTTCTCTCATGTGAAAATGGCAAGAAAGAGCTTTTCCAAATAGAGATCAATATCATTACATGTTTAAATGGTTTCTTAAATTGAAGCCCCATCTGTAGTGAAAAGGTAAATGTGTTTCTTTATTTGCAAGTAAACAATACTGTGAAATTAGTCAGAGCTACAGACTTACCAAACTTTTGATATTTGAAACTGTCTGCAGATAAAATTAGAACTTTGATCAAAGAGAGAGAAGAGAACATAAAGGAAGGATTAAAACACTCCATTACTTTTACCTGAAAGTGCATATCCATATATTGGAAAGCTACCGTAAACCTTGTGATAATACTAGCAAATTGGTGATCAAGAGTGACGGAAGGTGGGGTGGGGGGAGAAGAACCCCCACAGCTCCAGGGATCTAGTTTGTGATCCAAACTATACTCTACTGATGCAACCAGACACAACAAAGCACTCTCCCTGACAGCTTTGGGGATCACAAAGCCCAGACACTTTTTGCATCCCTGGGGCCGTGCAGCTGTGTGTCCTACTTTCCTGAACAGACAGGGGAATCCAACATGGCCAGACTTGACCCTGACCCAACAGCATCCAAACCAGGCACAGCAACATCTGCTAGTGGCACCTGATCCTGTCCAGACTCACCCGACCTTCACTGAAACTGAATCTGTTGGCTTGTACTAGAGAGGTGTGTCTCCACTGTGGGCTGCTGAAAGAAAAATTGCCAGGATTGTTAGTTAAAAGATAGCAGACATGTTATGGGTCATCTGTCTCAAAGCCTTACAGCTGAAAGGAATGGAGAGAGGGAGGAAGTTATTGTGGGCAAAAGCTCCTTGGGGGGCATGGTCACCTGGGGTAGATAGCCAATCAGCACTGACCTGTGTGCTTGGTTGCTGTAAACTGTCTCTAACACTGGGGGTGGAGATACAAAGAACTTTAAGATGAATGTGCAGAGTAACCCTGGCTGGATGGCAGCACCCACCAGGCCCTTATAACATTTGTGCAGTGCTCTCCTAATAGGTTTTTCTACAAGGAGAAAAAAACTAGGAGAATATTCTTGGTTCTTCCAAATATTTGTATATATCCCATCTCTTCAAAATGTTGCAGTAAGGTGCAACTTTGTTATGAAGCAATATATTTGCTGCCACAGCATACTAAATTACCCAAAGCAATGATATTTAAAGCTGATAAGTTTAATATTTAGAATCATAGAATAAAAGAAAATTAGGGTTGGAAGGAACCTCAGGAGGTTATGTAGTCCAACCACCTGCTCAGAGCAGGACCATCCCCAACTAGATCCTCCAAGCCAAAGCTTTGTCTAGCTAGGTCTTAAAAACTTCCAAGGATGGAGATTCCACCACCTCTCTGGATAACCTGTTCAAGTGCCTTACTGCCCTTCGAGAGATAATTTGTTTCTTAATATCTAACCTAAACTTCCCTTGCGGCAACACGAGACTGTTGATCTTTGTTCTGTCCTCTGTCACCACTAAAAACAATCTAGCTCCACCCTCTTTTGAACCCCACTTGAGGTAGTTGAAGGCTGCTATTGAATCACCTCTTAGTCTCCTCTTCTCCAGGAGACAAGCCCAGTTCTATCAGTCTTTCCTTGTAAGTCATGTCCCCTAGCCCCCTCACCATTTGTGTTGCCCTCTGATGGACTTGCTCCAATTTGTCCACATACTTTCTGTAGTGGGAGGCCCAAAACTCAACACAATACTTCAGAAGTGCCCTTACCAGTACTGAATAGAGGGGAATAATCACTTCCCTTGACCTGCTGGCAACACTCCTACCAATGCAGGCAAGTATGCTGTTAGCCTTCTTAGTAACAAGGGCGCACTGTTGGTTCATGTTCAGCTTCTTGTCCACTGTAACCCTCAGGTTCTTTTCTGCAGAGCTACTGCCCATCCAGTGAAACCCCCACATGTACTAGTGCATGGGATTATTCAGTCCTGAATAGTAGTAATAGTACTGCGTCCATTTTTGGGTCCCCCACTTCATCAGGGACATGGATAAGCTTGAGAGGGTCCAAAGGAGAGCCACCTGCATTATCAAAGGCCAAGAAAGCAAGCCTTAGGAGGAGAGGCTGAGGGACATGGGACTCTTCAGCCTGGAGAACAGAAGGCTCAGGGGGAGGGGGAGTTGTTGGCAGCCTAGAGGTGTATAAGGGATGTGCACCAAGATCTGGGAGAACAGTTGTTCACCAGAGCTTCCCAAGGGATAACAAGCACTAATGGCCACAAACTTCTGGAAGGCTGAATGAGACTGGACATAAGAAAATATTTCTTTACAGTCTCAGTGTCCAGGGTCTGGAACAGACTCCCCCCAAGAGGTAGTGAAAACACTGACTCTGGACTCATTCAAAATACATTCGGATGCTTATCTTGCCAGGATCATTTAACCTCAGCAGACTTCCTGTGGCAAGCCAGTGGGGGATGTTCCTGCACTGAGCCACCCATCTCACTGTGTCTAACCACCTACCAAGTTCCAAGTGCCTCCCTGAGGGTGCCTCACATCTGGCTGACCCCCTTCCTGGAGCATACCTGCAAGCCTGAGGGTAACGCTGCCATTACTCAAGAATCTCGGTCTGTTAGTGGCTCTGTGCCTCTTGAAGTACACAGACTTAATAGACAAGAAGGGTACTCGACCCACTGCAAGAACTTTGGGTGCTTCCCTTAGTTTGAAGCACAAATAGTGGTCTCCCTTAGTCAGCCAGACCAAGGAGACCCCAAGGCATAATCTAGACCCTCTCCCAATAAGTTTCCCATGTTAGGTACAGAGGAGAATGTTATTGATTACAAGGAGTAGGTTTGGAGTAGGGTACAGGATAGAGCAAAATCGGAGAAATACCTTAGAGCAAACAGCGTGGCTGGGTACCCTTTGATCATGCATCTGTCTACTGCAAGCTATATATCTACTTCAGTTTCTGGGTTTCAAGTAGCTTACTCACAAGCATCATCCAGAGGCTGATAGACCATTCCTCTGGAGGTAGGCAGTTTGTAGTGTGTTCATGTGTTTCAAGACAGACAGAGAGAGAGAGCTGCAGATGTTCAGCTGCTCTCTGTGTCTTTATCATTGCTGCCCCCTTCCTCCTGGGCAGTCTTGGCTTATATTGACCATCATATACCTGATCCAATAAAGGCCAGCCAATTTTGGCTGCCAGCTAACCAATTTGAAATGCATCACCGGTTCTAAGCAGAGGGCAGTGGCTCCTGCTTCAATCCCCAGTCATGACGTCCTTGTTAAAACAATAAGGAGTTTAAGCCCCAACCCAGGTGTGTGAGGCTAGCCACATAGGTAAAGAGGCTTCTCACTTACTTCAATAAGCTACTTAGCAACTAGAGTGATGGACAGGTGAGGGGACCAGGTTTAAAGGAAAGAACTGGAAAAAAAATTAGTAAAATGGGAACAGGAAGGAGGCTGTGATAGAAATCATCCACATTTCCTGCCTATGGCAGGGGGACTGGACTTGGTGGTCTTGGAAGGTCCCTTCCAGCTCCTGATGTTTATGAAATCTATGAGTCCTAAGTGCAGGACTTTGAACTTGTCCTTGTTGAATCTCATGACACTTCTTTTGGACCAATCCTCTAATTTGTCTAGGTCACTCTGCATCCAAGACCTATCCTCTAGTATATCTACTATTTTCCCCAGCTTGATGTTATCTGCAAACTATCTGAGGGTGTGCTCTAATGCCATTTTCCAAGTCGTTGATAAAGGCATTGAACAAAACCAGCGCAAGGACCAACCCCTGGGCACTCCACTTGATACCAACTGCTAACTAGACATTGAAACATTGATTACTACCCTCTGAGCCCAATTCTCCAACCAGGTTTTTATCCACCCTACAGGCTAATCATCCAGCCCATACTTCCTTATCTTGCCTGTGAGAATGTTGTGGGATACCATAGCAAAAGCCTTGCTAAAATCAAGGTACACCACATCAAGGCTGTTCCTAGAGGGGAGTGAATCAGGGTGATGGCCTGGGCCCTGCACTTTGGGGGGCCCCACAGAGCTGTGCGAAGCAGTGTGGTGACTCCACACTGTCACCAGCTTCATGTCTGGTCACTTCACACCCCCACCGTCAAATCCATCACTTAATCCAGCATGTCTGGCCACTCACCATGCCCCCCTGCTTTCCCTGCCACTGGCTTCCTTGTGTCCAGGGGCGGGGCCCCACACACGCTGGTTTGTCCTGGGCCCCACACTATGCTTAGGTCATCTCTGTCCAGGGTCTCCCTGCATCCACAGAGCCAGTCACCTCACCATAGAAGGCAATCAGGTTGGTCAGGCAAGACTTGTCCTTGGTGAATCCATGCTAGCTGTTCCTAATCACTAGGGATCCTGCTTCTCTGTTTAAAAAATCCCCAATTTTTTAATTTAAAAAAGTTATCCAAAATCAACATTTTTCCATGATTGAAATGGAATTGCGCTAATATACAGATATATAAATAAAACAGTGGTGTTTCATTATGATCACGGAAAATTGTGGATTTGGGGTTACTTTTTTAATCCAAAAATTGGGGATTTTTTTCTGTCAGAGAAAACCAGGATTCCTGCTAATCACCTTCTCCAAGCAATTAGAAATGGATTTCTTGAGAATCTTCTCCATGATTTTTTCTGGAGACTGAAGTGAGGCTGATTAGTATGTAGTTCCCTGGACCCTACTTTTTTCCCTTTCTTAAATATGGGCATTATGTTTGCCTTTTTCAATCATCCTGGACTTCTCCTGATTGCCATGAGTTTTCAAAGATGATGGCCAGTAGCTCTGCAATCTAATCAGCCAACTTTCTCAGCACCCTTGGGTACTTCCTGTCAAGCCCCATGGTCTTGTATATGTCCAGTTTTTCTAAATAAACCCTAACCTGTTCTTTCACCACTGCTGGATGCCTGCATTCTCCTCAAAGTGTGCTGCCTGGTGCAGTAGTCTGAGGGCTGACCTTACCAGTGAAGACTGAGGAGAAGTATTCTTTGAGTACTTCAGCCTTTTCTGCATCATCTGTCACAAGATTCCCTCCCCCTTTGCTTAAGGGACTCACACTTTCCCTGATTCTCCCTTGCTACCAATATACTTGTGGAAATCCTTCTTGTTACTCTTCATGTCACTTGCTAGCTGCAACTTCAACTATGCTTTGGCCATCCTGACTTCATCCCTGCATGCCCAATCAGTGCTGTTAAACTCCTCCCTATTTATTTGTCTAAGTCTCCACTTCTGATAAGCTTCTTTTTTGTTACTTAGCTTATTGAAGAGTTCCCTGCTAAGCCAAGCTGGTTTTCTGCCATGCTTGCTAGTCTTCTTTCACATTGGGATAGTTTGTTCCTGCCCTCTCACTAAGGTTTCTTTAAAGTATAGCCATCTGTCCTGGACTCTTCCCACTCTCAGAAATTTTTCCCATGAGCTCCCTGAGTAGAAGTTGCTTTTCTGAAATCCAGGGTCCTTACTCTGGTTCTCTCCATCCTTCCTTTCCTCAGGATCCTGAACTCAATCATCTTGTGGCCACTGCTGCCCAAGTTGCCATCCACTATTACGTTCCCCACCAATTTTTCCCTGTTTGTGAGCACCTGGTCAAGATGGGTATGGCTGCTAGTTGGCCACTCCAGCACTTGTACCAGGAAGTTGGCTCCAAAATTCTCCAAAAACTTCTTGGATTGCCTGCACACTGCTGTATTGCTCTTCCAGTAGATGCCAGAGTGATTGAAGTCCCCCAGGAGAACCAGGGAATGTGATGGAAAAATTTCCACTAGCTATTTGAAGAAAGCCTTATCCACCACTTCTTCCAGGTCTGGTGGTCTATAGAAGACCCCCACCACAACATCATTCTTGTTGCGCTTCCCTCTAACCTTAAACCAGAGTCTCTCAGTAGGCCTATCTTCAGTTTCATGCTGGAGCTCTGAGCAATCATCTGGCTCTTTTACATAAAGTGCAACTGCTCCTCCTCTTCTCCTGAGCCTGTCCTTCCTGAACAGTTTGTAACCATCCATGACAGACAGTGCTCCAGTCATGCAAGCTATCCCACCAAATTTCTCTTATTTTGATCTTATCATAGTTCTGTGACTGGGCAAGGACTTCCAGTTCTTCCTGTTTGTTTCCCAAAATCTGTGTATTTGTGTAATCTGAACATTATTTGCATAATTTATACATTGTTATGGGGAGTAGTTTGATAAAAGAATATGGGGAAATAACATGATTGAAAGTGGCTGTGAAATCATAATTTCTTTTTATTTGAATGTAGAAAATGCATTTTAATATTTTGTTTTGTATTTCCTTTTTACTTGTTTCAGTAGAAAGGTCCCAATGAAACATGAGATCAAAAGCTAGACACTCCAGTGCTGTTTCTCTGAAAGAACCCTTCAGGAAAACAATTAATCTCCCCTAGGCTGTATCTAAATGAAACTTTTACTGCACCTGGCAGCTATCTCCTAGAAGTCTGACCACAACCACACACTATTCTGGGCAAGCTAATTAGCACATCTGAGTGACAAGGCCAAATTTCTCACCACAGAACTAATTATTCTGTTCATTGTGTCTTACTAGTATGAGTAAATTATTTCAACTTTGGAAAGCAGCCTATCTGTATGAGTGATGCTTGGGGGCACTGCTGCCAGGCACAATAAGTAAATTGTGCAGGTAGGGCCTTAGGGTGTGGGCACAAGGACACCTGGAGATCTTTCAGAAGGAGTGTTCTAATTTCAGTGGCTCTGTTCTAATTGTTATATATGAACAAGTTTAGAACAACTCACATGCAGCAAACCTATTCTATCTTTAACTCTGGATGAAGGAGTTTAAAGTTGGAAGATGTTTGATGATCTGTACTATGTGTATATTTGTACTATGGCGTTTCATTTTAATCCTGGAAAAAGTGTGGATTTGGGGTTGCATTTTTTAATCTGAAAATTGTTTTTTTTCTTTTTTTATCAGAGAAAAGCAGGATTCCTGCTCATTAGGCACGTGGATGCTTGCTTGTCTTGAGATGAATCCCAAACTGAAAGGAAGTGCCAAAAATAGCAGATATAGAAAAATAGGATTGGAAGGGATCTCAGGAGGTCTTCTAGTCTACCCCCCTGCTCAAAGCAGGATCAGCCCCAATTATATCATCTAAAGCCAAGACTTTGTCTAACTAGGTCTTAACAAGCTTCCAAGTATGGAGATTCCTCAACCTCCCTGGGTAATCTGTTCCATTCCTTTGCCACCCTCCTGGTCAGAAAGGTTTTCTGACTATCCAACCTAAACTTCCCTTACCACAACTTGAGACCATTGTATATGTAGCATTGCAAATGTCATTTAGACACATAAAGTAATGAGGACACTGAAGGGATGGACACAGGAATTACCAGAGCTCTTTCAAAAGGGAAATGTTTCAAATGGGCACCAGCTGGTCCATCCTCATTGTTATGTAAAAGCGAGTTCAGAATGATTCAAATGCAACAAAAACCTTCCAAATTCAACCTGAATCGGAGGTGGATAAAGTTTCTTAATTGGAGGTGGGTGACAGATGCACACTTTTCCATGATGAAAATGAAACACTTGAAAATGTTTCATTTTCATCACAGAAAAATGTGGATTTAATCCTGGAAAAAATGTGTGTGTGGGTATAGATATAGAAATAGAAAGTGGTGTTTCATTTTAATCACTGAAAAATGTGGATTTGGGGTTGTATTTTTTAATCTGAAAACTCGGGATTTTTGTTTGTTTGTTTTAAATCAGGTAAAACCAGGATCCCTGCTAATGAGCATGCTTGATTATACTCTGGCTCAGTAGGTATACTCAGTAGGTATGCTGTATACCACCATGTGTGTAAGGCTGGGTAAAGCAGGGTCCTGAAGCACCCCTGGAGCATGTGTATAGATTCCCCTGATATTCCCAGAATTTTCTAGGAATGCTACTGCTTCTGTTCTCTCTTTCTCTCTGACACATGGACATATACATACAACCACACACACATGCACTCAACAGGTAGGATGATAAGTGTTGTTCTCTTAATCTTTAGACATTTTCAATTACTTTTAGATACTACTTTGGTGTGTCAAGAACACGCTACAGGGTATAAACCAGCCCTTTACCAGTTTGAACTAGACGGAAATTTATCTGAGTTAGACTACTTATTATATAGTTGTCTATCCCATAATTTTCACCAGATACTGGACACTAAACAAAATCAGCTGGAGCAGATGGACAATTCCAAGTTCATAAATTAACTCCAAATGATCATAATGATCAGAACCAGGATAAGGCTAATTTTTTTTTTTTTAGGTTTATACCTTATACTTATTTAAAAATGCAAATTGTTTGTCATGAACAAGTAAAAGTAATTAAACTTATTTAGATGCATCTATATTTACATAAATGACATAATGGAATTTTCCTCAAAAAGGAATCCATAAGAATTTACAGTACATTCACAGAAAGAGATGCTAACTGGAAGCTGATTATAAAATGCTGCTTCTAAAGATAGAACTCTTTTTACTGTTCATGGATGCTTACTCATTTTAAAAATTAAAATAATTAACTCTGGCACAAGACAAAGTCATAGTCCAATTGCAAAGGTGGGTTTTGTCAGGTTGTGTCAAGTAAAGAAACATTAATATATAACACTTATTACTGTTTTAGTTAAATGTTCTTTTCACCTATGAAGGGGGTGGATTTAGAAATAGTTAAGTAAAATTATCTGTTTAAAGAGATCTCACTTTGGGGCCTGTCATGCTGACAGGGATAAAAAGAAAAAGTCTTCAGTGCCCTAAAGCAGTGGCCAGCAAACATTTTCTGATGGCAGACTGGAATGCCCCTGAGTAGTCCAAGCTGAACCAAACACCTACTGCACTTTCTTGTGCTGTCTTACATGGGCATAATATATTCATGTGGCTTTAACAAGACTTCCTTGAAGTACAACAGCTCTCCTGGACTACTTTTCCTCTCAGACTTGCTTCCTAAGATTCCTTGTTAAAGTCTGCTTTCCTGAAATCTATTCTTCTGCTCTCCTTCCTTCTTCCCCTTATCCTAAATCCTATAATTTTATGGTCACTGTCAGCCAACCGGCTTTCCAAATTCTCCACCAATTCCTCCCTGTTTTTGAGCAGCAAACATAGAAGGGTTACTGCCTCTGCCCCTCTCCCCTATCCCTCCTTGCAGCTGGTCTCCCAATCACCTGTACCAAAAAGTTTATCCCTGATAATCCAACCTCTTGAATTATCTGCACACTCCTGTGTTACCCTTCCACCATATGATACTGAAGTCTCCCATGAGGACCAGGTCTTGTGGCTTTGAAATGGAGTTAGCTGTTTTAAGAAATTGTCATCCACCTCTTCCTCCTAGTTTACTGATCTGTAGGGGATAATTAGCATGGTTTAGCTCTTCTTGTTTCCCCTCTGATCTTGAACCACACATTTACAAAAGGCTTGCTTTATGCTTTGTACTGTACCTCAGAATACAGTCTCTCCTTTGTAAATGAAATACCATCACCTTCCCCCTGAATCCTGTCCTTCCTGAACAATTTATATCTTACATCTATGGTAGTATTCTCATCCCAAGAATTATCCCATTAGATCTCCATTTTCCCAATGGAATCATATTGCCAGATTGTACTACGACTTCCAGTTCTTTCTGTTTATTCCTAAGTACCTAACCAAGGTCCTAATTTCTCTCTCACAATAATGTTAAGGTTTCCTCTCCTGCCCCTTCTTTCTTGTTTTTTTAATTCAGGTTCTGTGGGTCCCATGGAATTTATTTAATGTCCTACTCATGGACTGCATCCCTACGTGCAATAACGTTCAGTTTGTGGCACCACAACCTTCTTTGTGGCACCACAAACCAAATGCTTAGAATGATAAAACATGCCCCACACTCTAAATTTGCTGAGCAGAGGGGAAAAAATCACTGGGAGGAAAGCAGCACACAGCACACGAAAATAGCATATGCTGGAACAAATGGAGGCTTTGTCTTCCAGTGAGATGCACTGGCTGCTGGCCAGAGTCTCTCTGCTGCTTCATTTGGGCCCCTGATGCTTCAACATGCTGAGTGGTGTGCTGGAGCAATCAAAAGTGTGGTAGGGCTTGCAGTGACCTACTGCTGAGCCTGCATCATGCCCAGGGCCTGGTCTGGCCTCACACAGAGGTACCCAGGACCTGCCTTACAGCTGGCTACATGAGGCAGCCATGCCACTGCTCCAGAGGCCCAGACACTGAAGCATGGGCCCTGGCAAGCAGCCCCAGAACCTCTGTGTGGGTGCAACCCAGCCCACAGCTGCAGGCACCAGTGAATGGCAGGAGGTACTGGAGTCCTTTGTGGGCAGCATGAGTAACCATGGTGAGGAAGGTGGGGGGACCCAGCTGCAGGAGTCTGCCCAGGCCAGGCACCAGGGGCCCAGCTGGTGGCCCAAGGAGTTTACTTACCTCCTAGCTATTTGGGACCAGGATGCTACACTGCAACAGTTTGTCCAGGGACACTGTAACAAGCACATTTACCAGACATTGCTACGTGGATGGCCAAGGAGGAGCATGCCAAAACAAGGCAGCAGTGCTGGAAAAAGGCCAAGGAATTAAGCATGCAATTTCATGTGGTGTATGGTGCCAAGTTGCTCTCAGGGGGTGAGGCAATTCACCATGCCCACTATGAGGAGCTTGCCCAAGTCATTGGCCTCACAGCCACAACTCCCCCTGCTACTCTTTCACTGCCAGAGGAGGACCAGAGCCTGCAGCAACCAGCCCTGTGATCTAACCAGAGTCCCCAGAGGCAGTACCTGCCTCCAGGTCTGCAACAGCACTGCTACCAAGCTATACTGGGAGTGATGGCAAGGAGGGACTCATGCCACAGGCAGAATCTGCTGCCACAGCAAGGCCCAGGTGATGACAGAGTGGCAGATTCCCCAGGTCCTGTGTGGCCACAATGGGAGTGGGGAGGAGCCTGAGGACGGGGATTGGGTGATGCACAGGTGGGTGGAGGCCCCACCCCAGAGGCCTCACCCTGATCTGAGGCCAAGTATACCTATCGCTCCACCCGGCAATCCCCGATTCCCTCCTCCCTGTCCATTCTTCCCTGGTGTTTTCTCCACCCATAAGGACCCTCTCTCTTCTCCCTGGTGCTTGTATAAATAGTTTCCATTTATTTCTGATTTTTGAATAGGATTCTGCAAGGTGGGGGGAGCTCTGGGTACATGATTGTGGCATTATAGAAGGTCTCCTGTGGGATACTGTTGGCATGTTGAACCATTGGTGTTGGGCATGTTTTCAGGACAGGGTGGAGGAATAAAGTTGCTTTTGTTTTCACAACAGCCACACTGCCTATGTTGTTGTAATCCTGACAGTAGGCAGGCATGGTTGAGCAGCCTGGTGCAAATGGTGAGAAGGCCAGTGACCTATACTCATGGAGTTGGGCCTGCAGACGGGTGTTGATTCCCTCACACACTCTGGCTGCCATGTGCTGCTGTCAGAGGTGGTGGCCCTCACCTGTGACAATATTCCTGGCTAGTTGGCTCAGCTGCTGCTGTTGCTGGATATGCCAAGATATACACATAGTTTCATAGATGTTAGGGTGGAAGGAACCTACTAGATCATTGAGTCCAAACCCCTGCCCTGGGCAGGAATGAGTGCTGGGGTCAGATGAACCCAGCCAGGTATCTATTCAATCTCCTTTTAAATATCTCCAAGGAAGCAGACAGCACCACCTCTCTTGGAAACGTATTCCATATTTTGGCAACCCTCACTGTAAAGAATTTTTCCTGATGTCCAATCTGAATTTGCTGTCTTCCAGTTTGTGGCCATTATTTCTAGTTACCCTGAGGTGCCCTGGTAAACATTATATCCCCTGTTTCTTGCGGAGGCTCAATCAGTTCACATAAGGTTTTTTTCTGTAGGCCTTTAACCATATGAGTGACCCTCCCTGAACCCTCTCCAGGCCATCTACATTCCTCCTGAAGTGCAGTGCCAAAACTGCATGCAGTACTTCAGTTGCAGCCTGGCCAATGCCACATAGAGAGGAAGTATCACCTTCCTAGAACTGTTTGTGATGTACCTACTTATGCAAGAAAGGGTGTGGTTAGCTTTGCTTATTACCTCATCACACTGGTGACTCATGTTCATTTAGGAGTCAATTATGACTCCGAGATCCCTTTCCACAGTTGAGCTACTTAAAATGGTACCTCCCAGGCTACAGAATTTTTGATGATTCTTCCTCCCCAGGTTTAACACATGGCACTTATGCTTGTTAAACTGCATCCTATTTTGTTCAGCTCATTGCCCCAGCCTGTCCAAATCACCCTGGATTCACTCCCTGCCATCTAGTTTGTGCACCTCCCCCCATAGTTTAGTGTCATCAGCAAACTTGGACAGGATGCTTTCTACTCCCTCGTCCAAGTCACTGATGAAGATATTGAATAGTATCCGTCCCAGGACAGAGCCTTAGGGGACTCTGCTGCCTACATTCTCCAGGTAGAGACTGACCCATTCACCACCACGCTCTGGGTGCATCCCATAAACCATTTTTTTTACCCACTGGACTGTGTAATAACCTACATTGCAACTGTTTAGTTTACTTATAAGAATTGGGTGTGACACTGTGTCAAAGGCATTTTTAAAATCTAAGCAAATAGCATCTACCTCTATTCCTTCATCCAAGCATTTTGTGACCTGGTTGTAAAATGAAACTAGGTTAGTTAGGTAGGATCTGCCTGCTATGAACCCATACTGATTGTTCCTTAGCATTATTTTACCGGCTGGTCCCCCACAAATACGATCCTTAACAATTTTCTCAAAGGTCTTGCCAAGGATAGAAATGTGGCCAACCAGCTTATAGTTACCCAGTTCCTCCTCCCTCCTCTTCTTGAAAATAGAGACCACGCTGGCCCTTTTCCAATCCTCTGGGACCTGGCCTGAGCGACACAGGTGCTCAAACAGTTGTGCCAGCAGCTTCATTATGGTTCTAGCTAATTCCCTATGTACCATAGGATGAAGATCATCAGGGCCTGTTGACTTAAATACATTCAGCCCCTCCACGTGCCCCTTTACTATGTCAGCATGAATAGTTGGTGGGCTGGTTATCTATAATGAGCTTACCTAAAGTCTCAATGGGATGTATAGTTGTATTTGTGTCCAATAACACGGATGCAAAGAAATCATTTAGAAGCTCTGCTTTGGCCATCCTATCTGTTATGAGTTGTTCTGGTTCATCCTGAAAGGGCCCTAAGTTACCTTGCACCTTCTTTTTGCTTTCTATGTACTCAAAGCATAATTTTTTTGTTATCCTTAACTTTTCCTGCCAGCCTAAACTCCATTTCCACTCTGACTCTCCTCACTGTTTCCCTGAAAGCTTGAGCCAAGCAGGTATATTCCTCCTTGGTGACAGCCTCGTACTTCCACCACCTGTAGGCCTCTTTTTTCCTTTCCAGGCTCTCCTGGATTTCCCTTCTTAACCAAGAGGTTTCCTTTGCTTTTTTGCCCTCTTTTGTGTGTACTGGAGTGTTGATGATTGGTGAAGAGTGATCGTTCCTTGAGGAGATGATCCTCCAAGCCCAAAAGGAGGTAATCCCAACACAGATCAAAGTGGGCAAGAGGGTGCAAAAGTCCCTATGGCTCACCAAAAGCATATGGGAACATCTCCTAGCTAAAAAGGAGGTGTACACCCAATGGAAGGGAGGGGCCATCACCAGGGAGGACAATACCTCGATTACTTGAGGCTGTAGGGGGGGCGATCAAGTAGGCCAAGGTGGATCTGGAACAAGGTGGAGAAGGAACAAGAAATCTTTTTTTAAATACATAGGGGGTAAAAAGAAGGTACCAGGTAATGTGGGGCCTCTGCTAGACACACTAGGAAATCTGTTCATTGCACCAGATGGCAAGGCAAACCTATTTAAGAATTTCTTTGCCTCCATTTTTCTGAGCAGGGACTGGGTCACCCTCCCACCAGGACCCCTATAGGCACCCAGGCCTAGAGTCAGTGAGGACCTAGTCAGGGAACTTCTAGAGGGACTGGATGCATTAAAATCAACTGGTTCTGACAATCTCCACCTCAGAGTGCTGAGGGAATTAGCAGAGGTCATTGCGGGAACCCTAGGATGGCTTTATGAGCACTCATGGGTTCTGGCATGGTGCCAGAGGACTGGAAAAGGGCCAATGCAGTTCCCATTTTTAAAAAAAGGAGGAAGGAGGACCCAGGAAACTATAAGCCAGTTAGTCTTACCTCAATCCTGGGTAAGCTTTTTGAGAGAATTATCCTGGCGCATGTCCACAAGGGGCCAGCTAGGGAGGTTATGCTTAGGGGCAACCAACATGGATTCATTAGAAGCAGGTCCTGTCAGACCAATCTGGTGGCCTTCTATGACCAGGTCACAAAATCCTTAGATGCAAGTGTAGCAGTGGATGTAGTCTTTCTGGACTTCAGGAAGGCCTTCGAAACTGTCTCTCACTCCCTTCTCATTCAAAAAACTAGGGGACTGTGGTGTCGACACCTATACAGCCAAATATGTCACTAACTGGCTGAAGTGCCGCACCCAGAGAGTGGTGGTGGATGGGTCGTATTCAACCTGGGGGGATGTGGGCAGTGGGGTTCCACAGGGCTCGGTCCTCGGGCCTGCACTGTTCAACATCTTAAACAGCAACTTGGACAAGGGGGTAAAAAGTACCCTGTTCAAATTCGCAGACGACATTAAGAAGCGGGGGGAAGTGGGCATGCTAGAAGGGAGGAATAGGCTGCAATCGGACCTGGATAGGTTATAAGGGTGGGTGGACAAAAACAGGATGGGTTTCAACACTGACAAGTGCAAGGTACTGCACCTGGGGAGGAAGAACCAGCAGCATATCTACAGGCTGGGGAACTCCTTTCTCATCAGTGCAGAGTCAGAAAAGGATCTTGGAGTCATTATTGATGCCAAAATGAATATGGGCTGACAGTGTAGGGACGCGGTCAGGAAGGCCAACCATACCTTGTCATGCATCCACAGATGCATCTCAAGCAGATCCAAGGAGGTGATACTCCCTCTCTATGTGACACTGGTCAGGCCGCAGTTGGAGTACTCCATCCAGTTCTGGGTGCCACACTTCAGAAGGGATGTGGACAACATGGAGAAGGTCCAGAGGAGG
>NW_017728906.1:117426005-117429263 GCF_001723895.1 Crocodylus porosus | reverse complement strand
TTTACAAACTAATCAGGGGGGACCATCAGGCATTGGGGGAGTCCCTTTTCCCCCAAGCACTACCAGGAGTGACTAGGAATAACGGTCACAAGCTGGCAGAGGGTAGATTCAGGCTAGACATCAGGAGGCTCTACTTCACTGTCAGGGTGGCTAGGATCTGGAACCAACTTCCAAGAGAAGTGGTGATGGCTCTTACCCTGGGGTTCTTTAAGAGGAGGCTGGATGAACACCTTGCTGGAGTTGTTTGACCCCAGTACTCTTTCCTGCTATAGCAGGGGGTCAGACTTGATGATCTGTTCAGGTCCCTTCTGACCCTACCAGCTATAAAACTATGATTCTTCCTGGGGTGGTCATTGTGTATGCCAGCAGGATTAGTCCCTTGAGAAACAGCCACCCTTCCTAGACTTCCATCTATCCAAGGCTTTAACCAGTCAGTTCCTCCCGAACTATGCAGTTATGAGGCCACAGCTCTGAGGTGGTGGATGCTGTAGCAGGTAGCAGTTGGGGCTCAGCATAGTGGCAGACCCCACTGCCAGACTGATGGAGTGTGTACAGCATACAAAGGCCACTATAGGTCAGGGCTGCTGTGGCAATCCAGCTGGTATAGGGGTGTAGTGTCTCCAGGCACCAACTGGCTGGGCCTGAGAAACTCCTGAAGGCAAGTAGCTCTGAGCTGTTCACCAGGCCAGCAGTTTACACTGCTGGGGCCAGCCTCAAATTCTCCCTGGCTGAAGAGCCAGGAGGAGCTGGCAAGGGCAGTTTGCCCAAAGCTGCACAATTTGTCTTGCAACAAAGTGCACATTCAGGTGCATGGACTGTGGCACAAGTTACCGGCACAAATGTGTACCACTACTATTTGTGCTGCTACAAAAATGCCCCCTTGCATATGTGGACATGGTCATGAGGTTAACAAGTCTGTTTCAGAAGCCAGCAACTAGCAGGAGTACTGCTCAGACCTCCATACGGGAGTGCACTTACTGGATCTTAAAACCAATGCTTTAGCTTGATACAACACTTTTGCTTTCAAAGTTCCTTTTGAATTTTAATGCAAAGCATTTTTTTAGATCACCTGAAGAAGAAATTGTTTTCAAAAGCTTGTCTAACTTTATCACAACTATACAGGTAGTCCAACAAAAAATGTCACCCCCCTGCAAAATCCTTGTCTTTTGAATATTTGGATGATTTTATACTGCCTCAGAACCTACAGCCATGTCCATATGTGGTGTGGACATTTGATTCTCTGACGACAACTAGCAGCAATGCACCTTGCATCGCCACTACTTGTCCCCAGGGAATGCCCATGCCACATGTACACACAGCAAATTACCTCAGAGTGCTAGGGAAGGCTGGGGCCAGCACTGGGCTGTCCTCAGCAGCCTTACCTGGGGTTTTAGAGGGTTCCTGGGACTGAAGCAGTAGTGATTCTGCTATGCAGAGCCTGGTCAGCAGCTGTAGTGTGGCTCTGGCCAGCCTGGCTCCACTTTTGAGCAGCATGCACTACCTGTGCATGCACTACTCCACTTTTTCCCTCTGTGGGTTTTTTTTAATCTCAGATATCCAGAGGTAAAATAACCCCACTGTGCTGCGCTCCTTTGCAATATGGAGAACAACTGAACATACAGTATGTGGCACCTCAGAGGTGTCTGCAGCACCACATACAGAACGGCCACACTCATCTGGACTCAGTCTATGTGCCTTTACCGAAGCCACCTGAATATTTTCAGAAGAACAGAACAGGGCAAGTATAGCTGCACAGGTAGAAATAAAATCTAAAATCTGTGTAAGTACCAAAAAGTGGGCTTCCATTGTTATTTAAGTGCGACTTGGACAGATAAAAGCAAAAAAGCATTTTGCCCTAAAAAAAACTATCTTCAATCTAGCTGTTTGGCTATTACTTGAGGGTTCAAAAATTATATGAAATGGCTTCTTGTATGGGCTCTAAAGTAGCAGAGAAGTGGCTGTTGTTTTATTCAACAACCTGGCATGTATTTTATTTTTAAATAAAAAAGAATTATGAGCTCACTTGTATTACAATGTCCTTGGAAAAGCAATAGTCCTTTATTCTTTGGAGGGTACTCAGGGCACAATGAATACTAATTTAAAGAAATAATTAATAAAAGCTATGGGCATTTTGTAACAAAAGAAAATTACTTGTATGAATGAGGGTTTATTTTTTATGATGACAACTTGATGTTTTACACACACACACACACACACACACACACACACACACACACACACACACACACACACACACACACACCCCCAAAACATTTTTATGGGAAATTCTGGGCAGATTTAAAATGATTGAATATGGATAGCAAGGAATAAATAACATAGATATATACCGCCTGTCATACTCAAGAATTACAGCACAGATTACAAACCTGAAGTTGTTATATTAACATTTCCTATTGAATTAAATATATTTATAGAATCATGAGGCAGTTGTTTTACTATGTATGCCACAAATCAAAAATTATTCTCTCTCACTGTGGTAATTAGAGTAAAATAAATTTAGGGAATAATGAACTAAAATGTAATATGGACATATACACTTTGGTGAAGGGTGCAGTTTAAGGACCAAACTGAAATAAAATACTCATACATTGACAAAGAGTTTCAATGAGCTCCTCCATATAAACTCAAAAGGATTTACAAGAAGGATGTCTGTCCTTGTGTACACCCATTCATGCAATATTCCAAACTGTAGTCCGTATGTTCACTGAGCAAGGAGACCCTTCTGAGCTAGCATAATACTGGCAGTGTACTGCAAAGGAGACAGAAAGGTGTGAATTGCTGTATATTCTTCATTCTTATCTAGACCCACATTGTCCCAGAACTCCCTATTCAATTAGATTGATATTCTAGAAGTTGGGAGGATATCAGATTATCAAGAAAACAGATGTATGTGTGATATGTGGTGCCACAGATACACCTGCAGTGCCATATACTGCACAGCCACGCTCGTCTGGATGCAGCAAGGAAGCTTATTTTGTTGCATGGGGCTCTGGAATAAAGACTAGAGGGGGAGCAAGACCTCTCTGGACCTGTTAGTGATGCCTCTGTTGATGCATTACAGGGTGTGGTTGGCTCTGCCTATTGCTTCATTGCATTGGTGACTCATATTCATCCTGGAGTCAATCCTGACTCCAAGATCCCTCTCTGCCTCTGTGCTGCTGAGAGGGTCAGCCCCTAACCTATAACCATAATGCTGGTTCCCTCTCCCCAGGTGCAGCACCCTGCACTTGTCCTTGT
>NW_017728906.1:117421977-117425850 GCF_001723895.1 Crocodylus porosus | reverse complement strand
GTTGAACAGCACCGGCCCAAGGACTGAGCCCTGGGGGACTCCGCTGCCCACACCCTCCCAGGTCAACATCAACCCGTCTACCACCACCCTCTGGGTTTTCCCCTAAAGCCAGTTGGCCACCCATGTTACTGTGCATTCATCAATGCCACAGTCCCTCGGCTTGCCCACCAGAAATGGGTGGGACACTGTATCGAAGGCCTTCTGGAAGTCCAAGAAGATGACATCGACTTCCTCCTTCCCATCTAAGCTCTTTGTTACCTGGTCATAGAAAGAGACCAGGTTAGTCAGGCAGGACTGGTCTTGCATGAACCCATGCTGGTTACCCCTCAACATCACTTCCCCTGCAGGGCTTTCACAAATGTGGCCCTTGATAATTTTTTCAAAGACCTTCCCCAGGATAGAAGTGAGGCTGACTGGCCTCTAGTTGCCAGGATCTTCCTTCCTCCCCTTCTTGAAAATAGGAACCACATTGGCCCTTTATTATTCAATATATTCAATATAAGTGTGGGAAACTAGTGTGCTAGAAAGCAAATTGAGGCTCTCAGGACCTAACAGGGAAGTAGCTTTGCAACAAGGCAGTTCTCACACATTCCAGCGATAGAGATTTTTGGGGTTGGGGAGTGTCAAAGAAGCCCAGTGAAGAGAAGCGGCCCCATCTTCCATGCCTTCAAAAGATAAGAGCACAGCTACAGAAATTAACCTCTCCTGGTACCTAAAAGTCCTAGCTAAGGATGGAAAGATTCCAACTTATATGAACACATCTTCCCACAAGCCCAATGCAGGAAACACACTTGGACACAGTACCTCCTTTGGCTGGACAAGGTGCATCAAACTAGACCACCAATGAATAAGTACCAGCTAGGTACACAATGAATGAACTAGAGGTATAGCACTGAAGGGGAACAAAGAGAGGGTGTGTTCATTGCTTGGCAACTTCCTTCAGGTGAGACCACTGCAAAGTGAAGCAAGAGGCCTGTAGAAGATGATATCATTCTGGCCAGACGTCCATCTTCCTGTGTGCATCCCTGGGGCATAATGCATGGTGAAAGCCTTTACTTGCTTTTTAATTGTCATATGCTGCTACTGTGTATCAATAAAGGTCTCCAAGTTATCAATGGGGTGTGTTGTGACTGGTCAGTTTAGGGATGTTGAACCCTGCCCACAATTGAGTATTGGCTGCTGAGTCTTAAAATCAAACCTACATCTGTGAATATATCAGGGATATGCATACGTGGGGAGAAAGAAAAACTATCTAAGCTCAAGTGCAAAAAACTGGATCAGGAGCAAAGAAGGTATACTGGGATGATCAGGAGAACAGAAAAAATCTTACATGAGAAGAGACTAAAATAGCTTGACTTTTTGAGTCCAGCAAAAACAAAGGCTGAGAGAGAATATGATTGCCATCTATAAATCCATCAGGAAGGTAAATATCAGGGAAGCAGAAGAGCTATTTAATCTAAAGAACATTGGTGACACAACAGCAAGTGGGTATAAACTGTGGGTGAATAGATTTGAAAATAGGAAATTAGAATAAAATTTCTAGCCATCAGAACTGACATGTTCTGAAAGAACCTTCCAAAAGGAGCAGTGGAGGAAAGTATGAAGAAATTTTAAGGTAACTTTATAATAAAATATCTTTACCATTGTTTTAAGATGTAAGAGTTTTCCTGGGTATGGTTGCCTGTAATAGCAGGGTACTGGACTTAATGATTCAGGCAGCCCTTTTCAGTCCTATGATTATAAAACTATTTACTACTACTACATAACAGCAGTGGACATTCCCTGAAGTACTAGGCAGAAATTTATAATTTTGCAGAATGTAAATACTTTCTTATTAGGAGGAACTGGCCATTACATTTATGTTACTGCAACACACTTTATAATGTATATTACATTAAAGCATTTAGTGACCTTTCTTTTCTTCTTTCTTTTCTTTTTTTTTTCTTTTTTTCTTTTTTAGAAACTAAAATCTCTTGCCTTAGCAGAGATGAGAAAACATTCAGTCTACAGAAGTGCCTTTTTTGTTATTGTGTGAAATTCCTCAGGTTTTGATGAAAAATAACTTGTTGAAAATAGCCATCTCTCTACTATAATTTGTGTGATTCCTGATCATCAGGTTAAGCTTAAGGCCAACTGTAGTAGTACACACTTCACAGATAATCTGGGAAGAAGCACTCTGCCACAAGAGCAGCTTTAACAGAAGAGAAGCAGCTAAGTTACTCTCTCTCCCACTGATCCATAACATGGCCCCAGTTCAACATATAGATTTTATTGTTCCCTTTTCCTTTGAAAAAAGTAGGAAACTACATACAACATCCTGCTTTAAAAGAATGTCAAATTGAAGGGAAAAGTGCTTAAAAATTAGGACATTCCATGCTTCTGGTTATCTAGTCAAGCTAAGTACAGTGTGTGTGTGTGTGCATGTGGGTCTAATAAAAACTTTGTCTAATATATTTCCTTCACATATACTTCTATGACATATTTTTATATTTCTTATGATTAACTTCAAAGCAATCAGGTCAATGTATACTCTACAGACTGCAAGCACCACTTAGGAACATTTTTCTAACAAGCTAGCATAAGCCTTAAGCTACTTTTTGTATTTCAATACCATATTTCAAATAGCTAACAAATATGTGAAATAAGTTTTGCATATATTTACACTGATCAAGTTCATTTTTAATCCTTATTTGTCTTTTGGTAATAAAGTAGTTAAAAATAAATGCAAACTTTTCAGACATAACATTTTCTTAAGATTAAGTTCTAATATCAGTTATTTGTTTGTTTATTTATTTCAGTTCCCCACTAAATATTTCTTATGGTCACTGTGATTCTTTGACCTCTAACAACTTCTGATTTTGCCTGTTTCTCCAAATTAATATATATATACAGTAAATCAATTTTCTGAAATAATTATCGGCATTATTTAAACAGTAGTTAATGCAAAGCTTATAAGCACTGCAATATCATCATGTATCAGAAAAGTAGGCAGTATTATGCAAACATAATAGCAGAAAGCAAAATATTTTAAGTAAAATCCATCAGTAATATTAATTGTGATAGTCTATGCTTCAGAACCAGGGTGTAAGTAGAGCAGACTACGTAAGGAAAATGTGTTACCATTCTTGCCATGAATTAATCCATGTAGTTTTAAATTCTCTCATTAAGGCATATAAAAATGTGGCCTTAGGGCACATTGACAATAATGGATAGTGTGAAGGATTACTGCTATTAAAATGTGTCCTGTTTGTTTGCTTGTGCTCTGGATATGCCATGTGCCAAAAAAAAAAAACATAGACAGTTTTTGGTCATGCCACACACTGGTCTCAGATTCTTATTCAGAGGGATGCTATAAGAGTAGCGTCTACATAATACCCCTCCACCTCCATCCCCACCCCCTTATTTGGCTTTCACAAGGCAGGAGAAAATGAGTAAGAATTTTTTTTTTTCATAGTTGCTTCCAACAATGTTTAGATATGCCCTTATCAACTTTTAGGACCACACAGTACTGTGTAATGTTTGTGCATAAATAATTTGGCATATATTATTCATTACAGAATACAGCCTTGAAGAATGAAAAAAATGCAATTAAAACATAAACAAGCAAAACAAAAACATCAGACCTAAAATGAGAACAAATTGACCAGAAGTTTCATAGTTTCTCGGGTCGGAAGGGACTTGAGCAGATCATCTAGTCCGACCCCCTGCCATGGCAGGAAAGAGTACTGGGGTCAAACGACCCCGGCAAGGTGCTCATCTAACTTCCTTTTAAAAATCCCCAGGCTAGGAGCCTGCACCACTTCCCTTGGAAGCCGGTTCCAGGCCCTAGCCGCCCTGACTGTGAAGTAGCGCCTCCTAATATCTAATCTAAAC